>NC_072381.2:21722348-22025378 GCF_028885625.2 Pongo pygmaeus | reverse complement strand
CATGGCTTCCTTTAGCTCATTGAACGTATTTAAAATAGATGATTGGCCTGGCACGGTGGCTCACGCCTGTAATTACAACACTTTGGGAGGCCGAGGCAGGTAGATCGCCGGAGGTCAGGAGTTTGAGACCAGCCTGGCCAACATAACCCTGTCTCTACTAAAAACACACAAAATTAGCCGGGCGTGGTGGTGGGCATCTGTAATCCCAGCTACTTGAGAGCTTGAGGCAGGAGAATCACTTGAACCCAGGAGGTGGAGGTTGCAGTGAGCCAAGGTCACACCACTGCACTCCAGCCTGAGCAACAGAGTGAGACTCCGTCTCAAAAAAAAAAGAGAAAAAAAGAAAAAAAAGATGATTTAACGTTTTGTCTAGAAAGTTCATTGTCTGGTCTTTCTCAGGCACAGTTTCTATTTTTTTCTTTATGTCGGCCATACTGTCTCATTTCTTTGCATAGCCTGTAATTTTTCGTTGTTGAAAATTGCACATTTTGGCTGGGCACGGTGACTCACACTTGTAATCCCAGCACTTTGGGAAGCTGAGGCAGGAGGATCACTTGAGGCCAGGAGCTCAAGACCAGCCTGTCCAACATGGTGAAACCCTATCTCTACTAAAAATACAAAATTAGCTGGTTGTGGTGGTGGACAGCTCCTCAGGAGGCTTAACCACAAGAAGCGTCTGAACCCGGGAGGCAGAGGTTGGAGTGAGAAGAGATCACACCACTCCACTCCAGCCTGGGTGACAGAGTGAGACTCTGTCTCAAAAATAATAATAATAATAATAACGAAAATTAGACATTTAAATGTTATAAATTAGCAATTATGGAAATCAGATCTCTACTTTTTAAAGGACTTGTAGTATTGGGCTTATTGTAGTTGTTTGTTTTTAGTGAGTTTTCTGAACTAATTCTATGAAGTCTCTATTTTTTGTTATGTGTAGCCACTGAAGTCTGTTACATTAGCTGGGTAATCAGCTAATAATTGGAAAGAGATTTTCATAAATGCCTGGAAGCAAAAATTCTTTCCATCTTTGCCTTAGGCTCTGTATTGGTTTACAATTCTGCCTTAACCTTTTTTTTTCCGTTTCCACATAGCCTTAATGTCAGCAGCAGGTGAGAGCTTAGCTCCTTCTCAGAACTTTCCTGAGTATGTGCGCAGCCTTCAAAATGCACATGGCCTTCTAGGTTCCCAGGAATGTCAACATTTCATGTCTCAGCCTTTCCTCTCAAACTTTTTGGTTTACCTATTGTTTGCACCAACTGTTCTAATAACTTCATGCATCATACAAAGACAATATTCTGTAAATTTTTTTAACAAATGCCCCCAGGGAAGCAGCCTTAGCATAAGGCTAATTTTAAGTTAAGGAAAATAAATACAAGCCTTTTAAACCTGTCTTCCAGGGAGGTACCAAACAGGACAGAACAAATAATTTCCATTCTTTGCAAGTTAGTTCATTCTGCTCCTTCTAGTACTGGTAATACAGGTTGTAATGTTCACAGGTCAGGTTGTGGTCACCCAGGAACAGTGGGTAGGACTAGAATAAATTAATGTGCCATAAAGTTACTGTTCTGATCAAAAATCATGTGTCTGTCTTTCTGTCTGTCTTTTGTTCTCTCTTTCTTTTCTCTCTTTCTTTCTCTTTTTTGGTATGAGGTCTCGCTCTGTTGCCAAGGCTGGAGTGCTGTGGCGCCACCATAGCTCACTGCAGCCTTGAACTCCCAGGCTCAAGCAATCCTCCCACCTCAGCCTCCCAAGTAGCTGGGACTACAGGCATGTGCCACCATGCCTGGCTAATTTTATAATTATTTTCTAGAGATGGGGTCTCCCTACCTTACCTAGGCTCGTCTCCAACTCTTGGACTTAAGGAGTCCTCCTATCTCAGCCTCCCAGAGTGTTGGGATTACAAGCATGAGCCACTGTACCAGGTTCTAGCCTGGTTTTCTTGAATGTATCTTACTCATGGTGCTGCAAGCCTTTTGTTAATTTCTGGAGTTCGGAAAAAGTCGATTATATAGTTTTGGCTTTTTGTTGTTGTTGCTTTTATGGAGGGGTGGAATTTGGAGTTTCTTACTCTTCTGATTTTGTCCACATCAGTCTAGGTTTTTAAAAAATCAAGTTGAGAAGTTTTCTTTCTAGTTTTGCTAAAAAATTTTTATTTATTACAAATGAATATTGTTAAGTGTTATCAAATATTTATTTTTGCATCTATTAAGATGATTGTGTGATTTTTCACCTTTATTTTGTTAATGAGATAAAGTATACCAATTGATTTTCTGGTATTAAATCACTTTATTTTTCTGGAATGAACCCTCTTTGGTCCTATGAAATATTATTCTTTATTATTTGATTTGATTTGCTCTCTTTTAAGGATTTTTGCTTTTATGTTTATGAGAGAGATTGACCTGTGATTTTCTTTTCTTATTTGTCAGGTGTGGTGTCAGTTACATGCTTGACTTATAAAATACGAATTTTTTATCAAGTTTTTATTTTAAGATAAATAAAATTATAGATTGATGAGAAGTTTCCAAGACAGTACAGAGTTCCTCTGTACCTGTCACCCAGTTTTTCCTAATGGTTACATCTTGTGTAACTGTAGTACAATATCAAAACCAGGAAATTGAGATTTGTACATTGGCTGTTTATAGTTGTATGTCATTTCATCACCTTATAGATTTATTAACCACTTCTCCAAACGAGGTATAGAACTATTTCATTGCCACAAAAATGTCACTCATACTTCGTCTTTTTAATCACACCTGTTGATGAAAAAAGCCAAGCTCTGTAAAATATTTAAAGAGGTTTATTCTGAGCCAAATGTTAGCAACCATGGCCCATGACACAGCCTCAGGAGGTCCTGAGAACGGGTGCCCGAGGTGGTTGAGTTACAACTTGGTTTTATACATTTTAGGGACACAAAAGTTACAGGCAAAGGTATAAATCAATACATATAAGGTATACATTGGTTTAGCTCAGAATGTCAAGACATTTCGAAGTAGGGGCTTCCAAGTCAAAGATTTCCTGATTGGGAATTGATTGAAAGCATTAAGCTTTGTCTGGAGAATTGAAGTCAATATAAAGAAATGCTTGGGTTAAGATAAGGGGAGTTGTAGAAGCCAGGGTTCTTGTTATGCAGATGAAGCCTCTAAGTAACAGGCTTCAGAGAGAATAGATGGCAAATGTCTTTTTTTTTTTTTTTGAGACATGGTCTCATTCTGTCACCTAGGCTGGCGTGCAGTGGTGTGGGCAACTGTCTCTTATCAGACCTAAAAAGGTGTCATATTCTCCAGAAGAGATATCTGGAAAAGACCTAGTAAGGGAAGGAGATTCTCTGCAGAATACAAATTTTCCCCACAAGAGATGGCTTTGTAGGGCCACTCTAAAATGTGTCAAATAAATGTATTTGGGGACAAAATACTTTGATTTCCTTTAAGGCCTGTTCCTTTCTTGTGATAATATACCACAGGTTGGAATTTGGTATCCTGTTGCTACAAAAAATCTGTTTTGTCAGTCTTATGATCTCTCTTTTAATGTTAATTTTTGGTCAGTTGTGCCTAAACTCCAAAGGGAGGAGGGTATAATGAGGCATATCTAACTTACCTTCCCATCATGGCCTGACCTAGTTTTTCAAGTTTTCTTTGGGATCCCTTGGACCTCAGTGGAGGTCCATAAATTTGGTTTGGGGAGCTTCAAATTTTACTTTTGGTTTACACACCTATCCCCTACTCACCCTCCTTAACCTCTGACAACCAATTCTCTACGGTTTTGTCATTTTGAGGATCTAATGACATTGAGGATCTAATGTCATTTTGAGGATCTAAATGGAATCATTCAGTAAGTGACCTCTTAAGATTGACTTTTATAGTTAGCATAATGCCCTTGAGATTCATCCAAATGTTTGAGTGTATCAGTAGATTTCTTTTTATTGCTGAATATTCCATTGTATGCCTGTACTACAGTTCATGTAATTATTTCTCTATTTAAGAATATTTTTGGCCGGGCGTGGTGGCTCATGCCTGTAATCCTAGCACTTTGGGAGGCTGAGGCAGGCGGATTACCTGAGGTCCAGAGTTTGAGACCAGCCTGACCAATATGCACAAACCCATCTCTACTAAAAATACAAAATTAGCCGGGCATGGTGGTGCATGTCTGTAAGCCCAGCTACTCGGGAGGCTGAGGCAGGAGAATCGCTTGAACCCAGGAGGCGGAGGTTGTGGTGAGCCAATATCATGCCTGGACAACAAGAGTGAAACTCCATCTCAAAAAGAAAAAAAAAAAAAGAATATTTTCATTGTTTCCAGGTTGGTGTTTTTTTGTTTTTTGTTTTTTTTTTTTTTTGAAGACAGAATCTTTCTCTGTCACCCACGCTGGAGTGCAGTGGCGCGATCTTCTCAGCTCACTGCAACCTCTGCCTCCTGGGTTCAAGCAATTCTCCTGCCTCAGCCTCCTGAGTAGCTGGCACTACAGGCTCCACGTTATTGTGCCTAGCTCATTTTTCTATTTTTAGTAGAGACGGGTGTTATATATATAAAGTTTCAGTGGTGCAAAAGGAATAGCATTTGAATGGAAAATTTTCTTTTTAATTCTCAGCAAGGCAAGTTACTTCTATAGGAGGGTGCGCCCTTACAGATGGAGCAATGGTGGCGAGCGCACACTTGGACAAAGGAGGGGAAGGGGTTCTTATCCCTGTGGCCCCTGCTGCTGTGTCATTCCCCTATTGGCTAGGGTTAGACTGCACAGGCTAAACTAATTCTGATTGGCTAATTTAAAGAGAATGACTGGGTGAGTGCTTCAGGGTGAGTGCTTTGGCAGGAGTCAGGGCAGAGCAGGTAGCAGGAAATCTGAATGAGTTAGGGTGGAGCAGGTGATCAGAATGAGTTAGGGTGGAGGAGGTGATCGAAAAAGGTTGCTTTATGAGGAAGTTAAGTTTAAAAATAGAAGGCAAAGAATTGAACATATTGACATATTCTTTGAAAAGAAATTTAGAATTCATATCTAACACAGGGTTTCTCCATGTTGGCCAGGCTGGTCTCAAACTCCTGACCTCAAATGATGTGCCCACCTCTGCCTCCCAAAGTGCTGGGATTGTTAAGTGTGAACTACCATGCCTGGCGTGTTTCCAGTTTTTACTAATTACAAGTAAAACTGCTGTAAACAAATTTCTTGTTTCAAGAGTTTATTTCTCTTAGGTATAGATCGTCAAGTGGAGTTACTGGGTCATATGGTAGCTCTGTGTTTAACATTTTGGGGAACTGCCAAGCTTTTTCAAAGGGGCTGTACCATTTTACATTTTTACTAACAATATATAAGAGTTTCAGTTTCTTTGCATTCTCACCCATGTTTGGCATCATTTTTTATTTTAGCTATTCTAATGGGCATGTAAAGTGATATCACTTTGTTTTATTTTCCATTTCCCTAATGACTGGCCACACTGAATATCTTTCATGGCTTATTTGCCATCTATATGTTCTCTTTAATGAAATCTTTCTTCATGACTTTTGCCTGTTTTCTAATTGGGTGGTTTACTTTTTTTTATGTTAAAGTTTGAGGATTCCTTAAATAGTCTAGATGTGGGTCATTTATCAGATTTTTGATGTACAGATATTTTCTCCTAGTTGTTTGTAACTTGTATTTTTATCTTCTTAACAGGACCTTTGGCAGGACAAGTTTTTAATTATGATAAAGTCCACTATAATATTTTTTTCTTCTATGGAATGTACCTTTAGGTCATACCAAAGATCTTTTTTTAACCGTGCCATAGGTCCCAAAGAGTTTCTCATATGTTTTCTTCTAAAGATTTAATAAGTTCTTTATCTTACATAAACTATATGATCCACTTTGGCTTATATTTCTCTAAGATATGAGATTTAGGTGAAGGCTTTGGGTTTTTTTGTTTCTGGTTTGTTTGTTTTTGCCTATCAATAATCCAACTATTTCAGCACCGTTTGTTTAAAAGACTATCTCCGTTTGTTTTTTGTTTTTATTGCCTGGAAGAGTTGCATAAGATTGAGTTTATTTCTTCCATAAATACATAGAGGCAATCACTGGTAACGCCATCTGGGCTTTCTTGGAGGGTTGATTTTTAATTGGGTTCTCATTTATTTAATACTTACATGATCTTTCAGATTTTATATTTCTTCCTGAGTCAGTTTAGGTTAGATTGTGTTTTTTCCAGAAAATTGTCAGTTTGTTTAAATTATGAAATTAATTGGTATAAAGTTGATCACAGTGTCTTATTTTAATTTAATGTTTATAGCAGTGCTGTCCAATAGAACTTTCTGTGATATGGAAATATTCTGTATCTGTGCTGTCTGCTATGGTATTCATACTGTTGGGCTGAGGAAGATCCCTGAATGCCAGTGGGACCTCAACCCCAGCTGGTGTCCACGCCCTTGACACTATTGCAAGAATGAATTCAAGTATAAGTCAGAAAATAGTGAAAATATGGAGATTTATCGCAAAGGGAAAAGTATATACTGAAGAAAGGGGAATGCGAGCATCCTCGAGAGAGTCGCACATAGGATGTGGGGTTTCTGTCTTTATGGGTTTCTTTAACCAAGGGGTAGAATATTCATGAAGATTCCTGGAAAAAGACAGAGATTTCTTAGAACTCTAGTGCCACCCAGTTTTTTTGTTTTTTTGGTTTTTTTGAAACGGAGTTTCACTCTTATTGCCCAGGTTTGAGTCAAGTGGCGTGATCTCGGCTCACTGCAACCTCTGCCTCCCAGGTTCAAGCAATTCTCCTGTCTCAGCCTCCTGAATAGCTGGGATTACAGGTGCATGCCACCATGCCCAGCTAATTTTTTGTATTTTTAGTAGAGACAGGGTTTCACCATGTTGCCCAGGCTGGTCTCAAACTCCTGACCTCAGGTGATCTGCCTGCCTTGGCCTCCCAAAGTGCTGGGATTACACACGTGAGCTACGGCACCCGGCCTGTCGCCCAGTTTTACACCAAATATGGATGTTCCTGAAACCATCATAATACTGGTAGGTGTGTGATTTTTGTATGTTAATGAACATATAATGAGGTTCTAGGTGAAACCTAGGTCAAATCCAGTGCCATGTTGGGACCAGTTGGTCTTAGCCAGCTTGGTCTACTCCTGGGTTTTCAGGGTCTTATCGGTCCCTAGCTGCAGCTATTTCAATAGATTCCTTTTGCTAGTCGTGTGAAACTGCTGTCTGAAATTTTCTATTCTCCCGCGATCACCTTGTATTATTCCTCTCAGGGACCACCTTGTATTATTCCTTTCTCAGTATGTGGCTCTTGAGCAATTGAAATTTGACTAGTATGAGTGAGAGACTAGATTTTAAATTGTGTTGGCCTGTAAATACTTTAAATAGCTTCAACTGACTAACAGCTACCATATTAGACAGCACACATCTATAGGCTGTGTAATGATGTCCTCCTTTTCATTCCTCATATTGGGTATTTGTATATTCTTATATTCGCTCACTGTCTCCTTTTCAGGCCATTAAGTTACTGGTCTTTTCAAAGAACCATCTTTTGCCTTTTTTGAGTCTGTATATTGTATGGTTGTTTTCTTTGTTACTGATTTCAACTGTTTTATTTTTTCTTTCATTTTACTTTCTTTGAGTTTAATTTGCAATTTTTATCTCTCCTCTAAAGATGGAGAATTACTATACTGATATTTAGACTTTCTTGTAATATAGATATTAAAGGCTATAAATGTCCCTCTAGGATCAGCATTAGCTGAAAAGCCAGTTTTAATAATTTGTGTTCTCATTTCCCATTTACTTAAAAAATATTTCTAGTTCTCCTTGTGATTGTTTTCTTGACCCATTGACTCTTTATGAGTCTGTTTCTTAATTTACAAACACATGAGGATGTTCTAGTTATCTTTTTGTTATTAATTTCCAGCTTAATTATTTTGTAATAGAACACACTCTGATTTCAATCCTTTGAATTGTGTTGACACTGGCTTTATGGACTACTCTATAGTCAGCTGTTTTAAATATTTGATGTACTCCTGAGAGAATTGTATATCTGTGGGTTCAGAATTATATATATGCCAGTTAATTAAAGTCTGTTAACTATGTTTTTAAATCCTTTGATTATTATTAGTTTGGGGTTGCTTGTTTGACCAGCTACAACCAGAAATGTGTTAAAAACCTGTTGAGATCATATATGTGTCAATTTTTTCTTGCTCAGTCAGATTTTGCTTTATATATTTTAAGGCTATTAGTGCATTTGAATTTCACATTTTTATATCTTTGGTGAATCAAAGCTTTTACTATATAAAATGTTGCAGTTTATTTCTAGTAACTTTTCTGCTTTGGGTTTTTTTGTTATTGTTTAATATTAATATAACTGATTGAGCTTTCTTTTGGTTTTTGTTTGCATGTTATGTATTTTTCTATCTTGTTACATCTTTGTTTCTTATACATTAAGTGTGCCTGCTATTGTGCAATTTAAAAAACTCTAGTGTGACAGTATTCAAATTTTATTTAAAGCATTCATTCCGTTGTTATGTAATAAAACTACTTTAGATCTGCCATATTACTGTTTGGGTTTTTTATTTTTTTGCTTTTGTACCTCTTGTCTATGTACTTTTTTTTTTTTGAGTTGGAGTCTCACTCTGTTGCCCAGGCTGGAATGCAGTGGTATGATCTCAGCTCACTGCAACCTCCACCTCCCAGGTTCAAGCAGTTCTCCTGCCTCAGTCTCTCGAGTAGCTGAGACTACAGGCATGCGCCACCACACCCAGCTAATTTTTGTATTTTTAGTAGAGATGAGGTTTCACCATGTTGGCCAGGCTGGTCTCCAACTCCTGACCTCAGGTGATCCATCCGCCTTGGCTTCCCAAAGTGTTGGAATTACAGGTGTGAGCCAGCATGCCTGGCCCAGGACCAGTTTTTAATATTCCATTTGTACTTCATATTCTAAGTTTTTTTTCTCACTTAAGTCTTTTGTATTGATTAATTTACTATACTCTATGTCCCCTTTTTAACAGCTTTATTATTGATATACCAATGATATAAAAATAAACTAGACATATTTAAAGTGTACCATTTCATGCTTTTTGACATACAGATATACCTGTGAACCCGTTGTCAGAATCAAGATACTGAACATGTAGATTTTCCTCACACGTGTCTTTACAACCCTTTGTAATTTATCATACTCATCCTTCACCTATCTTTAGGCAACCACTGATCTGCTTTCTATTATCATGGATTAGTTTGCTTGCTCTGCATATTATGTATAATCATACAGTGTAAATTCTATTTTGTCTGACTTCTTTCACTAAGCATAAGTCTGAAATTTATTCATGTTTGTTCATGTATCAGTGGCTTGCCTTTTTTTGTGCTAAGTAATATTCTATTGTATGAGTATATTAAAGTTTTTTAATTCATTCACTACTTGATGGACATTTGAGTTGTTTCTAGTTTTTTGACCATCATTAATAAATCTGCTATGAAGATTCAAGTGCAAGTCAAGTCTTTGTGTGGACATATGCTTTCATTTTTCTTGAGTAAATGCCTTGTGGGAGAATGACTAGAACGTGTGATAGGTATATTTTAACTATTTAAGAAACTGCCAGTCTGTTTTCTAGAGTAGCTGTTGATTTTTACATTCCCACCAGCAGTGTGTGAGAAGTGCAATTGCTTCACATCCTGGCCTACACTTTTTATCATCACCCTCTTGAATTTTAGCCATTCTAGTGGATGTGTAGGAGTACGTCATTGTGATTCTGATTTTCAGTTCCCTAAAGATTAATAATGCTGAGCATCTTTTCATGTGTTTTCCATTTGAATATCATGTTTTATGAAGTGTCCATTCAGCCCTGTTGCCCACTTTGTCTTATTGCTCAGTTTAAGAGTTCGTTACATAAATCAGATAGAAGTGCTGTGTTCCTGTATGTTTTGCAGATATGTTCTCCCATCATTTGGCCTGCTTTTTATTTTAGTAAAAGTATCTTTTGAAGAGTAAAGTTTTTAATCTGTATGTTCAATTTTTTTTCTTTTATACTTATTTTTATATGTCATAATTAGGAAATCTTTGCCAAACTCAGAGTCACTAAGATTTTCTTCTCTTTCTTTCTAGAAGTTTTTTGTTTGTTTGTTTGTTTGTTTTTAGACAGTCTCACTCTGTCGCCCAGGCTGGAGTGCAGTGGTGCGATATCGGTTCACTGCAACCTCCGCCCCCCAGGTTCAAGCAATTCTCCTGCCTCAGCCTGCCGAGTAGCTGGGACTACAGGCGCATGCCACCACGCTCAGCTAATTTTTTGTATGTTTTAGTAGAGACAGGGTTTCCCTGCATTAGCCAGGATGGTCTCAATCTCCTGACCTCATGATTACCTGCCTTGGCCTCCCAAAGTGCTGGGATTTCAGGTGTGAGCCACTGCACCCGGCCTCTGGAAGTTTTATAGTTTTATATTTAGGTTTCTGATCTATTTAAAGTTACCTTTTTTGCAAATAGGTGAGGTAAAGGTCAAAGTTTATAGTTTTTGGTTTCCTTCTTTTTCAGACAGGGTCTCACTGGGTCACTGAGGCTGGAGTGCAGTGGCACGATCTTGCTTCACTGCAATCTCTGCCTCCTGGCTCAAATGATCCTCCCGCCTCAAGTAAGCCTCCCACCTCAGCCTCTTGAGTAGCTGGGACTACAGGCGCACAGCACCATGCCTAGCTAATTTTTGTACATATTTTAAATAGAGACAGGGTTTTGCCATGTTCCTTAGGCTGGTCTCGAATTCCTGGACTCAAGTGATCCACCCGCCTTGGCCTCCTAACTTCCTTGGGATTAAAGGCCTGAGCCACCTCACCTGGCCATTTTGTCTTATTCTTGATCTTGAAAGCATTCAGTCTTTTACCACCAATTATGTTAGGTGCAGGCTTTTAATAGATGCTCTTAATCTAGGTGAGGAAAGTTACCTCTATTTCTAGTCTGCTGAGAGTTTATCATGAATAGATCTTTTTTTCTGCATCTAATAGCATGATTGTGTGGTCTTTTTTTTTTATCTGTTAATATAGTGAGTTCTGCTGGTTTATTTTAAAGTCCTAAACCAGACTTGAATTCCTGGAATAAACTTCATTTGGTCATTATGTATTAGCCTTCTTATATATTGTGGATTTAGTCTGCAAATTTTCTTTTCGGTTTATGTCTATGTTCATGTTGGTCTATAATTTAGTTTTATTTTAATATTTTTGTCTATTTTTTTATGTCCAGTGACAGTGATATTGACCTTATAGAACACGTTGGGAAATGTTCCCTCCTCTTTGTAGAATTTCATGTATTTCTTCTTATGAGAGCTTTGATGGTTTGTGCATTTGAAGAGGTCTGACCATTTCATCTAACTTGTTGAGTGTAGTGGCATGAATTGTTTCTAATAGTTCCTTATTTTAACTTCTATAGAATTTATATTGATGTCTCCTCTCTTATTTCTGATATTAGTATTTTGTTTCTTCTCTGTTTTAGCTTCTCTTGAGCTACATCAGCTTTTGGTTTCATTGATTTTTCTCTGTTTTTTCAGTTTTGTGTGTCATTGATTTCTGCTCTTACATACCTGTCTTCTGCTTAGTCTGGGTTGTTTGTTTGTTTGTTTTTTCTGAGACGGAGTTTCACTCTTGTTGCCCAGGCTGGAGTGCAATGGCGCGATCTCGGCTCACTGCAACCTCCGCCTCCCGGGTTCAAGCGATTCTCCTGCCTCAGCCTCCTGAGTAGCTGGGATTACAGGCATGCGCCACCATGCCTTGCTAATTTTGTATTTTTAGTGTAGACGGGGTTACTCCATGTTGGTCAGGCTGGTCTCGAACTCCCGACCTCAGGTAATATACCCACCTTGGCCTCCCAAAGTGCCGGGATTACAGGCGTGAGCCACCTCGCCTGGCCTTGGTCTTCCTTTTCTAATTTCTTAAGGTGGAAGATTAGGTTATTTGAGAACTTCCTTCTTTTTCTAAGTGTTAATGCTTTAAATTTCCTCTGAGCATTGGTTTATTTAAATATAGTTTATGACCGGGCACGGTGGCTCACGCATGTAATCCCAGCCCTTTGGGAGGCTGAGGCAGTCGGATCACCTGAGATCAGGAGTTCGAGACCAGCCTGGCCAACATAGCGAAACCCTGTCTCTACTCAAAATACAAAAATTAGCCAGGCGTGGGGGCACGCACCTGTAACCTCAGCTACTTGGGAGGCTGAGGCAGGAGAATTGCTTGAACTCAGGAGGCAGAGGTTGCAGTCAGCCAAGATCACACCACTGCACTCCAGCCTGGGTGGCAAAGTGAGACTAGGTCTCAAAAAAAAAAAAAAAATGTAGTAACAGATGGTATTTTACAGAAATCTTTCTGATACTGCCTCCTATTTGCATACGGTTTTTAGTCATATTATTATTTAGGTGTCACTATCACAGGAAAGAGATCCAGATCCTAGACCCCAAGAGAGTGTTCTTGGATCTCACACAACAAAGGATTCAGGGTGAGTCCACAGTGCAAAGCGAAAGCAAGTTTATTAGGAAAGTGAAGGGCTGGGCGCGGTGGCTCACGCCTGTAATCCCAGCACTTTGGGAGGCTGAGGCAGGTGGATCACCTGAGGTTGGGAGTTCGAGACCAGCCTAAACAACAAGGAGAAACCCCGTCTCTACTAAAAATACAAAATTAGCCAGGTGTGGTGACGCATGCCTGTAATCCTAGCTACTCAGGAGGCAGAGGCAGGAGAATTGCTTGAACCTGGGAGGCGGAGGTTGTGGTGAGCCAAGATTGCGCCGTTGCACTCTAGCCTGGGCAACAAGAGGGAAACTTCATCTCAAAAAAAAAAAAAAAAAAATAGAAAAAGAAAATGAAGGGATGAAAGAATGGCTACTCCATAGGCCAAGCAGCCCCATGGGCTGCTGGTTGCTCATTTTTATGGTTATTTCTTGATGATATGCTAAACAAGGGGTGGATTATTCATGCCTCCCCTTTTTAGACCATCCAGAGTAACTTCCTGACGTTACCATGGCATTTATAAACTGTCATGGCGCTGGTGGGAGTGTAGCAGTGAGGACCACCAGAGGTCACTCGTGTCTCCATCTTGGTTTTGGTGGATTTTGGCCAGCAGCTTTACTGCAACCTGTTTTATCAACAAGGTCTTAATGACCTGTATCTTGTGCCAACCTCCTTCCTGTCTCATCCTGTGACTTAGAATGCCTTAACTGTCTAGGAATGTAGCCCAGTAGGTCTCAGCCTCATTTTATCCAACCCCTACTCAAGATGGAGTTGCTGTGGTTCAAACGCCTCTGACATTACTGTTTTTGAAATTTGAGGTAAGCGTTAAATTCATTTATATATAGTATTAATGCTGATATTTGGGGGTTAAGTCTATTAGGATTTGCTGTTTATCCCTCGTTTCAAATTTGTTCCTGTGTCCTCTTTTGCTTCCTTTTGGATTAATTTTTAATATTTTGTTTCTCCTTTCTATGAAATTCGTGCAGTTATATACTCTTTTCATTTTATTTTTAGTGGATAATTTACCACAGTCTTGTTTGAATTTCTTTGCCTTTTTCCAGAAAATGCAATGGGCTTAGAATCTTTACCTCCATCTGTCTTCCTCCTGCCTTTTGTGTTAGGAGCTAATTTT
Organism: Pongo pygmaeus; assembly: GCF_028885625.2. Classification (NCBI taxonomy): domain Eukaryota; kingdom Metazoa; phylum Chordata; class Mammalia; order Primates; family Hominidae; genus Pongo; species Pongo pygmaeus. Next base: position 22,011,811 of record NC_072381.2, on the reverse strand, counting down.
ATCTCCTCAAAATTCATGTTGAAGTCCTGACCCCCATTACCTTAGAATGTGACCTTATTTGGAAATAGGATCTTTGCAGATGTAATTAAATGAGGTCATACTGGAGTTTTTATCCGTAGAACTGTGTGATTAAGCAGCATTTGCTCTTCTGGATTCCTTTGTTTCAAAGCTTGTATTCTCTTTCTCATTGAATTTGTATCTGTGGTTTCTGTGGTTGAACTTACCATAGAAATGTACACATTAGACTCTCAGTAAGTACTTGTTAAGTTAATCAAGCACCCAGTTAGTCATGGTGACCTATGCTGAGAGAGCATAATCTTGGGAAGAATGGGAGACAAGATCCTGGTCTCTAAAGGTTGGGAGACTTGAATTCTAGGTTTTGTTTGTTTGTTTGTTTGTTTTTGTTTTGTTTTGTTTTGAGACAGAGTCTCACAGTGTCTCCCAGGCTGGAGTGCAGTGGTGCGATCTCAGCTCACTGCAACCTCCGCCTCCTGGGCTCAAGCAATTCTCCTGCCTCAGCCTCCCAAGTAGCTGAGATTACAGGTGTGCACCACCACGCCTGGCTAATTTTTTGTATTTTTTAGTAGAGATGGGGTTTCACTATTTTTGGTCAGGCCGATCTTGAACTCCTGACCTCACAATCTGCCTGCTTTAGCCTCCCAAAGTGCTGGGATTACAGGCATGAGCCGCCGCGTCCATCCTGAATTCTAGTTTTAACATCACCATTTATTATCTTTATGATCTGGGTTTTAGTTTTCTTATCATTTAGTATCTTATAAAAGTATGAAATTATCTCTTTCTATTTTAGAGATAAGAGAGTATGTGGTAGAAAACGTTTTATAAACTCAAAAACCCTAAAACATGAAATTTTCCTCTTATTCTTGCCTTGTTTCGGATCTGCTGTCGTTTTCAAAGTTTGCTTAAGGTTTTTTTTTTTTCTCCTTTTCATTAGTATAAACCAAAGTGAAGATAAATGTATGTCCTAGGTACCCTCTCTGCTGTTTGCATTACGAAGTTGACTCTGGCCAGGCACGTAGCTCATGCCTGTAATCCTAGCACTTTAGGAGGCCGAGGGGGTGGATCACTTGAGGTCTGGAGTTTGAGACCAGCCTGGCCAACATGGTGAAACCCCATCTCTACTAAAAATACAAAAATTAGCCAGATGTGGTTGCACATGCCTGTAATCCCAGCTGCTGAGGAGGCTGAGGCAGGAGAATTGCTTGAACCCGGGAGGTGGAGGTTGCAGTGAGCTGAGATCGTGCCACTGTACTCCAGCCTGGGTGACAAAGCCAGACTCCGTCTCAAAAAAAAAAAAAAAGTTGACTTTTTCTCCAAGAGTTTATCTGTTAGTTTCCCTGACTAGTTTTTGTTTTGTCCAGTATTTATAATCTAAAAGATCTCACAAAGTATTGATGTAAAATGTCATGGCAGTGAATGACCATAGACAGAGCTAGTATGTCTGTATATAATCCCTATGTCTATGTAACCCCTATGTCTATGTAACCCCTATGTCTCTGTCTATAGGGGTTATACCATAGAATACCAGAAAAATACCATAGTAGAAAACTGTTGATTTTTACTGATGATTCCATATCAAATAGGAGAATTATAAAATGTTCATCATTATTTTCACCATTCTTAACATCTTTTGAGTGTCAGATACTGTCCTGTGTGCTCATGGAGTGGCTCATTTAACCTCACAAGAATCTTAGGTAATAGTATTTTCTTCATTTTACATAGGAGTTTGAATATCGGGGACATTGTGCTGTGTTTAATTTAGTCATATGCAATAGCCACTTTTTAGGGCAAAAACATTCAAATGTCAAGAATCTTTCATGGCTCAATCAGCGTTACTAAGTTACGCATTAAGCCATTTCCTTAAGAAGGAACTTCTTAACCTTCTTAAGTTCTTGGAAGAGTCAAACGTAGGTAAATTCTCCAGAATTTGCCAGGGCTTTCATCAGTGACAGTGCCTACAACACTTGGTAGGAATAAATGAAATATGACAAATATCCAAGTAGTGGGAAGATTAGATGAAATTTTAAAAATTATAACTGATGATTTTTAACTGCCTGCCATTTTATGAGTTAAGTTGGTGATAGTCTTTTTTTACAGTTTCCAAAACAATGTAGTTAAATATTTTAAATCTAATAAGCAGATATCAAACAATATTTTGTGGAAACAATCGTTCAAATTTGTGATTAGTGAGAGTAAGGTTGTAATTTCATCAGGTAAGCCAAAACAAATAGTTTTCCACCATAAATATTATAACAAATAAACTCTTTTAAAATAAAATATTTTCTTCCTTTTCCCCCCTGGTGACCTAGTGGTAATGTTCTGCAGTGTTTTATGTAGGAGACCTCGATTTCATTCCTGTTCTCGTTATCTCTCTCCCTAGGGCTGCAATGAATAAAATAAGAAATAAAATCACTGTCCTGCATCCTTATTGCCATGGGCTGTGCCCTTGTCAGATTTCATAAGCTAAGCTAGCTGTACCTGGTTAGTATTGGGTTAGAAGACCTCAAAGAAAACAAAGTCTGTGAAACACAGATCTTCTATACATCCAGTATTTTCTTCCATGAAACCTTGTTTTACAGTTACTATTGCACTTTCTTCTTTACTATTTGATTGATTTGCTTGCTCCAGGTAAAAAGAAAGGTCTTTTAAAGTAAATGGCATTCTGGTCATTTAAATCAATTCACTTATTATTTATTTTTCCTTTTCAAAATTGAAAACTTGTTTAGTTTGACTGATATTTGGTTATATTCTTGAGAAGGCAGTATCGCAACTAGCAGTGTTTTTTACTGTATAAAAATTTACTTTCTCAGAGACTTTTTATTTTATTCATTGCTATAAAATGCCTGTTCTGTTTCTTTTTGTTTTGAGAGATAATGTTGCCCTTACTTTACAAATGATGTAACACATAAAAAATTTTTTAATGCATGTAACTGTGTGAAGATCCAACATTACAATTGTTTTCTTGTTCCCTTTAAAACCTAGGTTATATACCTCTGAATTTTAAATTATAATTTAGGATAATCTCAAATACCAGTACTTTTAATGAGATAGCTGTGGTTATATATGTATATGTATAATAGACAACAAATATAATTCAGTAAGAATTGCGCTAATGTTTGTTGACATTCATCTTTTTTACACAAATAGACCCAGTTTACCCAAAGTTGTTTCTCCCAGAACGCATACACATGAACATACCTGGTTGTTTTTTTGTTTGTTTGTTTGTTTTTTTGAGACAGAGCCTTGCTCTGTTGCCAGGCAGGAGTGCAGTGGCACAATCTCAGCTCACTGCATTCACTCACTGCAAGCACTTCTCTTGCCTCAGCCTCCCGAGTAGCTGGGACTACAGGCATGTACCACCATGCCCAGATAATTTTTGTATTTTTAGTAGAGACAGATTTTCACCAACAAACATACCTTTTATAAATACTGATGGTATGGATACATATACACACATCCCCTAATATTCCCTAACATGCTGATTTCCTTCTCTCTCTCCCTTTTTTTCTTCCTATCTTCCTACAAAGGAACACTTTTTTTTCTAATGACATTTTGCATAGAACCCCAGTATATTAAAGAATGATACAAAAAGTTTCTCTGGTTAATGCCAAAATGAGGGAGGCTAAAGTCTTGTCATCTCAGCTTCTTCCTAACTCCATGAGGTAGAACCTTGGCAAAGCCCTAAAATTCCAAGAAACATGTCTTCCCTGCTTAGTTTCACATTTATCTATATACACAAAATTTTAGTGGTTTTGGAAGAGTTTTCTGTTCCTGTTTAAAAGTGTTAGCACTAAGAGTATGGTCCTGAAAAGTATTCAACAAGGACTTTTAATGGTTGTTACTCTACTCTTACGCCAAACCCTCTTCATTTCCAAGTAAAATGGCCCCCAAACCAAAATTAAGCCACCAAAGTCATAGCAGTCAGTTAAAGATAAATGGCATATCCTTCTTTATTAATAAGGATAGTTGTTATTTGTATTATGGAGTATTCCAGAATTTATCCACTTTATAATCTAGTACCATTTAAGATAATATTTTTCGGCCGGGCATGGTGGCTCATGCCTGTAATCCTAGCACTTGGGAGGCCAAGATGGGTGGATCCCCTGAGATCAGGAGTTCGAGACCAGCCTGGTCTACATGGTGAAACCCCATCTCTACTAAAAATACAAAAATCAGCCAGGTGTGGTGATGCACACCTGTGGTCCCAGCTACTCGGAGGCTGAGGCAGGAGAATCGCTTCAACTCAGGAGGCAGAGGTGGCAGTGAGCCAAGATAGCACCATTGCACTCCAGCCTGAGTGAGAAGAGTGAGACTCCATCTCAAAAATAAAAATTTTCTTTTTCTACGTGTCATTAGTGATTTTTTTAAAGGGTAGTTTTCCAGCTATCTTGCAATGTAACCAATTTTAAACCAGCCCTCTTTATCAAAATTCTAGAATATACCATGAGTGTGTTGGTAAATTTTTTTTAATTGGTTCTTAGGAGGAAAAAAAGCCTTGATTTGTGACATTTGCCAGTTTTAGTGGTGTTAATTTCTGTCACCGTGGCTGATTTCAAGCTATCAGCGTGAAACACCGAAAGTGGAATTGGAAGTAGATGCATAGTAGTAGATTACCATTGTATAGTATTTCCACCATGCAGCTACAATAGATGTAAATATCCTCAAAGATATACACAATAATAAAATGTAGTAAAATAGGAAGTGATGAATTTTGAGTCATTATTACTTTTTTAGTATAATTTAATTATGTTTACATAATTTAATTTTTAATGATGCATATATTTAACTGGCTTGTAGAGTTTCTGAAAATAGTAGTTGCTGTCATGAGCTGGTATGAGTAGACTTCAGCATACCACTGTTCCTTGGGAAAATTTGGTTTCTTTACCTTTCAAAACAAAACCCTTTAGAGATAATATCTACCTTCAGGAGAATGTATAAAATTCCCACTCTAAGTCTAATTCAACCATCCCTCAGTCTCTGTAACTATCTCTAAGATTGTTCATTATAAATAGTTATGTAGATTATTTTGCTGTATCTAGAGAATATTTAGAGGATATAAACACCAACCTATTTTCTGCTTTTCATCAGATTATTCTCTGTCTTATTAAGTCATCTGTTATATTATTCTGTAGTCCCTTAATCTCATTGCTTCTTGTTAACTTGCCTAGCAAAATGACTTGAAACCTATCAAAATGAACATCTTCCCTATGTCTTAACAACACAACCAAAAAAAAGGCGGGCAGGGTGGCGGTGGGGTAGGCGTGGGGGTAGCGGAGCGCTGATTACATTGAAGTGTTGTTGAGACTCTTTTTTTGCTAGATCTTCAGCTACCTAAACGGTTTTGTTGTTAAGAACAGAGTTTTCTTTTTTAAGCTTTTAACTGTAATTAGTTTGATAACAGCTGAAGTCTCCAGTGGTAAGTCTCAATCTGTTACCCTAGAAGTCACCTATTTGTATTCATCATTGATAATATCAACTTGCTACTGAATATTTTCACCATTCATTAGTTTACTCTTTAATAAAAATTGTTTTTTATCACATACATTGTCTAAAACAGTTTTATTTTTTTCAAAAATCTGAGCTTTGCCTATTAGAAAATCATATATGTTATTGATTTGGCCTTTTGAATTAAAGATATTTATCACGTAAGTAAAGTATCAAGATAAAAAGAGTAACTTTCTCTAAACCTTGTCTCTAACTATTGCAGAATGGATGAAAGAAAAGACACCCTAATGAATGAATTATTATATGGCACTATTAAAAATACACTTCAGGGTTCTTTAGATCATCGTGACAGAAAAGGGCCAGTGATTTGAGAGCTCAAAAAAATGGGCTATTTATTCACTGTTTATGTGTTTTGTATTCTTGCTTTATTAAAATCCTATTTTAACTCTGTCAGTATTGATTAAATGCCTATATTTTGTAAGATTCTATTAGAGGTAGAACTTTTTAACAATGCAGTACAAAAAAAGTCAGATCTGAACTAGATGATTTTCTAGAAGAATTAATGGAACTATGGTTAAAGTAGATTTTTATCAGCATGTCTCATTCACTTACTAATACTCTCTAATGTTATCTTTAGTTTCATAATATCAAAGACTGTATTTCACAGATGGCTGAGAAACTTTACAACCATTTCTCTTGTGATGGCCATTTGACTTTAATTTTTTAGTTATAAATTTATTTTCTTAGAAATCTTCTACAATAAAAACAGTTTACAATCAATTTTAAAAATGCCAAGATAATACTGATAATTAAGTCTTTTTAAAGTAGGTCTTTTGTTAAGCCTAATTATAAGCATATCTTATAATTAATGGCTGCTCTCATACCACCTGCTCTCTTCTGCCTTGAATCTTATCACATCTATGTTGCTTTGAAATCTGAGAATGCTTTTCACTTCCTAACAACTGATATGCTACTTATTCCAGTCAGACATCACATTACTGATTAGGTGAATACTACTTCCTGTTGTTGTTTTTTTTTCCTGTATCTCTAAATGCACCACTTCTGTCTTAGGAATATGACATTACGTAAAACAGATACTTAAATTAATTAGATTTTATTTTTGTAGAGGTAAGGAAATTATAGAAAAGACAAGTTATAGTGTATTAAATGCTTTCCGAAAGTAAAAGTTTGATAATATTTAAAATATAACTATACCTATGGAGAAACAGTTTTGTTTTTTTTTTAAAGATCCACATTTGTATCTGATAGTCCTTTTATAATGTAAGGTTTTTTCGCCATATTGTATAGTATAGGATTTAGTTTTTGTGTTTTGTGTTGTTTTCCCTGCATCCAGCCTTATTAATATAAATAACTACCTTTTAGGAAGAATTTGAGATATAATTCTTATATTATAATTACTTGGTGACTTATATTTCTCTTCTGTTCTACTATAAACAACCTGATGGTTGAGTTCATGGCCTTTTTATCTTTGTATCCACTGTAGTGTCTATACGGTAAATATAATTAAATTGAGTTGGTGAATTAGACTGATGCCACTAATTTGCTTCACTTAATCACTCAATGCCTATTACATGTTCTTATCCTTTATGTGTTGATCTTTCAAAGGACAATGTTATTTCCGTCATTTTAAACTTCCTGAGAGTATCTTCCCATATTCACAACTAGGAATAGCAGGGGTGGCAGGGCTAACTTGATAAGTTTTGACACTGGATTAGATTCAAATGGATGAACCAGAAAAGCAGTTTCCCCACTGACAGTCTTTTTTTTTTTTTTTTTTTTGAGTTGGAGTCTCATTCTGTCACCCAGGCTGGAGTGTGCAATCTTGGCTCACTGCAACCTCTGCCTCCTGGGTTCAAGCCATTCTCCTGCCTCAGCCTCCTGATGAGCTAGGATTACAGGTGTGCACCACCACGCCCAGCTAATTTTTATATTTTTAGGAGAGACAGGGTTTCACCATGTTGGCCAGGCTGTCAGTGACAGTTTTTAAGTAGAGATATTCTGGTACAACAATATGGTTAGTATTGAGGAAATAACTTTTTTTACCGAAATAAAAGGTCAGGGAGGCCAAAGTGTGCTCCTGAATGCTAATTTTTATTCATTTTTAGTGTGTATCAAACTACTTCCATATATGTGGTCAGTTTACTCTCTCCCAGGGTTAATCTACATGTTAAGTAAAATTAAATGCAAAAGACCCTTTATCAATATATAGTACCATGAAAGACTCACTTTCTCATGAACTAACAATACTCAAAGTACAGAGAGTGAATTCTTGGAAGAAACACATGTGGAGCAAAGACACAAAGCCAAGACATTTCAACAGTATGTTCCAAATAAGATATAGTCGGCCAGAACGACTTCTGGAACATGGCAGGAGTAGAATATGAGATAAAGCTGGAAAGAAAGGTAGGTAACAAAATGTAGAAGTTTTTGAATGCCAAGTTAAGAAGTTTAGATTATTTTATGTAGTAGGGAATCTGGATTTTTAGCTGGAAGGAATGGGGTATTGACATGCTGTGTTTTGTAAAGGTGAAAGTAGCAGCAGTAGACTGAAACTGTGGAGTGAGAGTGGAAAGGAAATCAATTTTATAATTGATGCAGAAATAAAATTCAGACTTGCTGAAAATCATAGCTAACTAGTAAATAGTGGAGTCAGAACTCAAATGATCTGACTCCAAAACCACTACACTATCCACCCTCCACAATATAAGCATATTATAATCATTTGTGTGTGTATCTTTATTAGGAGAGCAAACCATATCTTTTCATTTATGTCGTGTTTCTTAGCATAGTACCTAAAAAAAAAAAAAATAGTGGGTACTTTGTTAGTTCAATCAATAAATATTTATTGAGCACCTAACCAAGCACTATGCTTGGTATGCATATGGTTTACCTCTGGTAAATGTTGCCAGTCTTCCCAAGTAATTGTAACCAATTTATACATCCACCAGTTCATGAGGATTTCTCTTGCTCCACACCCTGACAACACTTGATATTGTATGTCTTTTTTCATTTTAGCTTTTCTGGTGGACCTCACAATGAGGTATGATTTTGTTGTTGCTATAAGAGTTTTTAAAAACTGAGGTGAAATCCATATAACATAAAATTAACCTTTAAAATGAACAATTCACTAGCATTTAAGACATTCACAGTGTTGTCTAACCACCACCTCTGTCTAGCTCCAAAACATTTTATCACCTCAAAAGGAAACTGTACCCATTAAGCAATTGCTTCTCATTGCCCACCTCCACCAGCCCGTGACAACCACCAGTCTGCATTTTGTCTCTATGAATTTACCTATTCTGAATATTTCATTTAAAGGAACTCATACAGTATGTGACCTTTTGTTTCTGCCTTCTTTCACTTAGCATATTTCGATGGTCATCCACATTGTAGCTACTATCAATCTTTTTATGGCTAAATAATATTCTGTGTGTATGTGTGTGTGTGTGTATTTCACAATTTTTTTATTTTTTTTATTTTTTATTTTTTTTGAGACAGAGTCTCACTCTGTCACCCAGACTGGAGTGCAGTGGCGTGATCTTGGCTCACTGCAAGCTCCGCCTCCCGGGTTCACACCATTCTGCTGCCTCAGCTTTCCGAGTAGCTGGGACTACAGGCGCCCGCCACCAGGCTGGCTAATTTTTTGTATTTTTAGTAGAGATGGGGTTTCACCGTGTTAGCCAGGATGGTATCGATCTCCTGACCTAGTGATCCACCCGTCTCGGCCTTCCAAAGTGCTGGGATTACAGGCATGAGCCACTGCGCCCGGCCGTATCTTACAATTTGTTTATCCATTCATCCATTGATAAATGTTTGGGCTGTTTCTACCTTTTACATGTTGTAAATGATGGTGCTACAAATGTGTGTATGTTTATTTGAGTTTCTGTTTTAAATTGCTTTGGGTATATACCTGATTGGAATTGCTAGGTGATAATGGTAATTTTATGTTTAACTTTTTGATGTACCATCAACCTGTTTTCCACTGCAGCGGAACGGTTTTACATTCTCACTAGCAATATACGAAGATTCTATTTTCTCCATATTCTCACCTTCACTTGTTATTTTTCACTTTTGTTGTGGTTGTGATTGTTATAGCCACCCTAGGGTGTGCAGTGGTATCTCACTATCTCACTGTGGTCTTGATTTGCGTTCCCCTAGTGACTAATGATGTTGAGAATCTTTTCACATGTTTTTTGGCCATTTGTTGTGTAGCTTCTTTGAATAAATGCCCTTTTTTGAATTGGGTTGTCCTTTTGTTGTTGAGTTTGTTATAATTCTGCATACTAGGCGCTTATCAGATATGTGAATTGTAAATATTTTCTCTCATCCTGTAGGAGTTTTTTTCATTTTCATAGTAATGTTCTTTCATGCACAAAAGTTTTTAGTTTTGATGAAGTCCAGTTGATTGACTTCTATTTTTGTTGTTTGGACTAAGAATGCATTGTCAAATCCAAGAGCATGAATTTTACCCCTATGTTTCCTTCTATGAATTTTATGGTTTTTCTTATTAGATTTAGATTGTTGATTCATTTTGCATGAATTTTTATTTGTGTTGTGAGTTATGGGTCCTGCTTCATTCTATATGTATAGTCTCAGGACCATTTGTTGAAGAGACTGTTTCTATCTCCATTAAATGGACTTGTCACCTATGTCAAAAACCATTTGATCATGTATGCAAGGTTTATTTCTGGCCTCTCTATTCTTTTCTATTGTTCTATATGTCTGTCTTCATGCCAGTACCACAATATTTTGATTACAATAGCTTTGTAGTAAAATTTGAAATTAGGAAGTGTAAATTCTCCAGCTTTGTTCTTTTTCCAAGTTCATTTTGGCTATTTAGGGTTCCTTGAGATTTTAATTAATTTTAGCATGGAATTTTTTGTTTCTGCAAAAAATGTCATTGGGATTTTGTTGGGTATTGCATTGATGTGCATAGATGTGCATAGTAGTCACATCTTAACAGTATTGTCTCCCTTGTGCTAGGAAGCACTAAGTAAAAAAAAAAAAAAAAAAAGAAAAGAAAGAAAAGAAAATTTAAGTATTGAGTCTTCCCATACATGAACATGGGATGTCGTTCCATTTATTTCTGTCTCCTTTAATCTCTTTCAGCATTGTTTTGTAATTTTCTGTATACAAGTCCTTCACCTCCTTAGTTAAATTTATTCCTAAGTATTTTATTCTGTTTCATGCTGTTGTAAATGGAATTGTTTTCTTAATTTTCTTGTTTATATTGTCCATTGTTAGTGTCTAGAAACCCAACTGCATTTTATGTATTGATTTTTGTACCTATAATGTTACTGAATTTGTTAATTCTAGTAGTTTTTTTTTTGTAGGGTCTTTAGAGTTTTCTACATATCAGATGATATCTGTGAATGGAGATAATTTTACTTTTTCCTTCCAATTCAGATGTCCGTTATTTCTTTTTCTTACACAGTTGCCCTGGCTAGAACTTCCAGTACTATGTTTAAACAGAAGTGGCAAAAGTGGGCATCCTTATCTTGTTCCTGATCTCAACGGAAAAGTTTTTAGTCTTTTACCATTGAGTATGATGTTAGCTATGGTTTCTCCATAAATGACCTCTATTATGTTGAGGTAGTTTCCTTCTATTCCTACTTTATTGGGTATTTTAATTAGGAAACGGTGTTAAATTTTGTCAAATGTTTTTCTGCATCAATTGAGATGATCATGTGTGGGGTTTTTTTTCCCTTTTATCTATTAATGTGATGTATTACATTGAATGATTTTCTCATGTTGAACCAACCTTGCATTCCTGGGATAAATCTCACTTCGTCTTAGTGTATAAATTGTTTTCATACACTTTTCGATTTGGGTTGCTAATATTTTTTGATGATTTTTGTATCAATATTTATAAACAATATTGGTCTATAGTTTCTTTTCTCATGGTGTCTTTGTCTGACATGGAAATCAGTGTAATACTGGCATCATAAAATGTGTTAGCAAATGTTCCCTTCTCTCCAGATTTTTTAAGATTTTGAAAAGGACTGAGTTATTTGCATCTCCCCTCTTTTTTTCCCCCTGTCAGTATTGGCTTATCAGTTTTGTCTTTTTTAAAAAAATGACATTTTGTTTCATTGATTCTATTATTTATCTGTTCTCTATTTCATTTTTATTATTTCCTTCCTTTTGCTAGCTTTGGTCTTTGATCTCCTTTTTCTACTTCCTTCAGGAATAAAGTCTAAATTACTAATTTGAAATACTTATCAATGTAGGCATTTACTTTTTTTTTTTTTTTCGAGGTGGAGTCCCGCTCTGTCACCCAGCCTGGAGTGCAGTGGCACAATCTCGGCTCACTGCAACCTCTGACTTCTGGGTTCAAATGATTCTCTTGCCTCAGCCTCCTGAGTAGCTGGGATTACAGGTGCGTGCCACCATGCCCGGCTAATTTTTTTTGTATTTTTAGTAGAAACAGGGTTTTGTCATGTTGGCCAGGTTGGTCTTGAACTCCTGACCTCAGGTGATCCGCCTGCCTCAGCCTTCCAAAGTACTGGGATTACAGGCATGAGCCACTGTGCCTGGCTGGCATTTACTATTATAAGATTCCCTTCAAACACTGCTTTCACTGTATTCATACAATTTGGTATGTTTTATTATTATTTTAGTTTGTTTCTGAGTGTTTTCAAATTTCCCTTTTGATTTTTCTTGTACTCATTGGTTAAGAGTGTTTTAATTTCCACATACTTTGAGCTTCCTAGTTTTTCTTCTGTTGCTGATTTTTAGCTTTATTTCTTGTGATTACAGAAGATACTTTGTGTGATTTCAGCAATTTAAAATTTATTGACACTTGTTTTGTGGCTTGATACATGTTTTATCCTGGAGAATGTTCCATGTACACTGGAGAAGCATGTGTATTCTGCTGTTATTGGATGGATTGTTCTGTAGATGTCTGTTAGATCTAGTTGGTTTATAATGTTATTCAAATCCTCCGGTTCCCTATTTATCTTCTTTCTAGATGTTCTATCCATATTGAAAGTGGGGTTATATTGGGGGAATACTTGAGGACATTGGTCTGGGCAAAGATTTTTTTAGAGATAAGACCTCAAAAGCACAGAAGACGAAAGCAAAAATAGACAAAAAGGATTGCAACAAGCTAAAAAAGGTTCTGTACAACAAAGGAAGCAACAAAGAGACAGCCTATGGAATGGAAGAAAATATTTGCAAACTATTCATCTGACAAGGGATTAATAACTAGCATATATAAGAAACTCAACTCAATAGCAAATAATCTGATTTTAAAATGAGCAAATGATCTTAACAGACATTTTTCAAAAGAAGGCAGAGAAATGGCCAACAGGTATATGAAAATAAATGCTTAGTATCACTAATCATCAGGGAAATGCAAATCAAAACCACAATGAGATATAATCTGACCCCGGTTAAAATGACTGTTATCAAAAAGACAAAACGACAAGTGTTGACAAGGATGTAGAAAAAGGGAAACATTAATAGTTCACTGTTGGTGAGAAAGTGAGTATAACTGCTTTGGAAAACAGTATGGACATTCTTCAAAAAACTACAGATAGATCTACCATCTGATTTAGCAATCCATTTGCTGGGTATGTATCCAAAAGAAAGGAAACCAGGGTATCAAAGTGATATCTGCATGCCCATTTTTGTTGCACCACTATTCACAATAGCCAAGATAACAAAATCAACCAAAGTGTCCATTAGGATATGAATGGATAAAGAAAATGGTGTGTTTGTCCATATATATATGGACACACACTCAATGGAATATCATTCAACCGTAAAAAAGAATGAAATTCTGTTAGTAGCAGCAACATAGATGGAACTAGAGGACGTTATGTTAATTTTAATAAGCCATGTACAAGAAGATAACTATTGTAAGTTCTCACTCATATGTGACAGCTAAAAAACTTGATCTCACAAAGGCAGAAAGTGGAATGATAGTTACCAGAGGCTGACAAAGGTAGGAGGGAGGGATGATGAAGAGAGGCTGGTTAGTGGTTGCAAAAATACAGTTAGAAAGAATAAGTTCTAGTGTTTGGTGGCATGGTAGAGTGACCATAGTTAACAGTAATTTGTTGTATATTTCAAAACAGCTAGAAGATAAGATTTGGAATATTCCCAACACAAAGAAATGATAAATTTTTCAGGTGATGGATATCCTAATTACCCTGATTTAATATATGTATGCATGTATCAAAATATCACATGTGCCCCATAAATATATCCAATTATTATATATCAATTTTAAAAGAAGAAAATTGGGAGAAAGTAAATGATATTTTGGAGTCACAAAAATTGCTGAATCCTAAATGTGTGACATTTTTATGACTACCCTGCTGGTTCTTTCCTAGAGGTACACAGTCTGGAAGTGACAATGCTTATAACACAATATGAATGTAAAAGTAAAATAATGCATAGATGCAAAGTGACACCTAAGGGAAAGGAAATTACACTTGAGCTGAACATTGAGGAATAAGAGCTAAACAGCTGGAAAAGGGGAAAGGACCTAGGAGTAATACATATTTATTTCTAGTAACTGTATTATGTGAAAAATGTTTATCTCTTTATCATAGAAGCTTCCTATTTGTCCTTGACACCTTCAAGCAGGATTCTTAGTTATCACCTCTCCTATCTAACCCAGAACTGAAAATGGAGTTAAAAAAAAAAAAGGTCATTATCCAGTTCTCTTTCATCTTTGATATGGAAATGTTTATTTTTGAAATACAAACGGAGACAATACCAGTTTCATTATTTTATGTTGTGAAATGGAGATAATAGTAGGTTGTTGGGAAGATTAAATCAGTTAGTTAATGTAAAACACTTTGATACTTGGGATATAGTGTTTAATCCTAACCTCATTTTGGCTGGCTTTTAAATTTTCTGTCTTCCATCTCACTAATACTCTTTGTAACATATATATTTAATTTGCTTTTGTACCTATCTGCTGAATATTATATTTCAATTTTAAAAAGTTTTAATGGTAGAGGCTCTACTTGGTACTTTATCAAATCCTTTTGGTAAATATTTATATTTTTCTAATACCTCTGCATATGTGGATATTTTCATGCTGGTCTTTTAATTCTTTAAACATAGTAACACCTTATCCACAGATGCATTTAGCCACAGGGATGGTCCAGATACCTGGTCAACTATATTGAGGAAACTTTAAACCTTTGATTTTTTTTGCCATATTAAATGATTTTTAGCAGAGCCCAAAATTGTTTTCTAAGGGAGTTCCAATAAAGTAGCAGGTAGTTACCTTCACAATTAAAAGAGGATGATAATAATAGCGGGTGATGTTTGTTTATTATTTATTACATGACAGGCATTGTGCTTGAACTCCTTCAGTTCACAGACATTGTACGGAAACTACGTCAATTAATTAAGCCTTACATCAACTATATGAGATACCATTATTATTATTTCCCATTTACTGATGAGTTAACATGAGGAGGTTTATTTGACCCCAGTACTTTTAATCATTATACCAGTCTACCTTTAATTGGATCTTGGCTGTTGCATTATAGCTCTTTCATAACTAAATTTGGTTCAACTATGGATATTCTACTTAGCAATTACAATTTAATCTAGAGGTGGTTAAGGAAATCTGAAGCTGAAATGGTTCTTTTTTCAAAAGTTTCTTAATTTAAATAGGTAAAATTTAATATAGACTCATTTAATGTACTTCTTCCTGGGAGCATATTACCAAGAATATATTTACCTTTTCATATTGTAGTATATTTTATCTACATGCTTGATTATCTTACAATCAGATTACCAGAGTGTTTTTTTAATAATTATTTTCTGCATTAAAACAATTGCCTTGGAGCATTTCACAATCAAAAAATAATTGAATTAATACTTTATGCTTCTAAGTGCCACCAGTTAGTTTTAGAGCCCAGTTTAAAAATTAATGTCCTAGGCGGGGCGCAGTGGCTCATGCCTGTAATCCCAGCACTTTGGGAAGCCGAGGTCAAGATTTCAAGACCAGCCTGGCCAACATAGTGAAACCCCGTCTCTATTAAAAATACAAACATTAGCCGGGCGTGGTGGCACACACCTATAGTCCCAGCTCCTCGGGAGGCTGAGGCAGGAGAATAGCTTGAACCCTGGAGGCGGAGGTTGCAGTGAGCCGAGATCACACCACTGCACTCCAGCCTGGGCAACAGAACAAGACTCAGTCTCAAAAAAAAAAAAAAGTTCTAATTTTTATGTAGTTTATGTAGACATAGTTAGGAATTTTAGTGTACCATTTATTAACTACTTAAAAGTGACTTTTTTTCCCCTCCAGCTTGCTTGATGGAGGATCAGAATCTATGCAATGGCACACGAGACAAACAAATTTGCAGTTTATCATCTTGTCACTAGTGCTACTTGAAAGGACAAACAGAAGCCCCCAAAATACAGTGTATTATCTAGGAAGGCTTTTACGGTTATAGCTACATAACTACCAAATCCAGACAATCTCTCCTCCATAGGGAAATTTAAAAATCTGTGCATACACATATAAATTTTTTGAGACAGAGTCTCATACTCTGTCACCCAGGCTGGAGTGCACTGGCATGATCTAGGCTCATTGCAGCCAAGCAGTGGCACCTCCTGTGCACAAGCAGTCCTCCTGCTCCAGCCTCCTGGGTAGCTTGGGCTACAGGTAGGCACCACCATGCCTAATTTTTAAAATTTTTTGTAGAGACCGGGTCTCTTATGTTGCCCAGGCTGGTATTGAGCTCAAGCTCAATTGATCTTCCCACTTTGGCCTCCCAAAGTGTTGGAATTGCAGGCGTGAGTCACTGTGCACAGCCAAAAATCTATTTTTTAAAAAAAATCAGCCATTTTTCCTCTTAAATGATAGTATCTTTAATACCTATTCTAATGGGGTGGTGGTGGGGTAGACTATTCTGGATGTATTAGTAAACTAAACATAAACTGATTTGAAAATCAGCATGTTTCAAAATGATTAATAGGATCAAAAATGCAAAGTTGAATAATAGTTTTTAACTGCAATGTAGTCTCTTTACTGGTGTGTCTCTTCCCGAAACTTTTTAGATTGCCATTATTCTCTATGTACTTCTAAAAATCTTAATATTCATGTCTCCTTACATAACCCAAGACTGCACAGATGAAGTACTGTCTAATAGCAGTAAGATTGGGCCAGGCACAGTGGCTCATGCCTGTAATCCCAGCATTTTGGGAGCCTGAGGTGGGTGGATCACTTGAGGCCAGGAGTTCGAGACCAGCCTGGGCAACGTTGTGAAACCCAGCCTGTACTAAAAATACAAAAAAAAAATTAGCCAGGTATGGTGGCGCACAGCTGTAATCCCAGCTACTCGGGAGACTGAGTATATTGGTCTGTTTTCATGCTGCTAATAAAGACATAATCGAGAATGGATAATTTATAAAGGAAAGAGGTTTAATTGACTTACAGTTCCACATGGCTGGGGAGGTCTCATAATCATGGTGGAAGGCAAAAGAGAAGCAAAGGCACATCTTACATGGCAGCAGGCAAGAGAGCTTGTGCTGAGGAGCTCCCATTTATAAAATCATCAGATATTGTAAGACTCACTACTATGAGAACAGTATGGGGGAAACTGCCCGCGTGATTCAGTTATCTCCACCTCACCCTGCCCTTGACAGGTGGGGATTATTACAATTCAAGGTGAGATTTGGGTGAGGACACAGCCAAACCATATCACTGAGGCACAAGAATTGCATGAACCCAGGAGCTGGAGGTTGCAGGGAGCTGAGATCACACCACTGCACTTCAGCCTGGGTGACAGAGTGAGAAGTCCTCTAAAAAAAAAAAAGATTGTAAAATCATTTCTGAATTTTGAGGTCATTAAGAAAACCTCTAAGTAGGCCAGGCACAGTGGCTCACGCCTGTAATCCCAGCACTTTGGGAGGCTGAGGCAGTGGATCACGAGGTCAGGAGACCGAGACCATCCTGGCTAAGATGGTAAAACCCGGTATCTACTAAAAATACAAAAAATTAGCTGGGCATGGTGGCACGTGCCTGTACTCCCAGCCACGTGGGAGGCTGAGGCAGGATAATCGCTTGAACCCAGGAGGCAGAGGTTACAGTGAGCTGAGATTGTGCCACTGCACCCCAGCCTGGGTGACAGAGTGAGACTCTGTCTCAAAAAAAAAAAAGGGAAACCTCTAAGTAAATGTACTAATTAAATCTGGGATTTTGATTATTAGAAGTCAGCACTATATTCTTTGATTTGAATTTAAAAATTAGCTCTTTACCTAAAAGCTGGGACTTCCCTGAGATTACAGAGTTAGCTAAATAAATGTTTTGGATCATTTTACTAATATATACATGTATGTGACAAAAAATAGAATTAAGCTTATTCCAATAATCATACATACTTCCTCTAATTCCAACTTAAATTTCAATTCATGAGACATTTTTCCTCAATTCCAAATAATATTTGTTTTCAAGGATTTTATACCTCTGATGCTGGCTTTTTGCTTAATATATGCACACCATCCTAGGTATTCAATATTGATACTCTTTTCATCTACAAGCATACTTTTCACTGCTTTTTACTTATTCAACTGATAAGAAATCTATTGACTACTATGTATAAGGTACTGAACTAAGCACGGGGGATACATTTGACAACATAATGACCCCTGCTCTCACTAGAGAGATAGTAGATTTTACTGTTCCTAATTTTTGAGATTATATATATCCCTTATCAGAACATTCATTGATAGTTTTTGATAATTGGACTATTAATTTTATTAGAAACCATCCTTAATTATGGGAAGGCAGAGGTAGAATTTTCTCACAAACTGTACTCCTTCATCCTCTGTTCATCCTCCATATTTACTCCTGCCAGTTCATTTGTGCCTCATTTCATTTCATTCTATCCTGAGGACTTCTCAATTTACATCTTTAAAACCTCTCACCTATTCTTTATAGCTATCTACAGGACCTTGCCATAAGATGGCATTCAGTGTACCTGAAATTCAACATAGGTAAAACTGAACTTAATTCTCCCAACTTTCTCATATCTGTACTTGTAACTTATTCTGACAGTACCATAGACTCAGAATTATATACCCTTTTTAAAAAACTTCTTCTTGTTTTACAAGTCCAGTTTATCCTGGCCTTACCTCTCTGTGTTTTCATCTCTTCCTTGGAAATCCCTCAGTGCTACCATCCTAGTCCAATCTCTTATTATCTCATGCCTGCTAATACTTTCTTCACTATTATCCTGTCAGTTCATCCTATTTGCTTCTCTCACATTAGGTCTTTTTTCTTTTTTTTTTAATTCTTATTATACTTTAAGTTTTAGGGTACATGTGCACAACATGCAGGTTTGTTACATATGTATACATGTGCCATGTTGGTGTGCTGCACCCATTAACTCGTCATTTAGCATTAGGTATATCTCCTAATGCTATCCCTCCCCCCTCCCCCCACCCCACACCAGTCTCCGGTGTGTTATGTTCCCCTTCCTGTGTCCATGTGTTTTCATTGTTCAGTTCCCACCTATGAGTGAGAACATGCGGTGTTTGGTTTTTTGTCCTTGCGATAGTTTGCTGAGAATGATGGTTTCCAGTTTCATCCATGTCCCTACAAAGGACATGAACTCATCATTTTTTGTGGCTGCATAGTATTCCATGGTGTATATGTGCCACATTTTCTTAATCCAGTCTATCATTGTTGGACATTTGGGTTGGTTCCAAGTCTTTGCTATTGTGAATAGTGCCGCTATAAACATACATGTGCATGTGTCTTTATAGCAGCATGATTTATAATCCTTTGGGTATATACCCAGTAATAGGATGGCTGGGTCAAATGGTATTTCTAGTTCTAGATCCCTGAGGAATCGCCACACTGACTTCCACAATGGTTGAACTAGTTTACAGTCCCACCAACAGTGTAAAAATGTTCCTGTTACTCCACATCCTCTCCAGCACCTGTTGTTTCCTGACTTTTTAATGATTGCCATTCTAACTGGTGTGAGATGGTATCTCACTGTGGTTTTGATTTGCATTTCTCTGATGGCCAGTGATGATGAGCATTTTTTCATGTGTTTTTTGGCTGCCTAAATGTCATCTTTTGAGAAGTGTCTGTTCATATCCTTCGCCCACTTTTTGATAGGGTTGTTTGTTTTTTTTTGGTGAATTTGTTTGAATTCATTGTAGATTCTGGATATTAGCCCTTTGTCAAATGATTAGATTGCAAAAATTTTCTCCCATTCTGTAGGTTGCCTGTTCACTCTGATGGTAGTTTCTTTTGCTGTGCAGAAGCTCTTTAGTTTAATTAGAACCCATTTGTCAATTTTGGCTTTTGTTGCCATTGCTTTTGGTGTTTTAGACGTGAAGTCCCTGCCCATGCCTATGTCCTGAATGGTATTGCCTAGGTTTTCTTCTAGGGTTTTTATGGTTTTAGGTCTAACATTTAAGTCCTTAATCCATCTTGAATTAATTTTTGTATAAGGTTAAAGGAAGGGATCCAGTTTCAGCTTTCTACATATGGGTAGCCAGTTTTCCCAGCAACATTTGTTAAATAGGGAATCCTTTCCCCATTGCTTGTTTTTGTCAGGTTTGTCAAAGATCAGATAGTTGTAGATATGCGGCATTATTTCTGAGGGCTCTGTTCTGTTCCATTGGTCTATATCTCTGTTTTGGTACCAGTACCATGCTGTTTTGGTTACTGTAGCCTTGTAGTGTAGTTTGAAGTCAGGTAGCGTGATGCCTCCAGCTTTGTTCTTTGGCTTAGGATTGACTTGGCAGTGCGGGCTCTTTTTTAGTTCCATATGAACTTGAAAGTAGTTTTTTTCCAATTCTGTGAAGAAAGTCATTGGTAGCTTGATGGGGTGGCATTGAATCTATAAATTACCTTGGGGCAGTATGGCCATTTTCACGATATTGATTCTTCCTACCCATGAGCATGGAATGTTCTTCCATTTGTTTGTATCCTCTTTTATTTCATTGAGCAGTGGTTTGTAGTTCTCCTTGAAGAGGTCCTTCACATCCCTTATTAGTTGGATTCCTAGGTATTTTATTCTCTTTGAAGCAACTGTGAATGGGAGTTCACTCATGATTTGGCTCTCTGTTTGTCTGTTATTGGTGTATAAGAATGCTTATGTCCTTCCTCTAATTGGAACTCCCAGCCGGGGCTATTTCTGGCGCTGGCACGGCTCCAAGAAGGCATCCGCATTTGCTACCAGCCGCGGCCGCGGCGGAGCCAGGCCGGTCCTCAGCGCCCAGCACCGCTGCTCCTGGCAACCTGGAGCGCGCACCGCAGACCGGCGGCCGAGCTCGCGCATCCCAGCCATCCCTCTTCCATCTGCTCCTTAGAGAAGGGAAGATGAGCTAGTCGAGCTCGAAGTCCAGCCAGCCTTTGGCCTCCAAGCAGGAAAAGGACGGCACTGAGAAGCGGGGCCGGGGCAGGCCGCGCAAGCAGCCTCTGGTGAGTCCCGGGACAGCGCTGGTAGGGAGTCAGAAGGAGCCCAGCGAAGTGCCAACACCTAAGAGACCTCGGGGCCGACCAAAGGGAAGCAAAAACAAGGGTGCTGCCAAGACCCGGAAAACCACCACAACTTCAGGAAGGAAACCAAGGGGCAGACCCAAAAAACTGGAGAAGGAGGAAGAGGAGGGCATCTCGCAGGAGTCCTCGGAGGAGGAGCAGTGACCCGTGCGTGCTGCCTGCTCCTCACTGGAGGAGCAGCTTCCTTCTGGGACTGGACAGCTTTGCTCCGCTCCCACCGCCCCCGCCCCTTCCCCGGGCCCACCGTCACCACCGCCTCTGGCCGCCACCCCCATCTTCCACCTGTGCCCTCACCACCACACTACACAGCACACCAGCTGCTGCAGGGCTCCCATGGGCTGAGTGGGGAGCAGTTTTCCCCTGGCCTCAGTTCCCAGCTCCCTGCGCCCACCCACGCATACATACATGCCCTCCTGGACAAGGCTAACATCCCACTTAGCCGCACCCTGCACCTGCTGCGTCCCCACTCCCTTGGTGGTGGGGACACTGCTCTCTGGGCTTTTGGTTTGGGGGCGCCCTCTCTGCTCCTTCACTGTTCCCTCTGGCTTCCCATAGTGGGGCCTGGGAGGGTTCCCCTGGCCTTAAAAGGGGCCCAAGCCCCATCTCATCCTGGCACGCCCTACTCCACTGCCCTGGCAGCAGCAGGTGTGGCCAATGGAGGGGGGTGCTGGCCCCCAGGAGTCCCCCAGTCCAACTGTCTTTGTCACCACGTGGGGCTCACACTTTTCATCCTTCCCCAACTTCCCTAGTCCCTCCCTGCACTAGGTTGGACAGCCCCCTTCGGCTACAGGAAGGCAGGAGGGGTGCGTCCCCTACTCCCTCTTCATTGTGGCCGCAGCCCCCTTGCCCTCCCCCTGGGATCTGAGTACATATTGTGGTGATGGAGATGCAGTCACTTATTGTCCAGGTGAGGCCCAAGAGCCCTGTGGCTGCCACCTGAGGTGGGCTGGGGCTGCTCGCCTAACCCTACTTTGCTTCTGCCACTCAGCCATTTCCCCCTCGTCAGATGGGGCACCAATAACAAGGAGCTCACCCTGCCTGCTCCCAACCCCCCTCCTGCTCCTCCCTGCCCCGCAAGGTTCTGGTTCCATTTTTCCTCTGTTCACAAACTACCTCTGGACAGTTGTGTTGTTTTTTGTTCAATGTTCCATTCTTCGACATCTGTCATTGCTGCTGCTACCAGCGCCAAATGTTCATCCTCATTGCCTCCTGTTCTGCCCACGATCTCCTCCCCCAAGATATTCTTTGTGGGGAAGAGTGGCTGGGGCATGGCAGGCTGGGTGACCGACTACCCCAGTCCCAGGGAAGGTGGGGCCCTGCCCCTAGGATGCTGCAGCAGAGTGAGCAAGGGGGCCCAAATCGACCAGAAAGGGTGTAGGGGCCACCTCCTCCCCCTGTTCTGTTGGTGAGGGGTAGCCATGATTTGTCCCAGCCTGGGGCTCCCTCTCTGGTTTCCTATTTGCAGTTACTTGAATAAAAAAAAAAAAATCCTTTTCTGGAAAAAAAAAAAAAAAGAATGCTTGTGATTTTTGTACATTGATTTTGTATCCTGAGACTTTGCTGAAGTTACTTATCAGCTTGAGGAGATTTTGGGCTGAGACGATGGGGTTTTCTAGATATACAATCATGTCATCTGCAAACAGGGACAATTTGACTTCCTCTTTTCCTAATTGAATACCCTTTATTTCCTTCTCCTGCCTGATTGCCCTGTCCAGAACTTCCAACACTATGTTGAATAGGAGTGGTGAGAGAGGGCATCCCTGTCTTGTGCCCATTTTCAAAGGGAATGCTTCCAATTTTTGTCCATTCAGTATGATATTGGTTGTGGGTTTGTCATAGATAGCTCTTATTATTTTAAGATACGTCCCATCAATACCTAATTTATTGAGAGTTTTTAGCATGAAGCGTTGTTGAATTTTGTCAAAGGCCTTTTCTGCATCTATTGAGATAATCATGTGGTTTTTGTCTTTGGTTCTGTTTATATGTTGGATTACCTTTATTGATTTGCATTTGTTGAACCAGCCTTGCATCCCAGGGATGAAACCCACTTGATCATGGTGGATAAGCTTTTTGATGTGCTGCTGGATTTGGTTTGCCAGTATTTTATTGAGGATTTTTGTGTCGATGTTCATCAAGGATATGGGTCTAAAATTCTCTTTTTTGGTTGTGTCTCTGCCAGGCTTTGGTATCAGGATGATGCTGGCCTCATAAAATGAGTTAGGGAGGATTCCTTCTTTTTCTGTTGATTGCAACAGTTTCAGAAGGAATGGTACCAGCTCCTCTTTGTACCTCTGGTAGAATTCGGCTGTGAATCCATCTGGTCCTGGACTTTTTTTGGTTGGTGAGCTATTGATTATTGCCTCAGTTTCAGAGCCTGTTATTGGTCTATTCAGAGATTCGACTTTTTCCTGGTTTAGTCTTGGGAAGATGTATGTGTCCAGGAATTTATCCATTTCTTCTAGATTTTCTAGTTTATTTGCATAGAGGTGTTCATAGTATTCTCTGATGGTAGTTTGTATTTCTGTGGGATCGGTGGCGATATCCCCTTTATCATTTTTTATTGCATCTATTTGATTCTTCTGTCTTTTCTTCTTTATTAGTCTTGCTAGCGGTCTATCAATTTTGTTGCTCTTTTAAAAAAACCAGCTCCTGGATTCATTGATTTTTTTGAAGGGTTTTTTGTGTCTCTATTTCCTTCAGTTCTGCTCTGATCTTAGCTATTTCTTGTCTTCTGCTAGCTTTTGAATGTGTTTGCTCTTGCTTTTCTAGTTCTTTTAATTGGGATGTTAGGGTGTCAATTTTTGATCTTTCCTGCTTTCTCTTGTGGGCATTTACTGCTATAAATTTCCCTCTACACAGTGCTTTGAATGTGTCCCAGAGATTCTGGTATGTTGTGTCTTTGTTCTCGTTGGTTTCAAAGAACGTCTTTATTTCTGCCTTCATTTCATTATTTACCCAGTAGTCATTCAGGAGCAGGTTGTTCAGTTTCCATGTAGTTGAGCGGTTTTGAGGGAGTTTCTTAATCCTGAGTTCTAGTTTGATTGCACTGTGGTCTGAGAGACAGTTTGTTATGATTTCTTTTCTTTTACATTTGCTGAGGAGTGCTTTACTTCCAACTGTGTGGTCAGTTTTGGAGTAGGTGTGGTGTGATGCTGAAAAGAATGTATATTCTGTTGATTTGGGGTGGAGAGTTCTGTAGATGTCTATTAGGTCTGCTTGGTGCAGAGCTGAGTTCAATTCCTGGGTATCCTTGTTAACTTTGTCTCGTTGATCTGTCTAATGTTGATAGTGGGGTGTTAAAGTCTCCCATTATTATTGTGTGGGAGTCTAAGTCTCTCTGTAGGTCACTAAGGACTTGGTTTATGAATCTGGGTGCTCCTGTATTGGGTGCATATATATTTAGGATAGTTAGCTCTTCTTGTTGAATTGATCCCTTTACCGTTATGTAATGGCCTTCTTTGTCTCTTTTGATCTTTGTTGGTATAAAGTCTGTTTTATCAGAGACTAGGATTGCAACCTCTGCCTTTTTTTGTTTTCCATTTGCTTGGTAGATCTTCCTCCATCCCTTTATTTTGACCCTATGTGTGTCTCTGCACGTGAGATGGGTTTCCTGAATATAGCACACTGATGGGTCTTGACTCTTTATCCAATTTGCCAGTCTGTGTCTTTTAATTGGAGCATTTAGCCCATTTACATTTAAGGTTAATATTGTTATGTGTGAATTTGATCTTGTCATTATGATGTTAGCTGGTTATGTTGCTCGTTAGTTGATGCGGTTTCTTTCTAGCCTTGATGATCTTTACAATTTGGCATGTTTTTTGCAGTGGCTGGTACCGGTTGTTCCTTTCCATGTTTAGTGCTTCCTTCAGGAGCTCTTCCTTCAGGGCAGGCCTGGTGGTGAAAAAATCTCTCAGCATTTGCTTGTCTGTAAAGTATTTTATTTCTCCTTCACTTATGAAGCTTAGTTTGGCTGGATATGAGATTCTGGGTTGAAAATCCTTTTCTTTAAGAATGTTGAATATTGGTCCCCACTGTCTTCTGGCTTGTAGAGTTTCTGCCGAGAGATCAGCTGTTAATCTGATGGGCTTCCCTTTGTGGGTAACCCAACCTTTCTCTCTGGCTGCCCTTAACATTTTTTCCTTCATTTCAACTTTGGTGAATCTGACAATTATGTGTCTTGGAGTTGCTCTTCTCGAGGAGTAGCTTTGTGGCGTTCTCTGTATTTCCTGAATTTGAATGTTGGCCTGCCTTGCTAGATTGGGGAAGTTCTCCTGGACAATATCCTGCAGAGTGTTTTCCAACTTGGTTCCATTCTCCCCGTCACTTTCAGGTACACCAATCAGACGTAGATTTGGTCTTTTCACATAGTCCCATATTTCTTGGAGGCTTTGTTTCTTTTTATTCTTTTTTCTCTAAACTTCTCTTCTCGCTTCATTTCATTCATTTCATCTTCCATCGCTGATACCCTTTCTTCCAGTTGATCCTATCGGCTACTGAGGCTTCTGCATTCGTCACGTAGCTCTTGTGCCTTGGTTTTCAGCTCCATCAGCTCCTTTAAGGACTTCTCTGCATTGGTTATTCTAGTTATCCATTCATCTAATTTTTTTTTCAAAGCTTTTAACTTCTTTGCCATTGGTTCGAATTTCCTCCTGTAGCTCGGAGTAGTTTGATCATCTGAAGCCTTCTTCTCTCAACTCGTCAAAGTCATTCTCCGTCCAGCTTTGTTCCATTGCTGGTGAGGAGCTGCGTTCCTTTGGAAGAGGAGAGGCGCTCTGATTTTTAGAGTTTCCAGTTTTTCTGCTCTGTTTTTTTCCCATCTTTGTCGTTTTATCTACCTTTGGTCTTTGATGATGGTGACGTACAGATGGGTTTTTGGTGTGGATGTCCTTTCTGTTTGTTAGTTTTCCTTCTAACAGACAGGACCCTCAGCTGCAGGCCTGTTGGAGTTTGCTGGAAGTCCACTCCAGACCCTGTTTGCCTGGGTATCAGCAGCGGTGGCTGCAGAACAGCAGATATTGGTGAACCACAGATGCTGCTGTCTGATCGTTCCTCTGGAAGTTTTGTCTCAGAGGAGTACCCGGCCGTGTGAGGTGTTAGTCCACCCCTCCTGGAGGGTGCCTCCCAGTTAGGCTACTTGGGGGTCAGGGACCCACTTGAGGAGGCAGTCTGCCCGTTCTCAGATCTCAAGCTGCGTGCTGGGAGAACCACTACTCTTTTCAAAGCTGTCAGAGAGGGACATTTAAGTCTGCAGAGGTTACTGCTCTTTTTGTTTGTCTGTGCCCTGCCCCCAGAGGTAGAGCCTACAGAGATAGGCAGGCCTCTTTGAGCTGTGGTGGGCTCCACCCAGTCAAGCTTCCCAGCCGCTTTGTTTACCTAGTCAAACAACTAACTCGGCAATGGCGGGCGCCCCTCCCCCAGCCTCGCTGCCATCTTGCAGTTTGATCTCGGACTGCTGTGCTAGCAATGAGCGAGACTCTGTGGGTGTAGGACCCTCCGAGCCAGGTGCGGGATATAATCTCCTGGTGTGCTGTTTTTTAAGTCCGTTGGAAAAGCGCTTATAGTGTGGGAGTGACCCAATTTTCCAGGTGCCGTCTGTCACCGCTTTCTTTGACTAGGAAAGGGAATTCCCTGACCCCTTGCGCTTCCTGGGTGAGGTGATGCCTCACCCTGCTTTGGCTTGCGCACGGTGCGCTGCACCCACTGTCCTGCACCTACTGTCTGGCACTCCCCAGTGAGATGAACCCGGTACCTCAGTTGAAAATGCAGAAATCACCTGTCTTCTGCGTCACTCACACTGAGAGCTGTAGACCGGAGCTGTTCCTATTCGGCCATCTTGGCTCCTCCCCTTAGTCCACATTAGGTCTTTTAAACATTGTTTCATTGCAGAGCCCCTCTTTCTTTCTTTTTTTTTTTTTTTTTTTTTTGAGACGGAGTCTTGCTCTGTCGCCCAGGCTGGAGTGCGATGGCACGATCTCGGCTCACTGCAAGCTCCGCCTTCCGGGTTGACTCCATTGTCCTGTCTCAGCCTCCCGAGTAGCTGGGACTATAGGCGCCCGCCACCATGCCTGGCTAATTTTTTGTATTTTTAGTAGAGACGGGTTTTCACCGTGTTAGTCAGGATGGTCTCAATCTCCTGACCTCATGGTCCGCCTGCCTCAGCCTCTCAAAGTGCTGTGATTACAGGCATGAGCCACCGTGCCTGGCCTGGGGAACCCCTCTTTCATAAAGTATTTTTTTACAAACTTACCCTACAGTGATCTTTCCCCTGTCTGATTTCTAGTGGCACATTTCTGTGCCACTTAATCTTATATTTGGTTGTATAATGCTTTACATTATATAGTATTTTGTTGGTGGTAATTTTTTTAATAAAAAAAAGTTGCCATCTATCTGCTGATGGAAGAGTGTGAGTGGCTGGTACAGTGATAAATAAGACATACTGAATTTTGTCCTGAATATTAGCTAACATTTATTAAATGGCTAGTATGTGCCTGGTACTCTTCTGCACACTTCATATATATTAACTCATTTGATTCTCACAGCAACTCCATTTGGTAGATGCTATTATTTTCTTCATTTTACACAGGAGAAAACTGAGAGGCAAGGTAACTTCTCCCAAACTACTTAGCTAATACATGACTTAGCCATGATTCACACCCACTTCACTGGTTTCAGAATTCATGGTTTTTTTAGTTTATTTATTTTTATTTTATTTTTTGAGACGGAGTTTCACACTGTCACCTGGGCTGGAGTGCAATGGCACCATCTCGGCTCACTGTAACCTCCGCCTCCTAGGTTCAATCGATTCACCTGCGTCAGCCTCCCAAATAGCTGGGATTACAGGCTCCCTTCACCATGCCCAGCTGATTTTTTGTATTTTTAGTAGAGAGGGGGTTTCACTGTGTTGGCCAGGCTGGTCTCAAACTCCTGACCTTGTGATCCACCCACCTCGGCCTCCCAAAGTGCTGGGATTAGAGGCCTCAGCCACCACGCCCAGCCAGAACTCATGCTCTTAACCACTGTCACTATGTCATCTAGTTGATAAGGTTAGACAAAGAGGTAAATAAGCATATTTTGAGGTGTACTTTGTGAGAGGTTTAAAGATGGCAAGGTTACTTCCACCTAGGAAAAAACCAAAGATTTTTATGAAAGATTTAGAAGTGGGGTGGGGAAAACATTCCAGAAACTAAGGAATAAATCACTCTTGAGACGGAACTCTTCAGAGCATATCATCAGGAGCAGTAAGTAATTTAGTTTAGCCGAGTCAAAGGATTCTTGAAATGATAAAGAGAAAATATGTTTGTAAAAGTAGGTCACAGCCAAATCGTAGATCTTGAATGAGAGGTTAAAGTGTTTAAATCATATAGAAGGTGAAGTAATGTTGTCTACATATTAGAAATATTTCATTGCGAAAGTATATAAGATCAAAGGGAAGAGAAGGACCAATTAGAAGATTTTTGCAATAGTCTTAGTAAGAGATAATAAATTCCTGAGTTAAGTGGCTAACAGAAATAGAGACCAGAGGAGAGACTGGACGAATCTTGAATGTTCAGGATTCAAGAAATCAATTGATTGGATAATGCAGTAAGGGGGAGGAAGAAGTAAAAATGCCTACTTGGTGATTGGAAGAGACAGTTACCATTAACAAAAATATGAGGCACAGTTAGGAGGTGATAGTTTGTCAGAGAAAATGATATGTAATCAGTTTGGTATGTGCCAAGTTTATGATGCAAATGGGACATACATCAGGAAACATTCAGCAGATAATTGTTAATGTAGAATTTAAGAAATCAGAACTAGAGATGTAACTGCTGGGGACCTTGACATACATTTGATAGCTAAAACTAGGGAAGCACATAGAAGAAAAACATCTAGGAGAGAAATTGAGGAATCAGAACCAGAAAAGGAATATTCCCAAAGTAAGGAGAATGAGAAGATTACTGTGACTTAAAATAGGACATGAAAAAGTGGAATGTTGCAGGAGATAAAACAAATATGGCAAAACATCAGCAGTTATGAAATCTAGACTGAGAATTTACATGTATTTTTATGCCTTATACATGCTGTGTTATTCTTTTTCCTTAGATTTTTATTTTCCTTCGTTTTCTGTCATTGCCTTTTCTACTTCAGATCATTTTCTTATATCCTATGTCAATTCTAAATTTCCTTCATTGCACCTGGAAATCACAGGATGACTATGGTATCCACATAAGTTTTATATATATATCTACATAAAGTGGATATTATGTTATAGACATAAGAGTAAATGTATCGATCCTTAAGAAGGCTTCCTTGGGAGATTTCTGGCAACCTAACAGACTGAGCTGATATGAGTGACCCTTCCAAGATAGGATTAAGCTTTTTTTTTTTTTTTGAGATGGAGTCTCGCTCTGTTGCCCAGGCTGGAGTGCAGTGGCGTGATCTCAGCTCACTACAAGCTCCACCTCCTGGGTTCATGCCATTCTCCTACCTCAGCCTCCCGAGTAGCTGGGACTACAGGCGCCTGCCACCATGCCCATCTAATTTTTTGAATTTTGAGTAGAGACGGGGTTTCACCATGTTAGCCAGGATGGTCTCAATCTCCTGACCTTGTGATCCACCCGTCTCAGCCTCCCAAAGTGCTGGGATTACAGACGCAAGCCACTGCACCCGGCCGTATTAAGAACAACAATAGTAACAACAAAAGTAATCATAGTATAGATTACAAGAATGAAAAGGAAATCTAGTTTTGGTACCAGTAACAATAGCTCAAAACCAGAGTATTAGCAGAAACTGACACCACAGAATATAAGCGTTGGTGCCTGGGGTTTTAATACCCACTTGGGCCAAAAATTTTGCCTTTGAGTCCAGAGGCAGCTGGAACTAAGCCTCCAGCCTGCTCTCAAAGGGCTACCCTTCTGTGAAAGGAGAATGAGAAAATCCTGTGTTCTAGAACCATTGAAATCTCTGGGCACCTGACAGAGGCCAGAGCAAAAACTATTCTTTAGGCTCACCCCAAACAGGTTTTTGGGACTCTCACTGAAGGAAAAACAAAGACCCCCCCTACCCCACCCAGTAAAGATGTGCCCACTACTAAAACTCATAATCTTTGAGAGTAGTCAGCAGATGCAACAAAGAAGAAAATTGGCATTACAAGAATAAGAGACAAGAAAACCAATCTGAAAGAGACCACAAAACTCAGCATTTCTATAATGATTAAAGAGATAAAAGTAGAAATAAAACCATAGTGAAAGAACATGACAGGATATGAAAAAAAAAGAACTTTTAGAAATGAAATGTTCGCTGAGTTTTTTGTTTTTGGTTAAACCATTTAAAAAAATGGTTGAATTGAACTTCTAAAATGAGAACTCATGAATTAGAGGATAATCTGGTCAAATCATCCAGAATGTAGAACCAACAGATAAGGATGGAAAATATAGGAATAGTTAAGAGACACTAAAGATAGAATGTTTAATACATTTCAGAAAGAAAGAATGGGAAATGAAGTATTATAATTTTTTAAAAAGACAGATTTTTCAGAATTGGTAAGAAAGAGAAATCCTTGTATATGAGTAGTACATAGTATACTGAACAGGATAAATAAAAACAGTCTACCTCTAAACAAATCAAGGAGAAACTGTTGAACATTAAAGCAAATAGAAAATCTTAAAACTAACCACAGAGAGAAAACAAAGGAACACCAGTTATCCTACCAATTACCTTCTCATCTGCAACAAAAAATATCAGAAGAAAGTAGGAAAATATCTTCAAAGTGCTGAGGGAAATCATTGTCAACTTAGCATTTTATGTATTGTTAAAGTATGAGTTGAAAGTAGGAATAAAATAAAGATATTTTCAAACAAACTAAGGCCTAGCAGTTTGCCACTCGTGGACCCTTGCTGTGAAGTCTACTTAAGGATGTGCTTCAGCAAGAAGAAAATTGAATGTAGAAAAAAAGAGAGGGTAGTGAGAAAAAGTTGTGACAAAACAGGGAAATCATGTTGATAAATCTAAAGCATTGACTGTAAAAGCAAGTATTGTAATAATGGTGACTAGTTTAGAGCAAGGTAAAACAAACTAAAACTAAAATACATGACAGCAACACTTAGAAGATGGCAGAAAAAAATCAGGAAAACATTTTAGGATACTTGTATTTAATGGGAGGGGGATAGATATGGATTTACTTTAGATTTGTTAGTGATTGTTTAAAAAATATTGGATATTCATTACTGTAGCTAGAATGTAGAACTTCCAAGCCAATTGAGAGAGGATTATGAGCAAGAAAACTTTACCAGTCTGAAAGAACATAGGAAAAGAGAAAGAATAAAAGAAAGCACATGGTAAATAGCATAAATTAAGATAAGGAATAAATCCAAATATTTCAATCACAATAAATGAAAATAGGCTATAATTACCAGTTAAATAACAAATATTGTCAAATTAAAAGAATGAAATCCAGCCATATGTTATTTACAGGAGAGACATTTAAAGCATAATGTCACTGAAAGGTTGAAAGTAAAGGGATGGGCCCAGCCCAGTGGTTCACGCCTGTAAGCCCAGCACTTTGGGATGCCAAGGCAGGCGGATCACCTGAGGTCAGGAGTTCAAGACCAGCCTGGCCAACATGGTTTAACCCCGTCTCTAGTAAAAATACAAAAAAATTGCCAGGCGCTATGGCTCACGCCTGTAATCCCAGCACTTTGGGAGGCCGAGGTGGGTGGATCATGAGGTCAGGAAATCAAGACCATCCTGGCTAACACAGTGAAACCCCGTCTCTACTAAAAATACAAAAAGAAATTAGCTGGGCGTAGTGGTGGGCGCCTGTAGTCCCAGCTACTTGGGAGGCTGAGGCAGGAGAATGGTGTGAACCCGGGAGGCAGAGCTGCAGTCAGCCAAGATCACACCACTGCACTCCAGCCTGGGCAACAAAGCGAGACTCCATCTCAAAAAAAAAAACAAACAACAATAAAATCAGCTGGGCATGGTGATGCATGCCTGTAGTTCCAGCTACTTGGGAGGCTGCGGCAGGAGAATCGCTTGCACCCAGGAGGCAAAGGTTGCAGTGAGCCAAGGTCGCCTCACTGCACTCCAGCCCTGGAACAGAGCAAGGCTCCATCTCAAAAAGAAAAAGAAAAGAAAGTAAAGGGATGGAAAAAATAAGAGAACTGACCCTAATAATCTTTATGCATCAAACAACAACCCCAACTTTATACATGGCAAGAAAATACACACAATTACCACACTTTCAAGGAGCAGATAACTTGCCTTACATAGATTATTCTAATATATATAGGGAAAAAAGTCCTGAAGTTCTTTTATGAGGCAAATGTAAATTATAATTTCAAAATTAAATATGTGTATCATGAAAAAGAAAAAGTATAGGTCAGTATTGCATATGAACTTAGTTACAGAAGTCCTTCCAAAAATGTTACTGAGTTTCTAAAAGTTGTTTTCTAATGTCTTAGATTTGCTTTAAAGTAATGAGGGAGGAAGTAGATGGTGATAGCCATGAAACAAGATTGATTATGAATTAATAATCATTGAAGCTGGGTGATGGGTACATGAGGATTTATTATGTTATTGGTTCTACTTCTATCATATGTTTAAATTTTTTGATCTTAAGACTTTTTTTAAGTCTGTCATAATCAAGTGTGTATTCAACAGAATTCAACATCCAGTACACCCAGCTGCCAATAGGTAAAACTCTGTACATTAACTTGTAAAATATTTGAAGAATTCACTTAAAAATCATGAACATGAAAATAATACCTTAATTTCTTTTCATTCAACATTATCTGGATATCTGGCTTGTAAATGGTTACTCATTTGCTATTAGACGTTAGGAAAGTTGCCTTATTTTTTGGTGCTAAGTTTCTGATCTGTTAAATGAGTATGATAATAGTACCTAGCTGGGCACATGGGATATAGGTGATCTGGCTGCACTACTCTAGCAGACCCCAGCCTAGATCGGCCATCTCATATGATAAATACATTGCTTATTGTTTTATACACTGAGATTTTCAGTTGTTTGTTTTGCAGTAATAACAAAGTATACATCTGGCAAAGTCAAAATTAGATGTTGGCAGTTATATGGAGGAAAAAGAGGTTCTCTCATTGACGCTGATGGGGAAGTAAATTAATAAAATTCCTTTGGAGAGTAATTTGACAATATCTAATTGTATAGTTGAAGATGCCCATATCCTATCAGAAATTCCACCTCTAAGGGTGTTCACTAGAGAAATACACATATAAGCAAAGAGTTATGTAAAAGATGTTCATTGCAGCATGTTAGTAGTGAAAAATTTTAAACAACCTAAGAGTCCAAAAGGAGAATAATGATGAATAAATTATATGTAGTCATCAATGTATAGTGGGTTGAATAGTATCCCAAACAAATCCATGTCCACTTAGAACTTCAGAATATGATATTATTTGGGAATAGGGTCTTAGTTAAGATTAGGTCATGCTAGATTAGAATGGGCCCTAAATGCAACAACTGGTATCTTTCTAAAAAGAGGAGACACACAGAAGCATCCACAAGGAAAAAGGTCATGTGGTGACACAGCAGAGATTGAAGTAATGCAGCTGCAAGCCACAGAACACCAAGGATTGCTGACGAGGAGAGAGACGTGGAACAGATTCTCCCTCAGAGCCTTCAAAAGGAACTAACCCTGCCAAAACCTTGATTTCTGACTTCTAACCTCCTGAACTGTAACAGCATAAATTTCTGTTATTTTAAACCACTTAATTTGTGGTATTTTTTTATGGCAGCCCTAGGAAATGAAGACACAGTGCAATACTACCTTGCAGTTAAAATGAATGAAACTAAAACTAAAACTATGTGTATCAGTATGGGTAAATCTTGGAAACCTAATGTCAAATGGGAAAAGAGTGGATAGCATGATACGAATTATATAACCCCAAGGCAGACACTGGGGAGAGAGGAAACTGACCTCCAGTAAGCAAGTGGTAGCAACTGGACAAAGTGGCTTTGAAGTTACTTCATCATAGAAATGAATGAAGTAACACTGAAAACGTCCAAACATTGCTGAAAGAAATGAAAGAAAACTTAAATAAATGGAAAACCATCTTATGTTCATGGATTGGAAGACTTAATGTTATTAAAATGACAATACTACCCAGGGCAATCATATTCAGTGCAGTCCCCATCAAAATTGAATCTCAAGGGATCCAAAAGAAAAAAAAAAAAAAAACTTGAACAAGAACAGAGTTGGAGAACTCATACTTCCTGATTTTGCAACTTACTACAAAGCTACTCAAAACGGTGTGGTACTGGCATACAGACAGATATGTAGACCAATAAAATAGAATAGAGAGCCTAGATATAAATCCTTGCATATATGGTCAAACATGTTCAACAATGCTGCCAAGATCATTCAGTGTGGAGAAGACAGTCTTTTCCACAAATGGTGGTGGGAAAACTGAATATCCTCTTACAAAAGAGTGAAATTGGACTATTACCTTACACTATATAGAAAAATTTACAAAAATGGGTCAAAGATATAAATGTAAGAGCTAAAATTATAAAAGTACTAGAAGAAAACATAGAAGGAAAGCTTCTTGACGTTGCAATTGGCAAGTTTTCTTGTATATGACAGCAAAAGCTTGGGCAACAAAAGAAAGATAACTTAGATTTCATCAAAATTAAAAACTTTCGTATATCAAAGGATACCATGAAGAGACTGAAAATGGGCCAGGCACAGTGGCTCATGCCTATAATCCTAACAATTCAGGAGGCTGAGGCAGGAAGATTGCTTGAGCCCAGGAGTTCAAGACCAGCCTGGGCAACATAGTGAGACTCTATCTCTAAAATAAAGAGAGAGAGAGAGAGAGTAAAAATGCAACCCACAGAATGGGAGAAAATATTTGCATATATGATCTATTTTCGTCTCTTCTTCTTCTTCTTTTTTTTTTTTTTTTTTTGGACAAAGTCTCATTCTTGTCACCCAGGCTGGAGTGCAATGGCACGATCTCAGCTCACTGAAACCTCTGCCTCCCAGGTTCAAGCCATTCTCCTGCTTCAGCCTCCTGAGGAGCTGGAACTACAGGTGTCTGCCACCACGCCTGGCTGATTTTTGTATTTTTTAGTAGAGACAGGGTTTTGCCATGTTGGCCAGGCTGATCTCGAACTCCTGACCTCTGGTGATCTGCCCGCCTAGGCATCCCAAAGTGTTGGGATTACAGGCATGAGCCACTGCAGCTGGTCGATATGTTTTCTATCATCTGTCTGATAAGGGGATTCGTATCCACAATATATAAAGAAGTCCAACTCAATAACAACAACATAACTCAGTTCAAAGATGAGCGAAGGATTTTAGTAGACATTTCTCCAGAGAAGATTTACTGATGTTCAGTAGTCACATGAAAAGGTATTCAACATCATCAGTCACTGGGGAAATGAAAATCAAAACCACATAAGATAGCACTGCAAACCCACTAGAATTGCTATAACAATAACAACAGAAAATAAGAAATGTGAAGGCATGGAGAAAATTGAATCCTCATACATTGCTAGTGAGAATGTAAAATGTCTCAGCTGCTTTTTAAAATAGATTGGTGATTTCTTAAAAAGTTAAACATAGAGTTACCATATGACCCAGCAATTCTGCTCATAGGTGTACACTCAAAGGAACTGAAAACAGATGCTAAACAAATAACACATGCAGCCATGTTCAGAGCAGCACCATTCACAGTAGCCAAGAGGTGGAAAGAGCCCAGATGTTCATCACTAGATTGACTAATTATGCTATATACACACAATGGAACGTTGTTCAGTCATTAAAAAAAAAGACTGGTAGATGCTACACTGGGGATGAACACTGAAAGAAGTCAGAAGCAACGGGCCACATGATATAATTCCATGTTTATGAAATATCCAGAATAAGTAAATCCATAGAGACACAATGCAAATATGTGTTTTCCAGAGACTGGAGATGGGATTATTGTTTAATAAGTATAGAGTTTCAGTTTGGGATGATGAGAAGGTTCTAGAGATGGACAGTGGTGATGGCTTGTACAACAATATGCATGTACTTAATGCCACTGAATGGTGCACTTAAAATTGTATACTTTAAAATAGTTGGCCGGGCGTGGCAGCTCACACCTGTAATCCCATTTTGGGAGGCCAAGGCAGGTGGATCCACCTGAGGTCAGGAATTCAAGACCAATCTGACCAAGGTGATGAAACGCCATCTCTACTAAAAATACAAAAAATTAGCCAGGCATGGTGGTGGGCACCTATAATCCCAGCTACTCAGAATGCCTGAGGCAGTAGAATCACTTGATTCCAGGAAGCAGAGGTTGCAGTGAGCTGAGATTGCACCACTGCCCTCCAGCCTGGGCAATAAGAGCGAAACTCCATCTCAAAAATAATAATAATAATAAATAAAAATAAATAAAATAGTTACAATGTCAAATTTTATGTTATGTATAATTTACCACAATTAGAAATAAAAGAATAAGGGCAGGTTTGTGACAGCCTTGTGAACTGGGTAGGAAGTGGGAGCTGGATGGGAGCAGTGTGGTTTGCCCAGGCCGGTAGGAAACAGATAAGACTTCCATCACCGTCCATCTCTTTCCAGAGGACTGTTTAGCAGTTCAGTAACACAGGGCTGACATTTGTTAAATGCTATTATTTTCTAGGGCCTTAATATATGTCTTCAACTTACAGCCTTACTTCATGTACTCAAATGTATTTCCACTATCCTGTGATGCCAAACTTTTCCTGTTTCGAGGCACTAGTAGTCTCTGTTACTCACCGCATGTTTGCATACCTGTAAATAACGTTTATAGAACTCACACTTGAGGTGCATTTAGTATTGAGAACACACTCTGTCTGAAATCCCTCTCTCAGATAATGTTCTCTTCTTGCCTAGCCTAGTTTTTGGTGTGGGGTATGACAGACACTTTTAATACTGCTACTGTTATTGAATGGAAGCTTTAGTATTCCTTCAGAAGAGCAAGTGAATTTAGTCCGTATGGTTACATGCCAGAAGAACTGTTTAGTGGTAAATTCCTGCTCCTCTCAGAATGCCTGGAATCTTCCTGTTTCTTTGTGTCATTCATTCTGCTAATCAACCAGTCATTCATTCAACATAATTATTGTAAGCCTGCTATGTGTCAGGCAGTGTATGCTAAAATACTCAAGGAATTTGTCCATATGTTTTTACCTGTTGATACATTTATTATATCTAGTTTTTATTCTCAAGTATTGAAACACATGAAAGAGTAACAGTGCACTTTATTTTTTTATTATTCAAATTAAAAGAACTGTATAGACTGATAGTTTATATTAAGCTTGTCCAACCCATGATGCCCACAGACTGCATGCAGCCCAGGACAGCTTTGAACGTGGCCCAACACAAACTCATAAACTTTCTTCAAACATTGTGAGATTTTTTTGCTTTTTTTTTTTTTTTTAAGCTGGTCAGCTGTTGTTAGCATTAGTGTATTTTATGTCTGACCCAAGACAACTCTTCTTCTTCCACTGTGGCCCAGGGAAGCCAAAAGATTGGACATCC
This sequence comes from Pongo pygmaeus, assembly GCF_028885625.2. Lineage (NCBI taxonomy): Eukaryota > Metazoa > Chordata > Mammalia > Primates > Hominidae > Pongo > Pongo pygmaeus. Next base: position 21,974,314 of record NC_072381.2, on the reverse strand, counting down.
TTGGTTTATATGTAAGTAAAAAGCATATCAGAAGCCAGAAATTTTAAGACATAGAATGAATACTGAAGGAAGAAAATATGACAATAACTTTTTATTGAAGGAAGAAAATATGACAATAACTTTTTATTGAGAGTAAGGAAAATACTCATCAGTGATAGAAAAATCAGACTAAATGTTAAGTTAGGAAAAAACACTAAACTACCCTATGTAAAAATGAAGTTAAATGGGTGGGTGCACATATATGAGCATCATCAGTGGTGTCATGCTGTGGTTTGATCCCTGTGTGAGACTGGTTTTTATACTTTTGACATCACTTTCCTTATCCCATCCTAGGAACCATCTTACAGATGTATACCACTGGTCATAAGGAGATCTGGTTCTTTACTGCCTTTACCAAAAAGCAGCTCTTAAGCTCATAATTCATCTAAGTTTTAGTTTTCTCCTGAAAAGCTCCTCTAATAGATTTCGCTTGTGATTTTGCAGACTTCAGTTCAAGTCTCTTTGAACTGGCAGAGATTAATAACGACCTAAACAACACCTGTTTTTAAAATTGTCATGATTTACAAATTATTCCTCTTTATTATGTTTTCCCTACCTGCATTCTTATCCCTTTTCTGTAAATTACACAGACCTTCTCTTGTTAGTGACTAATATTTGAAACTACCGACCATGGTAGTTTTTTCAATTTAACATGTATTAATATTTTCTGTGCACCTGGTTTATGTCTAGGACTTTGCTACTAGATAATATAACAAAACTGTAAAGGAAATTATTTTCCAGGATAAAAATCACTTATCTTGATCTTTAGAATTTTCAAGCCTCGTCATGACTGTTCTGACACCTAAAATTGTAGTCCTACCTTAATTTTATGGAACTATTCAGAGGTATCCCACTTCAGCAATTTGGCTTGATATGTTTATCATCACATAACTATGATGCAATATATATATGTCCATTGTCAGTGACAATTTAACACTTGTATTTCTAACCCAGAAAACTGACAGTGGATTATTGGGCTAAAATTGTTAAAGTCTTACTCTAGCCCTGTCTTTGATTACCTTGTGAACTTAAGAAAATTTTCTCAAGTTTTATAGGTCTCAGTTTTTTCTTTCTTAAAAACAGAGCATAAGACTAGATTGTCTCCATGTATTTATTTATTTATTTTATTATATTATTTATTTATTTATTTAATTGAGTCAGAGTCTCGCTGTGTCACCCAGGCAGGAGTGCAGTGGCGTGATCTCAGCTCACTGCAACCTCCGCCTCCTGGGTTCAAGCGATTCTTCTGCCTCAGCCTCCTGTGTAGCTGGGATTACAGGTGTGCACCACCATGCCTGGCTAATTTTTGTATTTTTAGTAGAGATGGGGTTTCACCATGTTGGCCAGGCTGGTCTCAAACTCCTGACCTCAAGTGATCCACCTGCCTCAGCCTCCTGGGATTACAGGTGTGAGCCACTGTGCCCTGCCAGTTATCTCCAATTATTGAAATGAGGCAGTTCTAAGAGAATATAACAAAACTAAACATAACTAAAAATGTTACCCTTCATGAGTTCAAAATGGTAATTAGATTCCAGTATACATGTATGATTTCAGTTACTATACTAAGAGTCAGTTACCATTCTGTTGAATAATATGACCTTTGATAAATACTGGATGCGCCATAGTAGAATATAGTGGAAAGAACACTGCAGGTTTCTAATTTCCACTATACCATTTACTGGTGATATGTCCTTATACCTTTTTTTCAATCCTTTTAATTTACTTTAGTCTCAGTTGTTGTTTTTTTTTTTCCTGAATAGGGTAATAATAGAAAATTTTCTGCCTGAAGACAGCATACTTGTTCCCTTGAGGTCATATTTAATTTTAAGAGCTATAAATCTATAAATTAAAATGTCCCTTGAGACATAAAAATGTCTGTTTGGTGGACTTCTAACTTTAAAGCAAGAAATGTTCATTTTGAGTATCATGAATCCTAGGAGAAATATGTAATTATTGTCATTTCTCACTTGTATGTGAGTTATACATGTCTATTAATATATCTAGAATTTTATTTTCCTACCTCCAAAGTGGGCTGGTAGGCTTCCCATCGATTTTCTCATGGGTTCTTCTATTTTTCCTCAAAATACTCATTCAACAGTCATTCATTGACTTTATACTGTGTTTCAGGCATTGAGAATACATCAGCAAGAGGCATAGTCCCCAAACTTTAGGAGATTATAATCTATAGAGAAAAACAGTTATAAAAAGAAGCCATCATAATATAATGTAACTTTAGTAAAACTATATACCACTGTATATATTGCATTTTTTTCTACAATTCCTGGCTCATAACTCACATAGATGTTGTTACAGTCCTTTGTTACAATATTGAAGGCAAGAGCAGGCCTCAGGAAACAGAATCTCTCTCTCTCTGACCTCCTGCCCTCCTTTCACCTGCCCAAAGCAGGACTCAGTCTGATTGTGGGTCATAAGACCCTCATTCCAGAGAAGGTCTTGCCCCATACTCTGGAGGAAGGAATGCTGCACAGAGAGACCAAGAAGATTCTGAACAGACAGGCCTGGCTGGGTTTCCCTACTCAGTCTATTAGTATAAGACCTTTTTGTCCAATCCAATTTTTGCATGGTTGTCAGTCTTGCCTACATAATGAGGCCTCCATAAAAACCCACAAGGACAGGGTTCAGAGGGCTTCAGGATAGCTGAACATGTGGAGGTTCCTGGAGGGTGGCGTGCCCAGAAATGATATGGAAGCTCTGCACCCCTTCACCCATCCCTCACTCTAAACATCTTTTCACCTGTATCTTTTGTAATATGTTTTAAAGTAAACCAGTAAAATATATTTCCCTGAGTCGTGTGAGCCACTCCAGCAAGTTATTTGAACCCAAAGAGGGGGTCATGGAATCCCCAACTTGAAACCAATTGGTCAGAAGTTCTGGAGGCCCAGAACTGGACCATCGAGTTGGAGGGTCTGGGGGGTACTCCTGGGGTCTAGGCCCAGAGTCCTATGGGATCTGACACTGTCTCCAGGTAGATGGGGTCAGAATTGAATTGGCGGACACCCAGTTGGTGTCTCCTGTAGAATTGATTGCTTGCTTGCTGTTAAGAGAAATCCCCACATATTGTGGGTCACAGAAGCCTTTTGTATTTATTGTTTTTGTGTTTGTGTGAAAATGGAGGAAAAACACAGTTTGAAAGTTTTCCCAGGTGTATACCCACGAGAGATAAAACATATGTCCACAAAGAAACCTGCACGTTTGTTTATAGCAGCATTATTTTTAATAATCAAAAAGTAGAAACAACCCAAATGTCCATCAAATGGACAACACAGACAAAATGTGGCATATCCCCCCTAGACAATAGAATATTTTTCAGCAGTAGAAAGAAATGAAGTACTGATATATGCTACTACATGGACCTTGAAAACATTATGCTAAGTAAAAGACTACATATTATATGATTCCATTTTTATGAAATGCCCAGAATAGGGAAATCTATAGAGACAGAAAGTAAATTAGTGGTTGCCTAGGGACTGAAGCAGTTAGGACAAATTAAAGGTGACTGCTAAAGGATAAGAAGTATCTATTCAGAATGATGAAAATGCTTCAAAATTGTGCATGACTTTATGAATATACTAAAAAGCATTGAATTATACACTATAAATAGGTGAATTTATGGTGTGCTAATTAATTTCTTTTTTTGTTTGTTTTATTTGAGACAGAGTCTTGTTCCACTGCCCAGGCTGGAGTGCAGTGGCGTGATCTCAGCTCACTATAACCGCTGCTTCCCAGACTCAAGTGATTCACTTGCCTCAGCCTCCAGAGTAGCTGGGATTACAAACATGCGCCACCATGCCCTGCTAATTTTTGTATTTTTGGTAGAGATGGTATTTCACCATGTTGGCCAGGCTAGTCTTGAACTCCTGACCTCAGGTGATCCACCCGCCTCAGCCTCCCAAAGTGCTGGGATTACAGGTGTGAGCCACTGTGCCTGGCCTATGGTACGCTAATTAGATCTCAATAAAAAAATTTAAAAAATCAATATCAAATGCACAAAATGTAACCATGCCCCAAATTAAGAGATTAAATAACTTTTAAAGGCCACCTCACATGTTCTGTGATTCTAAGCTTCTATAATTTAAATTATATCAGTGGTAAAGCAATACATTTTAAAATTTGAATTTCAAAGCAAGACCAACAAGCTAGTAGACTAATGCATGTCCTCCAAAACTTTTTTTTTGAGACGGAGTTTCCCTTTTGTCGTCCAGGATGGAGTGCAATGGCGCGATCTCGGCTCACTGCAACCTCTGCCTCCCAGGTTCAAGTGATTTTCCTGCCTCAGCTTCCCAAGTAGCTGGGACTACAGATGCACGCCACGACGCCCAGCTACTTTTTGTATTTTTAGTAGAGATGGGGTTTCACCATGTTAGCCAGGGTGGTCTTGATCTCTTCACCTTGTGATCGCCCGCCTTGGCCTCCCAAAATGCTGGTATTAACAGGCATGAGCCACCACGCCTGGACCAAAACTTTTTTTAAACCAAACTTTTATTGCTTTTCATCAGGTCTTAAAGCTAGTGTCCGTTGTAAAGTCTTTCTATTAGTGTCATGTTAGTCCTTAAATACGATTTTGCTTTATCCCGAGTAGTATAATAGTGATGCATCTAACTTTGGTTTCCTTCAATTTACTCTTCTGCATTTTTCTAAAAACAAGGTTTCAGACAGTGAATTGTAATATAATCTTATGTAAGACTTTTTTCTACCTTTCAGTATTTAAAAAACAGCAGAAGATAAGTAAATAATGACTGCACAAAGATTTTCTAGCATGGATTTAGCAGTGCTTATTTTCAAACTAAATCATTTTGAATCTTTTTGAATAGTATAGCAAAAGTTGGGTCTTACTCATTTCTTTATTTATTGGGGAACCTGCCCCCGATAGTCACATAGGTTCTTTTCTATTTTTCCTAAGCGTCGGCCAGGTTGAGAAATAAAGGGACAGAGTACAAAGGAGAGAAATTTTAAAGCTGGGTGTCCGGGGGAGACATCACATGTCGGCAGTTTCCGTGATGCCCCACAAGCCGCAAAACCAGCAAGTTTTTATTAGTGATTTTCAAAAGGGGAGGGAGTGTACGAATAGGGTGTGGGCCACAGAGCTCACGTGCTTCACAAGGTAATAGAATATCACAAGGCAAATGGACGCAGGGCGAGATCACAGGACCACAGGACCAAGGCGAAATTAAAATTGCTAATGAACTTTCGGCATGCACTGTCATTGATAACATCTTATCAGGAGACAGGGTTTGAGAGCAGACAACTGGTCTGACCAAAAATTTATTAGGCGGGAATTTCCTCGTCCTGATAAGCCTGGGAGCGCTATGGGAGACTGGGGCTTATTTCATCCCTACAGCTAGACCATAAAAGACAGCCACACCTAAGGGGGCCATTTTAGAGGCCCACGGGGACGCATTATCTTTCTCAGGGACGTTACTTGCTGAGAAAAAGAATTCAGTGATATTTCTCCCATTTGCTTTTGAAAGAAGAGAAATATGGCTCTGTTCCACCCGGCTCACCAGCGGTCAGAGTTTAAGGTTATCTCTCTTGTTCCCTGAACATTGCTGTTATCCTGTTCTTTTTTCAAGGTGCCCAGATTTCATATTGTTCAAACACACATGCTCTACAAACAATTTGTGCAGTTAACGCAATCATCACATGGTCCTGAAGTGACATACATCCTCCTCAGCTTACGAAAATGACGGGATTAAGAGATTAAAGTAAAGACAGGCATAGGAAATCACAAGGGTATTGATTGGGGAAGTGATAAGTGTCCATGAAATCTTCACAATTTATGTTCAGAGATTGCCATAAAGACAGGTGTAAGAAATTATAAAAGTATTAATTTGGGGAACTAATAAATGTCCATGAAATCTTCACAATCCACGTTCTTCTGCCATGGCTTCAGCCAGTCCCTCTGTTCGGGGTTCCTGACTTCCTGCAACGTTTATTCTTAAAGTTTTTTCCAGAATACATTTTTTTTCATTAAGAGCTTTGAATTTTAATTTGGCTCTTGTATGAACTTCCTAGGAGGTCTTAAGAAAATCATTACATCTTTTTTTGCTGGTTTCCTAACCTTAAAGTTGATGATAGTGTTATTGTTTCAGGAAGAGCAAGACAGAACATAACTTTTATAGAGCACTGGAAACATGAAGCTAAAAATAAAAAATGAGGGGAAAAAAATACAAGGACTGCAAGTCATGATAGGACTTTCTCATGTGGTCAGAGTGTTCAGTATTATATTTAAGGACAAAGATTTAAATAAATGTAAACATTTATGTGTAATTTAAAATAATTTTATTACAAAAAATGCTGTGATGAGCATCTTAAACAAACTTTAGCCTATCACCATGTTTTTCTTACAGGTAAGAAAAGTAGGTCCTGAAAGAAGGTCCTCAAACAGATATACACACAGTCTATTGATTTTTTTTTTTTTTGAGACAGAGTCTCGCTTTCTTGCCCATGCTGGAGTGCAGTGGTGCGATCTCAGCTCACTGCAAGCTCTGCCTCCCGGGTTCACACCATTCTCCTGCCTCAGCCTCCTGAATAGCTGGGACTACAGGCATCCGCCACCATGCCCAGCTAATTTTTTTTTTGTATTTTTAGTAGAGACGGGGTTTCACTGTGTTAGCCAGGATGGTCTTGATCTCCTGACCTTGTGATCCACCCACCTCAGCCTCCCAAAGTGCTGGGATTACAGGCATGAGCCACTGTGCCCAGCCTTTTTTTTTTTTTTTTTTAAGTGACAGAGTCTCGGCTGGGCGCAGTGGCTTACACCTGTAATCCCAGCACTTTGGGAGGCCAAGGTGGGCGGATCATGAGGTGAGGAGATCGAGACCATCCTGGCTAACACGGTGAAACCCCGTCTCTACTAAAAATACAAAAAATTAGCTGGGCATGGTGGCTGGCGCCTGTAGTCCCAGCTACTTGGGAGCCTGAGGCAGGAGAATGGCGTGAACCCGGGAGGCGGAGCTTGCAGTGAGCCAAGATCGCACCACTGCACTCCAGCCAGGGCGACAGAGCGAGTCTCCGTCTCAAAAAAAAAAAAAAGAAGCAGAGTCTCTCTATGCTGCCCAGGCTGATCTTGAGCTCCTGTGCTCAAGTGAATCTCTTGCCGTGGCCTCCCAAAGTGCTGGGATCACAGGTATGAGCCACTGCACCCAGCTGGTCAATTGATTTTTGACAGTAGTGTCAAGGCAATCCAAAAGGAAAAAGGATAGTCATTCCTTTCTTTCTAGAAGTCTTGCTCTGTCGGCCAGGCTAGAGCACAGTGGCACAATCTTGGCTCACTACAACCTCCTCCTCTTTGGTTCCAGCGATTCTCCTGCCTCAGCCACCCAAGTAGCTGGGATTACAGGCTCACGTCTGCCTAATTTTTGTGTTTTTAGTAGAAACAGGGTTTTACTATGTTGGCCAGGCTGGTCTCACACTCCTGACCTCAGGTGATCCGCCCGCCTCAGCCCCACAAAGTGCTGGGATTACAGGCGCCTATCTAGGATAGGGTATTGGAACAACTGGATATCCATATAATAGAAAATGAACCTTGAAGGCTGGGCATGGTGTCTCATGCCTGTAATCCCAGCACTTTGGGAGGCCAATGCAGGCGGATCACTTGAGGTCAGGAGTTCGAGACCAGCCTGGCCAACATGGTGAAACCCCATCTCTACTAAAAATATAAAAATTAGCCAGACATGGTGGCGGGCCTGTGATCCCAGCTACTCAGGAGGCTGAGGCAGGAGAATCGCTTGAACCTGGGAGGCAGAGGTTGCAGTGCGCCAAGTTCACACCACTGCCCTCCAGCCTGTGCAACAGAGGGAAACTCCATCTCAAAAAAAAAAGAAAGTGAACCTTGACCTCTGCCTCATCCTTGAGATAGGCAAAGATTTCTTAGGATACTCTAATCACTAACCATAAAAAAATAGAGAAATAGATACATTGAACTTTATGAAAATGAAAAGCTTCTGCTCTTCAAAAAGACACCATTAAGGAAATGAAAAGGCATATATTGCCAACAATTGTGAAGAATTTGTTTCATGCTATTTATGGACTAAGCCTTCCACAGTTTCATAGATACTGCTGGTAGAAAACTTAAAACTCCTGGGTCAGAGATAGAGGACAGTTTATTACTGATAGCAATAGCAGTTACCAGAATATCAGTATGTTTGTGCCAGCTCCCCAAACCTCAGGTGTAACAGGATGCATTAGCGATTGTACAGATTCCACCTTGGCCCACAAGGAGGACATCTATTGTAGTTTGATCATCAAGAACAACCCCGGGCAGAGAGTTCAGGCTTACCTGAATGACTTCTACTACCATGGTAGGGTGGTGTCATGGATCAGTTCAAATAGTCAGGGAGCTATAGTGGCTCCATGCCATTAAACAAGGCTTAACATTGTTTTTAGTTCTGAGCAGCACAGTACTGTGGCTTGTGGCTTAATGTTTTGGCTACCCATGGTTTATATGAGATGGCAAGAAGGTCCTCATGTCTGACACCATCTGTATCAATCTTGAGAGCTCTTTGACACAGTGCCCTAGCCACAGTGCTTTCTAGCTGAGGTCGTGGAGTTTGCCCCTCTGCCTGACTCAAGCTAGCAGTGTGACCTTTGGTGAGTCTACCTTAATCCAGAGCATCTGCTTTCCCATTACTAAGATAAAATCTCTTAAATCCTCCTAAATTTCAACATAAGGGCTAGGGGAGTTTTCCAGAGTGGCAGGGCTGACCGCATAGATTTACGTAAATTTCTTTGAGTTACTTTCTCATTTTCCATGAGGTTACTTTTGTTCCACTTTCACTGGATTTAGCATTCTATTAATAAATCCAGTCCAGGGCAATAAGAGCCTGAATACTCTTCAAGTCGTTGTCCTTGGTTTCCTGTAATACAAGAGTGTGTCTTTCTCTGCGAGATCTCCCTGAAAGGATGAAAGCACCCAGGGCCCACTTTGAGACATTTTGCTGTCATTTCCAAATGGATTTAAGGTTAGCATAATAGACTACAGAAGAGGTTGAACTGTAAGACAACCCACCTGATCCCATTCTTCCTTAAGAAGCATTACACACCCTGCCCTCTTGTCTCCCAAGTGAACCAGCCATTGTTCTAATGATTGGCCTGGTTTGTGCTCATGAATTTCTCTTTTCGTGCTCATTATGAGTGTGTATCTCTAATTGTTTTCTGAAAGGGTGTAGACTTTATGGCTACACAAAATGAATCTTAGTACTGTTACTTTGTACTTAGTACTTGTTACAGTGGTACAGACAGACCTGAGGCGGACCAAGCAGGATGGCAAGGAAGTCCCCCAACCTGGAAGAGATTTAGGAGCAATAAGGATGCCTTTATAGCAGCTGTGTTTGAACCTATTTCCTGGTATTCAGCATGCAGCCACTTCCACAATTCTTCCTTATTAATAGGCAGTAAAAGGAAGTGACATTTACTGCCCAACCGACAATATAACTTAATTAACATGTTCACTGTAGGTGCCCAGGAACTTCTGCAAATCTCTACAAGGCCCTCATTCAGAAAGAGGAAGAGTCTCTGTGAGAATCCCATCCTCATTACCAAAACTGTCAAAAACTGTAAAGAGTTTGAGATTTTACCTTACTTGTGAGCAAATAAGGTAGCCTGCTACAGTTTCATGAATGCTGGTAGAAGACATGAGACTCCTGGGTCAGAGACAAAGGGCAATTTATTACTCACAGCAGCAGCAGTAGCTGGAGTATCAGCATTTTTTTGCTTTTTCTCTGAGCTTAGTTCCCACAGAGTAAGAGGGCCAACTGACTCCTAAACAACCAGTGTGGTGTATTACAGATGAGGAATCCTGAACTTAAGTAACTCAAATTTTTTACAACAGACAGTAAACATGGCTACCCATTCCTCTGGGGAGGCAATGTCTTCACTGTACTGGACAATAAGAATGTTTGCCCTGGCTGGGCGCGGTGGCTCACGCCTGTAATCCCAGCACTTTGGGAGGCTGAGGCGGGTAGTCAGGAGATCGAGACCATCCTGGCTAACACGGTGAAACCCTGTCTCTACTGAAAATACAAAAAAATTAGCTGGGCGTGATGGCGGGCACCTGTAGTCCCAGCTACTTGGGAGGCTGAGGCAGGAGAATGGTATGAACCCGGGAGGCAGAGCTTGCAGTGAGCCGAAGTCGCGCCACTGCACTCCACACTGCAGCCTGGGCGACAGAGTGAGACTCCGTCTCAAAAAAAAAAAAAAAAAAAAGACTGTTTGCCCTTTGACCTTGAGGGAGACACTGTCTCTTCCTATTACTGCCTATCCATTGGGCTGCTTGAGTGGCCTCACTGTTTGGCAGTTGGCTTCCCCTAGAGACAAGTAACCCGAGAAAGAGCAAGGCAGAAGCTGTATATATATATATATATTTTATATATATATGTGTGTGTGTGGGTGTATATATATGTATATGTGTATATATATATGTGTGTGTGTATATATGCCTTTTATCATTTATCCTTGGAAAACACACCCTATCCCTTCCACAGTATCCTATTGGTTTTACACGTCAGCCCTAGCCACTGTGGAAGGAGACTACACAAGGGCATTAATACTAGGAAGTGGGAATCACTGAGGAACACTTTGGAGGCTGACTTGTTATCACAATGGCTGTATAGTTAACACCATAGTTTGCTGAATAAAGAGTATATGGGAACTCTGTACTATTTTCTAAAACTTTCTATAAACCTAAAGCTATTTCAAAGGAAAAGTTAAAGAATTTTAAATGAAAATATAAGGTCCAGGAGTGGTGGCTCATGTCTGTAATACCACACTTTTGGAGGCCAAGGTGGGAGGATCACTTGAGCCCAGGATTTCGAGGCTGCAGTGAGCCATATTGTGCCACTACGCTCCAGCCTGGGCAACAGAGCAAGGCTCTGTCTCTAAAAAAGGAAAAAATCTATTAAAAAAGAAAATATAGATTATAGACCAGAAGAAAATATTTGGTAATACTTATATCTGACAAAGATCTAGTATCTACAAAATATAAAAAAGTCTTAAAACTAATAAGAAGACAACCAATTAACAAATGGTCAAAAGACATGAACACGTACTTCAAGAAAGCATTCACTTGGCCAATAAGCACATGAGAAGATATTCAAGATCATTTGTCTGGCTGGGCGCAGTGGCTTACGCCTGTAATCCCAGCACTTTGGGTCACAAGGTCAGGAGTTCAAGACCAGCCTGGTCAACATGGTGAAACCCCGTCTCTACTAAAAATACAAAAATTAGCTGGGCTTGGTAGCAGGCACCTGTAATCCCAGCTACTCGGGAGGCTGAGGCAGGAGACTTGTTTGAATTTGGGAGGCGGAGGTTGCAGTGAGCCAAGATTGCACCATTGCACTCCAGCCTGGGCAATAGGGTGAGACTCCATCTCAAATAAAAAAAAAAACAAAAAAAAAATCATTTGTCATCTGGGAAATGCAAATTATTACCACAGTAAGATATATTTCAGTCCCACCAGAATGGTCAAAATTAAAACAACTGACCATGTCAAGTGTTGGTAAGGATGTGGAACAACAAGAATGCTCATCCATTGCTGGGTAGACTGTAAAATAACACCTCTTTGGAAAAATACTCCTGTAGTTTCTTACGAAGTTAGACGTACGCTTTCCCTATGACCTTAGCAATTCCACCCCTCTGTATTTATATGTGAGAAATTAAAACATGACCACTAAGAGAGTTTTACAGAATATCCATAGCAGCTCTATTCATTCATAAGCTAGCCTTATGAATGAAAGCTAGCAGCAACCCAAATATCCATTAATAGGAGAATGAATAGACAGATTGGGATACAGATCTTTCTTCTGATATGTGTTAAGAATATTTGCTGCTAGTTTGTGGTCTTCCTTTTCATTTTTAAAAATAGTTTCTTTAAAAGACTAAAAGTTTAATTTTGGCAAAATCCAAATATTTGTGGTTTTACCATTTCAAGTCATTACTTGCATACAACTCTCACACTCATAGAAGACTGCTAAATCCTCTGCAGTTAAGGAGTCTGTGGGAGACACGCAGGGTTGTCAGTTGTTTTGCAATTTGGACAGATTCCAGAACCTTTGGTTAAAAGGGTCCCCATTCAAGGTGAGTCGTTTTGCAAGTAACAACATATATGGGCTTAATACAATTTGTAATGAGAAGTGTATTTCCTCCAGAACCCAAAAGAGCCTAAAAGAAACGGTGGGTGCTATGAGAGTCAATAGCTGTTTCTTGACAGTGTCATGGATGGAGTTGCCTTCAGTTTACCCAATAATGTTCAGAAATACAACCAAGGCCTTGCTCTGTGTGTAAGGCAGTGGGTCACCCTGTGAGCTCCTTTCATTTGTATGTCCCAACTGAGTGTATCAAAGGAATCTCTTCAGTGGAGGAGGTCATCAGTGTGATGTCATACCTGCATTCCTGGGGAAAGTAGGGTGCAGTTTCAATCTTGCCCTCGAAGATTGTGTGTTACAGTGAGGCTGTTTAAAGTACCCCGTGGTAGCTGGGTAAAACTGTATTGGGTCCCTTTGGAGGCAAACTGCAGTCAGGAGTGTTGAAATAGGCACTGAACAAAACATATTCACCAAATCTATAATACCAAAATATTTACCAGTTGCTGGTTAGATGAAGTCAGTAATTTCAGTTATATTGGGTATGGGTCCATAGTGAAGTCCACAGCATTGAGGTTGAAGTAATCCACCAGGAGGCACCACACATTCCTCCCAAGTGTAAAAGCTGGTCAAATTGGGCTGTTAAATGGACAGGCAGTGGGGATAATCACCCCTTTTCTAAATAGGTCTTGTATAGTGGGTTTTAATCATTAAAGGCCCTGTTTTAATTTACATTTGGCTATATTAACTGTTTTAATGGGGAAGCAGTATGCCCATGGGGTAGCAGTACGCCCATGGGGTCCGTTTTAAAAAGGCAATTTCTTAGTGCCAGAGTCTTAAAATTAATTCATGACTCATTGGGTCAGAGAGTCCATGACCACTATGGGATATTTTAGAACAATGGGTGTGATGACCATGGGGAATTAAGGCAAGACAGAATTCCTGTGGTTAGGGTGAGGCATACATACTTGTCCTTTATATTATGTTCAATAACTCCCCTAAGATTATAGGGGGACCGTTGTTTAAATTTAGGGGGATCCCCAATATTGATTAAGGACACAAAGCTTTGCTAGTTGGTATATTTCAGTAGATGTTAATTCACAGCCAGTGTCATAGAGGGACAAAAGCCAATTCCTGCCCTTTTATCTACGTATTGTATAAATTCAGTGAATTTTGAAAAACCAGTTGGGCCAAATTGTGGACTTCTGTTTTAGTTTTTTGTTTTTTTGTGTCCTGCCTATTCTGAACGGAATTGTGTGCCCCCAAATTCACATGTTGAAGCCCTAACTCCCAATGTGACTGTATTTAAAGCCAGGGCCTGTAAGGAGATAATTACGGCTAATGAAGTTGGAAGGGTGGGGCCCTAAATCGATAGTATTGGTATTCTTAAAAGAAGAGGAAGAGAGACAACAGACTCCCCCATTCCCCCCACCACGCCACACACACACACACACACACACACACACACGAAAGGGCATGTGAAGACTGAGCAAGAAGGCAGCCAACTGCAAGTCAGGAAGATAGGCCTCAAAAAAGAATTTCTCTTCCTAAGAGTAAAAAGACATTTGAGGTCATTTAGTTTTTAATTTTGTTGTTGTTTTTATACCATGTATTTATATATATTTGTCAAGGGCACGCCTCCATTTTTAAATAGGAAAGGAAAATTGTATAGCTGAAAACTATGCACTAAATTAAATGCACTAAAAGTGTTTATAGAACTTAAGCCGGTAAGAGATAGATTATTAGACATCCAATCTCATCCCATCCCATCTAATACATATTAGATATATACATCTAATATGTGTATATATATCTAATAATGTGTTATGTATGCCTAATGTGTTATGTATAGCTAATAATGTGTTATATTATTATGTATAATAATGTGTTATATATTAACTGGGTGATGCTATGTAAGAATGTTATTTTCTTGGATAAAATTTCTGAGAATTTATGAGTTGAGCTGAATCTACTAAAAATAGTTGAATCCAAAATTTTAGCTTCTTTATTTATATAAATAATTATTATTAATAGGTAATTTCAGTAGAAGTATTGCTCATTAGAGAGTTTCAGTATCTATTTATTAGAAATGAGCCTTTTGTCATTAAAGTATAAAAATACAATAAATAAGTACATTAAAAAATTTTTTTAATTTGGCCATAATTTTTAGTGCCAAATAAATTATATGATGATTTCTAATTAACATTTTATAGTCCAAAGCTGTGAGAGGAAAAGTACATATAGATTACTTTAAAAATACAGCCCTACCCCAAGAATATAGAGGATTTTCAGAGACACCAAATCTTTGAACATAGTGGGTTTTATGGCAAAAATCCATCCCAAAGGGACATGATTTGGGAATATAATTTAAGTTTTCATATCAGTTCTTACTTTGGTTGCTATATTTTGAGGTCATCACATTAAAATATTGAACAATTTGAAAACTTTTTATTTTGTATTCAGTATGGAGATTTATTCCCATAATGGGCTTTTCTGATGCAAAATTGGAATGCTTGTGTAGTCACAACAGCTGTCTCCACACCATGTGGTATCTTCCATTACTTTACTGTAGAGATGAATATTTGGCCCGGTGTTTCGATAAGATTGGACACACATGGTTTTAAGTGGCAAAGCAGTATGCTTATGCATTCATTTGACTTTCACAGCTACAGTTGGCTCCAGATTAGAACAGGGAGAATACATTCACACCATGGCCACCCTCATGGCTGCTGTAGTAGCTGGATCACAGGAGGCTCTGTTGCTTCTAAAGACACAACTAACTATTGCCGAGGAATTACACATTCACCAAAGTGCCTTACAGCTGTAGGAGGGAGAATAATGCATTGCTAAAAGGGTTCTCTCAGATTTCAGATTATGGCCCTAGTCACTATCGAGCCTCTTTAAAAATATCAATAATAAAAATTATGGCCATAAAATAACTATGAAACTTAAGACTGTCATAGCAGTAGGTGATTTTTCAGGAATTCAATCCAAATACTTTATATAAAATGTTTATTTTTTAGAAAAGTACTATACTTTTACACTCTCATTAATCTAATTAAAATCAGATTTGTTTTTAATGCCAGTGTTTATGTATGCAGCGTATTTGGGAAGCCGATCTGTTAAAAATAGAAAGTATTTTAAAGCCTTAGTTTACTACCTGAAACAATGATTTATATTTTAGACATTGTAGACAATTTTTTTGCTCCAGAAATGTTAAAATAACATAGAAATTAGGTAATTTGATTTAGTGTGATTTTGTACATACTATATGGTTTGATCAGTATATATCTTTATGCAGTGATCAACTTCAAGCTCTTCATGACATGATCTTTTACTGTAAGCTTATTTAAATTCTGCCTAAAACTTAAGTCTTTTGCATTTCTGAAACTGATTGTTCTACTTATTAAAGCTTTTTAGCAATAAAACTATGATTTCCTTGAAAATCCAATTATATTTCTCTAAATAGTAGCTGAATAAGAATAATACTTTTTTCCTTAAATAAAGACAAGGAGAAAGAAAGAAAAAACCCTCCGTGTAAATTTTTAAGTCATCTGATATGAAGAATTGGATTTCTGATATTCATTAAATATCAAAGAAATTCCGACCAGACCCAATGTGGGCTACCTTTTTATATAAGTGAATTTATGCATGTATTGTAGAGGCTGTACTGATGAATATGTTTGAGGCTTTCAGCTCTTAGTGGATACAAAATAGAATGATTGATAAAATCCTCCCTACTATTGGCTATTATTTACTGACTCTTAAGTGGCAGGTTGTATTTATGCCAATTTATCTGCTTCAGGGAACATTCTTGATAGCAGAACAAAGTGAATAAAAGTAGTTTGCTTTGCAAATGAATGCAAATGGGAGAGCCTTTCGGAAAGCCCTTTAACAGGGGCAATGCACTTTGATTATGAGTGAAGCTGCCATTTGGACATGGTGAAAAGAGCACGCTTGAACCATTGATTGGGGGAGACAGTAAAAAGTCAGGAAGGGCCCCGTTAAGCTTGCAGTGAGGCAGGCGGATGTCAGTGTGGTTAGAGCACAGTGGGAGAATGACAGGCAGGATTAGTGTCAGGGAGAAGCTTTGCTGTAGCTGTGGAGATAGTCCCTGGGGTCACTCACCTCTGACTGTTGTTCTGTGCTGATGGTTCTGTAATGCAAACTGCCTGATGTATGCCTGTTCATTATCGGAAATGGTGATTAGAAAAGGTATTTGCCTCAAAGGTTTCCTTCTTTCCCTCTTTCTTTTTCTTTCATTCTTTCATTTTAATTAAAGGAAAATAAGGTAGGCTTCCTCAGTCTCTATGCTGGCTACTGGAGTATTGTTTAATACCAGAGTGCTTTATTGCCTCTGGTGGGGAATGGTTCAGTACTAAAATGTAATGTGAAATAATTGTAACATGGTTATTTGTCGTTTGATAATAATTTATTTCGTTGTGCTCACTTTGGGGTTTGACTACTGCTAGTGCTGAGTAAAATGCAGAGAATATGTTTGCTGTTAGTATTTTTGCATATGCGTGTTTATAATCGCTAAGGTATTTTTAAATTTAGTTTAATCATTTGGTCAAAGCTAAAAGTTGACCAAAATGAAATCGTCAAAATGAAATGAAATACTGCTTTACATGGACTTGATGGTTTGAGTCTTGGCCACAGGAGTTTCTAATTTTATTTCTGTTCCGAAGTTTAAAAAAAAAAAAAAAAAATAGTGACATTTGACAAGCTAAACTTCTCGAAAAAATAATATTTTAAAATTGAATATCGTTTTACATAGAATGATCAAAAAGTGTCATTGCAGTTCTGATTTCAGACCAGTATATTTACTTGTTCACATTTCATTTATACTTGTAAGTTTTTTAATTTTTTTGCTTTCTTTAAAGTGTGTGTTAAAAAAAGAGAGCCCTTTAATAGTAACTTTATGTGAGACATTTATGAGCAGCACTGCATTTTATAGCAAGGATGCATTTCATAAGCTTTGAGAATGGTTTCTCATTTTAATTCAGAACCGAATGGTCTTTTTTAAAAAATGTCTACAAAACCTGATTTTGCAATATTTATGCTTTCTTAGTATACATAGGAAAATGAAACAGGCTTCTAGAGCTTTGCATTCCAGTGTTAAATATGCAGCTCAAATCTTTATTGAAACTATTAGATACAATTTAGTATTGTTTTTTACAGAAAGCATATTGCCAATAATTTGCTTCACTGCAATTATCTCCCAATAATCTTTTTTTATTCTTCCAATTATCTTTTTATTTTCTCCCAGTTATCTTTTTTTATTTTCTTTAATGTTTTGCAGGCACCTGAATGGACAGAAGAGGACCTCAGCCAGCTGACAAGAAGTATGGTTAAGTTCCCAGGAGGGACTCCAGGTCGATGGGAAAAGATTGCCCACGAATTGGGTCGATCTGTGACAGATGTGAGTTCACTGAGATTTGCATTGTATAGAGAAAGAAACCAGAACAAGTCAGCTATGTAGAAGGCAGGCATAGATGGGTTCCACAGTATCTTTGGGGAGGGGATACAACAATCCTTTTAGGACCTGAAAGTGAACCATTAATGAAATAAGTGAGAAGCAGATGTGAGCCAGTCCCCTGGTCCACAGTTAACAGCTGTGTGAGGAATTCTAGTGTTTAGACACTTAAGCTACTGTAACCTAATCAAAGGAAAACAATGCCAGTTTTTATGTTTATAGTGACCCCTTTAACTGTGGAAAAAATAGTTCTCAAAATGATCAGAATTAGGAAGGTTGTATTTCAGCTGGATCTTTTTAACATTGAAGTACAGATTGCAATTGCTATTTAGACAGGTGGTTTGGATTAATTAAATGAGCAATATTCCCATAATGCAAATGGTGTTGGCCTTTTTGTTTCAAGGATGATAGCAACAGTTCGTTTGATAAGTAGTTTAACCAGAAGAAAGTGTGTGTGTGTGTGTGTGTGTGTGTGTGTGTGTGTGTGTGTGTCCATACCTAACATTTAAAAGATAAATTACTTACTTGGAAACGTTTTGACTTAACGCTTTAGCTGCTTTTATTGAGGAAATTTAGAGCAGAAAATTTTTTAGAAAGCACCTAGCACAGTGCCTGATGTGTAATATACTAAATACACAGTAAATGTTTAATTGAAATTGAGAAAAAATATTATTTTTATCAAATTGATATTTTCATAAGCGATAGTAAATATGCTTTACTAAATTTACTTTAAATAAATCCTATAGATCCAAAAATACTTAGAGGGTTACTGAAAGCAAAGATTTAAATTTCCCCTTCCATTCTGTTAGTATACCTTTAGGCCTTTTTTGGTACTGACAGTTTTTTAAAACCTGCAAAATGATTACTAAGCATGGCTACCAAAAGAAGCTTACAAATGCTGTAAGTTACTTTCAATAATAAACTTCCACTTTTTAGTTTAGAAAGAAACTTACAGAAATTATTACGGTTGCACATCTCTAATCCATCACGTTGGCGCTCAAGTTGCAGATTTTTGAGCAATTTCAGACTTTTGGATTAGGTATACTTGACCTATACTGTCAAGTTTTGTATTGTTTTGTTTTGTTTTTGCAATGGACCTGCTTTGAGAATTTTAAATTATATATATGAATATTGTTACTACTGTATAGGTCATTTAAAAGACTACAATCTGAATTTTTATAAGACGTTTAGCAATATTTTTGCTTCATAGTTGAAGTTTGATCATAGGGGAAAATAGCTGAAGTATTTTGTAACTTCTTTTTTTTTTTTTTTTTTTTTTTTGCTGTGTTTCATGAGGAGACTAGTTATCTTGAGTTACTAGAAAAGAACCATAAGGATAACTTTCCTTCAGCTAAACATGTTACTGGATGGTGTGTTTTATTATCTCGGTTTTAAGGTTGTTTGTAAAAGATAGGTTAATAATGACATATCAGTAAATATCTGACCAAATTAAAGACATTACATGGTTTTTGATGTTTTAAGTACTATGACCTTCTAATTACATAGCTGCTATTAATACAGTGATTATCAAAAGAAACTAAAATAATTTTTTAAAGTTATAAAACATTGGTTTAAAAAGTCCCTAAACTTTTAGTTCAATTGCTTAATGAAAAATAATAGTAATACTAATGTATTATCTCCTTTGAAGACCACACCACGTGTAACTTTTAAGATAATATTTCTGTAAGGCTCTACATTTGATGCTAAAGGCAGATAGGAAACTGAGTAAAGCAATATTTTAATTTGTTGTCATTAAAACCTGGTAAATTTTTATTTGTATTTTTAAGAGCAGAAAGATGAAAATTTTTAAAATGCCAAGAATACACAGGATATAACCAGCAGAGCCTCATAGATCCTAGTATATGCTTAATTTACTAGACTAGTCTTGGTGCAGTCAAAAGCATCTTTTTAAACTTTTGCAAATTCATCCCATATGTCTCCTTTTTTTCCTCCTTAGACTTACTCAAGGCAGAATGATTCCATGTCTGCAATAGATATTTTTTCCCTTTATCATGGAAGTGGAAAACCTGACATTGTAAAGTGATTTTTTTTATTTTTGGGGTTTTTTTTTTTGGCCAAGTATTAGTTCTGTTTTCATAATAACAAAGGTACCTTGGAAATAAATATGTAATAAATCTAAGCTTTTGTTGTACAAAAAAATGCCATTATAACTTTTCTTCTATGTCAATATATATATAGACCCACACTGCATTTTCATTCTGTAAGCATCATCTCCATGGCTGGACTATTCATTTCCATAACTCTCCTGTCCCCCAACACATGCGCATGTCCACACGCACACACACACACACACACACAAAATCACTCTGTAAAAGAGAACAGGTGTCTGTAGACTCATTAAGTAACTCACAGGGATGACTTGTAAATTACATTGAAACAGCTGAAATGGTTCAGCTAGTATTGTTTCTCCAGTATAATGTTTAAGTGAAAGTTAACTACACTTTAAAAGGACCGCTTGTGCCTTTTTTTGGCTTATGGTGTTAATTAGATTTGTTTTCATTAAGTATTCGATTATGAAAAAGTAGCCAGGTTCAACTGAGTGTCATCAGAACCTCTGCATACTGACCTGATCGCCTGCCTAGTTCTCCCTGGCTTTGCACAGCTGTTCTTTGACCCGGTTTCCTTGCCAAATTTGTAGCTTCAGGCTTAGTTCTCTTTCCTTGAAGAAACAGTTGACCTTTTAGGAGAGAGGTGAGTGTGTACCAGTGGTGGGATTTATGTGATTCTTTATTTGGATTGTAGGATTACAGTTAAAAACCTTTTTATTCCTCAATTAAGAAAGAAATTAAGTATATTAATTGTCATAATTAGCAGAGTTAGATTGCTAAATTGTACTCTGGATAAACACAAGCAATGTTTTTTTAAGCTTTTTAAAAAATTGATACCGAGTATATTTTAATTCAGATATACCTAAACTGTAAGACCTACTTTATTATGGATTAAATATTTTAAATGTTGATACATGCCTTTCAGCAAATAATTTTGGTAATCACAAAGGACACTCAAATTGTAAAAATAACAGCGGAAACAAAAACTGTCTGGCATGTAAAACCAACTTTAACATGATGATTAACTGCAGGTTTCCTAAATTAAGGTCAGGGGGCCCCAGATTTCTTGCTTGTGAAGTAATACTATTTTCTTGCCTGAAAGGATGTAAACTGATTCTGCTTCTCTCCCTGGTCACTAATCTCTTGCATTCTGGTTGTGATAACTGACTGATAGGAGATTTTTCTGCCTGTTTGGAAAAGGCCCAGGTAGGCAGCAAAACAAAAGACAGGTGGCTAGATTTAAACAGGCTTTTATAATTAGCTTAGTGCCATAGTGTGAGGTAAGAGGTGTGTAGTTATATAAGTAGCCCATTATGCAAGTGAAGAGAGGAAGGAAAATCATACAATTCCCAATTTCATTTGTATAGCTCAACTGCAAGGAGATTCCTATTGGGGGAAATTTATATATTGTTATTATGCTGGTTTCAAAAACACGTAAGTGGACTGTTCCATGGAAAATAAGCATTATGGTTTATCAGTGAACTAAATATATAGTTATTGTCTTGGCAAATATATTGCTATTACTTTTAGAGTCAGGCTAGCCCTACACAAAATTGTAAACATGATAAGGACTGTCCTTTTTGTTTTTCTGCCTTCATTCTCACTGCCCCCTTACTAGTTTCCTGCTATAGCAGTTGTCTTGGTCTGAGTCACATCTCATACTCCTCTCCCTTCCTTCTCTTACCCTCTCAACCTTACAACTTTTAAAGATATTTAAATTTTAGAAAACATGTGCAGGTTTGTTATACAGGTAAACTCGTGTCACGGGGGCTGGTTGTACAGATTATTTCATCACCCAGGTATTAAGCCTAGTACCCAATAGTTATTTTTTCTGCTCCTCTCCCTCCTCCCACCCTCCAGGCCCCAGTGTCTGTTGTTTCCTTCTTTGTGTTCATGAGTTCTCATCATTTAGCTCCCGCTTACAAGTGAGAACATGTGGTATTTGGTTTTCTGTTCCTGCGTTAGTTTGCTAAGGATAGTACCCTCTCCAGCTCCGTTTATGTTCCCACAAAAGACATGAGCTCATTCTTTTTTATGGCTGTGTAGTATTCCATGGTGTATATATAATCACATTTTCTTTATACTGTCTATCATTAATGGGATTTAGGTTGATTCCATCCCTTTGCTATTGTGAATAGTGCTGCTGTGAACATTCACGTACATGTGTCTTTATGGTAGAATGATTTACATTCCTCTGGGTATATGTCCAGTAATAGGATTGCTGAGTCAAAGAAAGGGTAGTTCTGCTTTTAGCTCTTTGAGGAATCGCCATACTGCTTTCCACAATGGTTGAACTAATTTACGCTCCAACCTACAGTGTATAATCATTTCCTTTTCTCTGCAACCTTGCCAGCACTTATTATTTTTTGACTTTTTGATAATAGCCATTCTGATTGGTGTGAGATGGTATCTCATTATGGTTTTGATTTTCATTTCTCTAATGATCAGTGATTGAGCTTTTTTTCATATCCTTGTTGGCTGCATGTATGTCTTCTTTTGAAAAGTGTCTGTTCATGTCCTTTGCCCACTTTTTCATGGGATTATTTAAGCTCCTTATAGATGCTGGATATTAGACCTTTGTCAGATGCCAATATTTTCTCCCATTCTGTAGCAAACCAACATTTATATTTTTAATTGCTTTGGTGATAATATTGATTATTCCATCATTCATTTTTGTAGTATTTTATGCTTTTCAAAACATTTAAATTTACTTTTTATTTGGTTTTTCACAACGACACTGTGAAGTAGATAGGCATCCATTATATTTCCCTATTTTACAGCTGAGTAAACTGCTGCTAAGATATTTGTTCAAGGTGACACAGCTGTTAGTAGAACTGAGGCAAGATCACATATTTTGATTCCATACTTACATGTTTTTACTTCTGATTAATTCTGCTTTATTGATGTTTGTATGGAAAATACTTTAAATTTTTCTAGAGATTTATATCATTAACCCTTTTTTGATAAAACTCTATGTTCATGGCAAAAAGAAAACATCAAAGAATACACTTAAGCTAAATTTTTTTCTAATCAACCATAATTTTAAAGAGAACATGTGAACATTTCTGTGTACATTGTATAAACATTGTTGTGTATCATTCTAGAGACTTTAGTGTTTCTGTGTATATGTATGGATATGTATAATTTTAATAGGATTAATCTACTTTCTGTCCTTTTCACATAGCTCTAGAACATGAGCATCTTTCATGGCAATAAATAAGATCCACATCATTTTTCTAAAGAGTTACATGATAGCCCATGCTGCCATGATATCATTAAAGAATATCCTATCGATTGACATTTAAATTGCTTCCTTTTTGCTATTTCATTGAGATGGACATGGTGTTTTAAAAAATTGTCTTTTCACTCATATCTATTTTATTAGCTTGTGTGCCTAGAGGTAGAGATTGCATTCCTAGAAGCTGCTTGGTTCAAGAATATGAATGTTTTTAGAGCCTCTGAGGGCTCTGAAATTGGCCTGCAGAGAGGTTATAACAATACACATTCCCACTAGTGGTATATGAGAGGTCACTTCCTCATACTCTCATAAAAACCAAACACCACATTTTTCACCATTGCCCATGAAGTGAAAAGTGTTATAGTACTGATCTTTGTTACTTGCAAAAGAAAACACAGAGACTTGGTACAAGGGGTCCACGTCTGATGAGGAGTTCTAGTGTGGGACAGAGAAAACAGGGGCAAGATCATTGTTCAGTAAATAATACAGTTAAGTTTTCAGGATGTGGGGACACCTGAGACCACTTTGTAAGAGTCTCTCAAAATCAAGGAGGAGACATGGAAAAGATCTTGGGGATATTTATGAACACTGAGCACACACAGATCTTTAAACTTTCTATGGATAAGATGTCTCCAAAGTAAAGGAAATTGGAATGACACAGGTCACCAGCAACACTAGATTCTGGGGGATGAGGGAACAGTGCCTTCACAGTGCTGAGGGGAAATGGTTCTGAATCTAGAACTGACCAAGTGTGATGGTAAATACGGGGGGTGAGAACTCGTACCCTTTCCTAGAAATTTTCCTGAGGTCGTACTCCAGCAACAAAAGGAATAAATCGAAGAGGACAACATGGGATCCAAGAAATGGTGAATCAGGAGAACTAAGGACTGCATGACAGGGACCCTGGGAGGGAGGGAGGTTTCATAGAATAGATAGTATGGCTGAGAACTTGGAAAAATGCATATGTAAAAATGTGGAAAAGGAAAAAAAAGGCAAAGTGCAGCAACTAATACCTATAATCCCAGCACTTTGATAGGCCAGGACAGGAGGATCACTTGGGACCAGAAGTTTGCGACCAGCCTGGGCGACATAGGGAAACCTTCATCTTTACAAAAAAAGAAAAGAAAAATTAGCCAGGTGTGGTTGCACACACCTGTGTGCCAGCTATTTGGGAGGCTGAGGCAGGAGGCTCACTTGAGCCCAGGAGATCGAGGTTGCAATGAGTCATGATCATGCCACTGCACTCCAGCCTGGGTGATAGAGTGAGCCCCTGTCTCAAAAAGAAAAAGTAAAAAGCAACCAGAAATTCCACAAAGAACAGGGAAACCACACATAAAAAGACATAGTTTAAATTTAATTATACTACAAAGTAGATTGGTGGAAACAGCACTTGTTTCAGTGGTGAATAATATTTACCAGGTCATAATTATGTAATATCTTACATGATGGCTTTTTATATTTTAAACATTTTCTGTGTTTTACAGATTATTTTTCAGTTTTTAAAATCCACACATTGTGGAGGACTGTGGCATGTTGTTCACCAAAGTAAGTTCTCTCCTTCTTCTCTAGCAGTAGATTGTTGGTCAGGCACATATGTGCACAATGACATTGCATTCCCAAGCCTCCCAAACTCTGATATGGCTGTATCACTAATTTCTTTTCAGGAGAACATAAAGTAATGTGTGTTCATATGAGCTGTTATTTATTTTTCCCTCCCACTGAGCTAGAATACTAATATGCCTGCAACTAAGTTGCAACCATGCAAGCAAAGATAGTTGCCCTAAGGAGCTATGGAGAAACAGAGTAGAAAGAACCTGAATGCATGCAATAAAAGAAAATTCTTAGGTAGTGACAAGTAACATGAAGAAAAATAAAGCAGGGTAAGAAGATAGAGACTGATGGAGCTGCATTTTAAAACAGGGTTCTGAGGAAAGTCCTCTCAGAGAGGTATTTGAGCAGAGGTACAAAGCAAGTGAAGGAGCAAGGTTGTCTGAGAAGGAGCATTGCTGGCAGAGGAAATAGCACCTACAAAGTCCCGGAGGCAAGAGCATGTCTGGGGTTTGCAAGGCCCAGCAAGGAGGTCCGTATGGCTAAGGCATGAGTAGGAGAAGGAGATAACAGGAAATGAGTCTGAGAAGTAGTGGAAGACCAGGCCATATTGGCCCTTTTTGGCCAAGGTGAAAATTTTGGATTTTACCCTGAGCGAGATGGGAAAGCACTGGAAGATTCTGAGAAAAGGAGTGCAGTGATCTAAAAGCATTGTTCTGAATGCTTGGTGCGGAAGTGTGAAAGCAGGAAGGAAGGCCAGGTAAGAGGCTATTTCAGTTGTCCTTTCAGAACACAATGGTGGTTTGGACTAGAGGTTGTTGGTAGAGGTGGGAAAGAGATTAGATGCAGGATGTGGTATACAAAGGCATGTTAATTAGCAATGTATACTTGTAACCTTGTAACCTTCAGAAGAACTGTGAACGGAAATGATTGCCTGTGTGTGTAAGGTGCATTGTTTACTGTCATAAGACCTTGTGTACTGCTTTTGTTAAAAAGCTATGTACATGCATGACCTTGATTTTTAAAAGCGGCTTTTTAAAATGTGAAGAAACAAAACATTTGTTTTTGAATTTTTTTCATGACAGTATATATAGGCCTACCTCATTGTCTGAGTTTGTTTTGTGCTGGTGTAACAGACTACCTGAGAGTGGATAATTTATGAAGAACTAAGATGTATTTGTTACAATTCTGGAGACTGAGAAGTCAAGGGACCCACGTCTGGCAAGGGCCTTCTTGCTGCGTCATCCCAGTGTAGAACACAGAAGGACAAGAGAGCACGCAACACACAAGGGAAAAAGAGAGGAAGGGAGCTGAACTCATCCTTTTACCAGGAACCCACTCCTGCAATAACCCACTCCCGCCATAAGGTCATTAACCCATTCATGAGGACAGAGGCCTCCTGAGCTAATTGCTTCTTAAAGTTCCCACTTCTCAACAGTATTGCACTGGGGATTAGGTTTCCAACAAATGAACTTTGGAAGACACATTCAAACCATAGCACTCATTTGTTTTAAATTTTTTTTATTTAAAAAAATTATTGATTTACAGAACTAGAGAAACCAATCCTAAAGTGTATATGGAATTACAAAGGACCCCCAATATCCAGAGCAACCTTGAGAAAGAAGAATAAAGCTGGAGATACCACATTTCCTGATTTCAACATATATTAGAAAGTTATAGTAATTAAAACAGTATGATACTAGCTTAAAGACAGACACATAGACCAGTGGAACAGAAAAGAGAACCCAGAAATATACCCACACATATACAGTCAACTAATCTTCAAAAGGGTACCAAGAATACACATGGGGAAAGAATGGTCTTCTCACCAAAATGGTGCTTGGAAAACTGAATGTCCACATGCAAAAGAATGAAACTGGACCCTTACTTACACCATACAAAAAAAAATTTTTTTTAATGGATTAAAGTCTTAACTGTAAGACCTGAAGCCATAAAATGCCTAGAAGAAAACATAGGAGAAAGCCTCATGACATTGGTCTTCACAGTGATTTATTGGATTATAACACCAAAAACACAAGCAACAAAATGAAAAATAAAGAAGTGGGACTATATCAAACTAAAAAGCTTCTGTACAGCAAAGAAAACAATTAACAGAGTGAAGAGACAAACCATGCACTGGGAGAAAATATTTGCAGACCATTTATCTGATAAGGTGTTAATGTCCAAAATATGTAAGGAACTCCTGCAACTCAAAAGCAAAAAAATAACCCAATATTTAAATGGGCAAAGGACTTCAAAAGACATTTCTACAAAGATGACATAGAAATGGCCAACAGGTATATGAAAAGGTGCTCAATATCTCTAATCATTAGGGAAATGCAAATCAAAATGACAGTAAGATACTTCACACCTCTTAGGACGGCCATCATCAAAAAAACAAAAACAAAACAAAAAGAAGTGTTGGCAGTGATTTAGAGAAATTGGAACCCTTGTACACTTGCTGCGAATGTGAAATGGTACAGTTGTTATAGAAAACAGTATGAAGATTCCTACAAAAGTTAAAAATAGAATTATGTGACCTAGCAATTCTAGAAAAACTTCTAGATGTATATCCAAAAGAAGTGAAATCAAGATCTCAAAGAGGTGTCTGCACTTCCACATTCATTGCACCATTATGCACAGTAGCCAAGACATGGAAACAGCCTAAATGTCCATTGATGGATGGATGGCTAGAGAAAATGTGGTATATACATATAATAGAATATTATTCATTCATGAAAAAGAAGGAATGGCCGGGTGGGGTGGCTCGCACCTGTAATCCTAGCACTTTGGGAGGCCGAGGCGGGCAGATCACCTGAGCTCAGGAGTTTGAGACCAGCCTGGCCGACATGGTGAAACCCCATCTCTACTAGAAATACAAAAATTAGCTGGGTATGGTGGTGCATGCCTGTAATCCCAGCTACTCGGGAGGCTGAGGCAGGAGAATCGCTTGAACCCAGGAGGTGGTGGTTGCAGTGAGCCAAGATCATGCCACTACACTCCAGCCTGGGCAACAGAGTGAGACTCTGTCTCAAAAAAAAAAAAAAGGAAATCCCACCATATGTGACAACATGGATGAACCCCTGAGAACATTATGCTAAGTGAAATAATCTTCTCTTATAAGGACAGATACTACATGATTCCATTTTTATGAGATATCTAAAATAACCAAATTCACAGAAGCAAAAAATAGAATGGTGGTTGCCAGGAGCTGAAGGGAGGGAGAAATAGAGAGTTGTTCTTCAATGGATATAAAGTTTTGGTAATATGGATGAGTAAGTTCTAGAGGTCTGCTGTAGGATGTTGTGCATATAGTCAACAGTATCATACTGTATACCTGATTTAAGAGAGTAAATCTCATGTTATTTTAGTAAATTTGTAGAGTTGTGAAATCGTCACAATCCAGTTTTAGACATTTTCATCACCCGAAGTGTTCCCTCAATCCCATTAGCAGTCATTTCCCACTCCTGTTCTCTCAGGCTACGCTGATCTATTTTCTTTTCAGGAAATTATATTTAAATGGAATCTTAACAGTATTTAGTCTCCTGTTCTCTCAGGCTACACTGATCTATTTTCTTTTCAGGAAATTACATTTAAATGGAATCTTAACAGTATTTAGTCTTCACATATGGCTGCTTTCACTTGGCAAAAGGTATTTGAAGTTCATCCGTGTTGTAGCATGTATCAACAGTTCATTTCTTCGTATTGCTCAATATTTGTGTGGATAAATACTGCATTTTATTTATTCTGTACTAATTGGTCATTTGTCTTATTTCCACTCTGGTGCTATTAGAATAATACTGCCGTGAACATTAATCTGTATAGTACTTATTAGCCATTCCTATGTCTTATTTAGTGAAATACCTATTCATAATTTTTGCCCATATTTTAATTTGATTGTTTTTCCTGTAATTATTGAGTTGTAAGAGTTCTTTATATATAGGCTAGACATCCCAAATCTGAAAACCTGAAATTTGAAATGCTCAAAATTCCAAAACTTTTTGACCACCAAGATGACACTCAAAGGAAATGCTTATTGGAACATTTCGGATTTCAGATTTTCAGATTCAGAATGCTCAGCTGGTAAATAGAATACAGATATTACAAAATCCAAATAAATCTGAAATCTGAAACACTTTTAGTCACAAGCATTTTAGAGAAGGAATACTCAACCTGTATATTATGGACTCAAGTCTTTCATCAAATATATGATTTGCAAATATGTTCTCCCACTGTGTGGTTTGTCTTTTTATTTTTTTTAATGGTGTCATATGAAGTACAAAAGTTTACTTTTAGTAAAGTCCAGTTTATCAATTTTTTTCTTTTATAGATTATGCTTTTTAGTGTTATACCTAAGAACTTTTCCTAACCCAGGATAGCAAATAATTTCTCCTATATTTTCTTAGAAGTTTTATAGTTTTAGATATTACATTTAAGTCTGAGATCCATTTTGAGTTGATTTTTTGTGTTTAATGTGAGATTTAAGGGTCAAGTTCATTTTTTTTGCTCATGGATGTTCATTTGCATTGACTCTATAGATCAATTTGGAGAGAACTGCCATCTTAACAATTTTGAATGTCAAATTCATGAACATGAAATGTCTTTCATTTATTTAGAGCTTTTACAAGTTCTGTCTACAGTGTTTTCAATATGCAAATCTGGTTCTTCTTTTATTAAATGTATTGTTTTTTTCAGCTTATAGAGAAGAACCATTTTCTTTTCTCTCTCTCTTTTTTTTTTTTTGAAGATAGGAACTCACTCTGTTGCCCAGGAGTGCAATGGCATGATCATAGATAACTGAAACTTTGAATTCCTTGGCTGAAGGAATCCTTTCACCTCAGCCTCTCAAGTAGCTGGGAATACAAGTGCATACCACCACACCCAACTAATTTTTTTGTGTGAAGATGGAATCTCACTATGTTGCCAAGGCTGGTCTCAAACTCCTGACCTCAAGTGATCCTCCGCCTCAGCCTCCCAAAGTGTTGGGATTACAGGCGTGAGCCACCTTGCCCTGCCAGAATTGTTCTATTTATTTATTTACATTTTTATTTATTTTCTGACAGAGTCTCACTCTGTTGCCCAGGTTGGAATGCAGTGGCGTGACCACTGCTCACTGTAGCCTCGACTTCCTAGGCTCAAGCAATCTGCCCACTTCAGCCTTCCCAGTAGCTGGGACTCCAGGGAAGGACCACCATTGCCCAGCTAATGTTTTATTTTTTTATTTGTAAAGACAGGGCCTCACTGTGTTCCCCCAGGCTGGTCTTGAACTCCTGGGCTCAAGAGATCCTCCTGCCTTGACCTCTCAAAGTGTTGGGATTACAGATGTGAGCCACTGCGCCCAGCCAGAATTGTTTTCTTAATTACACTTTCAAATTGTCCATTGCTGGTATGTAGAAATACAGTGGATTTTTATATACTGGGTTTTGGAGCCTGTGGACTTAACTAACATTGATAGTTTAATAGTTCTGTGGATAAAAAGTTTTTCTTCTTCCTTTCCAATCTGGATGCCTTCAGTCCATTTATTTACTTAATATCTTGTTGCACTGGCTAAAACATCTAGTACAATATTATACAGAAGTGGTGAGTGCAGGCGTACTTGCCTTGTTCCTGATCATGGAGGGAAGACATTCAGTCTTTCACCATTAAGTATGATTTTAGCTGTAGGTTTTTCATAGATACTTTTCTTTCCCGGCCCCCCCACCCCTGAGATGGAGCGCCCAGTTGCCCAGGCTGGAGTGCAATGGCACAATCTCGGCTCACTGCAACCTCTGCCTCCCGGATTCAAGTGATTCTCCTGCCTCAGCCTCCCAAGTAGCTGGGATTACAGGCACTCACCACCACGCCCAGCTAATTTTTGTATTTTTAATAGAGACAGGGTTTCACCACGTTGGCCAGACTGGTCTTAAACTCCTGACCTCGGGTGATCTGCCCTCCTTGGCCTCCCAAAATGCTGGGATTATAGGCATGAGCCACCGTGCCCGGGCTCATAGATGCTTTTTATCTAAGGAACTTCCCTTCTATTTCTAGCTTGAGCATTTTTATCATGAATAGACATTGGATTTTGTCACATGATTTTGCTTCATCTATTGAGATGATCACATGATTTTTATCCTGTGTTTTATTAATATGGCATAGTACATAAATTGATCTTTGGATGTTAAACCAACCTTACATTCCCACTTGATCATGTTGTATGTACATTTTATATGGTGCTGGATTTGGTTAGCTGATTTTTTTTTTTTTTTTTTTTGAGGTGTTGTCTCACTCTGTCACCCAGGCTAGAGAGCAGTGGCACGATCTCAGCTCACTGCAACCTCTGCCTCCCAGGTTCAAGCAATTCTCCTGCCTGAGCCTCCAGAGCAGCAGGGATTACAGGCACCTGCCACTATGCCTGGCTAACTTTTTTGTATTTTCAGTAGAGACAGGGTTTCACCATGTTGGCCAGGATGGTCTCAAACTCCTGACCTCAAGTGATCCGCCCACCTCAGCCTCCCAAAGTGCTGGGATTACAGGCATAAGCCACCGCACCTGGTCAAGGTTAGCTAATAATTATGGATTTTTGTTTCTCTGTTCATGAGAGCGAATGGTGTATAGTTTTCTTGTGATGTCTTTGTCTGGCTTTGATATCAGGGTAATGCTAGCCTCATAGAGTAAGTAGAAATTGTTCCTTCCTCCCCTAATTTCTGCAAGTTTGTGAACAGTTGTTATTATATCTTCTTTGAATATCTGACAGAATTCACCAGTGAAGCCAGCTAGGCCTTGGCTTTTCTTTATGGGAAAACCTTTAGTTACTAATTCATTTGTTTTTAAGTTATTATAGGTCTACTCAGATTTTCTATTTCTTCTTGATTAAATTTTAGTAATTTCTAGGGATTTATTCATTTCATTCACATCAGCGGTTGTGCTCTGAAAGTGCTTGAATAATAAAAGTGTGGCTGATATTCTCTCCAAATAAGATTTTTTTTTGACCACAGATTTCATTTCTTTAATGATGGGTGAACTATCCATGTTTTTCATTTCTTTTGATTACGCTAAGCTAATGGTTTATCAATTTTGTTGATCTTTTCAAAAAATCAACTTTTTGTTTCATTGCTCTTTGGTATGGTTTTTTCAGTTTCAATTTTATTTCTACTCTGATCTCTATTATTCCTTTCTTTCTGCTAACTTTGTGTTTGGTTTCTTGCTTTTCTAGTCCTTGAAATGCATCATTAGGTTATTTATTTGAAATCTTTCTCCTTGTTTATGGCTATAATCTTGCCTCTAATAGTGCTTTTGCTGTATTCAGTAGATTTTGATTTGTTGTGTTTTTAATTTCGTTTGTTTCAAGAATGTTTTTAATTTTCTTTTAAATTTTTTAATTGACCAATTGGTTGTTCAGGAGCACATTTAATTTTCATATATTTGTATGGTTTTGAAAGTTCCCTTGGTATTGATTTCTAGTTTTGTTTCATTGTGGTCAGAGAGGATACTTGATATGATTTCTACTTTTTAAAAATTTGTTGAGACTTGTTTTGTGGCGTAACATGTGGCCTGTCCTGGAGAATGTTCCATGAGCTGATGAGAAGAATGTGTATTCTGTAGCTGTTGGATAAAGTGTTCTGTAAATGTCTGTTAGTTCCGTTTGGTCTAAGATGCAATTCAAATTCAGTGTTTTCTTGTTGTTGATTTCCTGTCTGAATGATCTGTCCACTGCTGAGTGTGGGATGTCAAAGTTCCCAACTGTTATTGTATTGGAGTCTATCTCTCCCTTTAGATCTAGTAATATTTGCTTTTATGTATCTGGGTTCTCCAATGTTGGGTGCATATATATTCACAACTGTGCATATATATTCACATCTTGCTGAATTGATCCTTTTATCATCATATAATGACCTTTTTTTGTCTCTTTTTACTTAAAGTCTGTTTTATATGATATAAATATAGCTATGTCTTCTCACTTTTATTTTCCTTTTGCATGGAGTATCTTTTTTTCTTCCTCTACTTTCAGTCTGTATGTGTCTTTACAAGTGAAGTGAATTTCTTATACATAGCATATAGTATAGTTGACTCATATTTTTAAAAATTTATTCTGCCAGTCTGTATCTTTTAAGTGAAGAATTTAATCTGTTTATATTCAAGGTTATTATTGATAAATGAGGACGTACTCCTGTCATTTTGTTCATTGTTTTCTTGTTTTAGGTATCTTTTTTTTCCTTTCTTCCTCTCATATAATTGTGGTTTGGTGGTTTTCTGTAATATTAAGATTTGATCCTTTTTCTGCTTTGTGTATTTGCTATAACAGTGAATTTTATACTTTTGAGTGTTTTCATGATGGTGATTATCATCTTTTTGCTGCCAGGTGCAGGACTTCCTTGAGCATTTCTTGTAAGGCCAATGCAGTGGTGATGAATTATCTTAGTTTTTGCTTGTCTGGGAAAGATTTTCTTTCTCATTTCTGAAAGATAGTTTTACTGGGTACAGTATTCTTTGGTGGCTTTTTTTTTTTTTTTGGCAATTCATTGAATCCATTATTTCATTCTTTTGTAGCTTGCAAGGTTTCTCTGGAAAAATCTAATGGGAATCCTCTTAAATGTAACTTGACATTTTTCTCTTGCCATTTTTAGAATTTTCTCTTTGTCTTTGACTTTGAAAATTTGATTATAATGTGCCTCTGGGAGGATCTTTTTGAGTTGAATTTATTTGGGGGTCTCTGGATGCCCCAGATTTGGGAAGTTTTCAACTATTATTTGATTAAATAGGTTTTTTATGCCTTTTTCCATGTCTTCTTCTGGAACTTCCATAATATGAACACTTGTTCACTTAATGGTGTCTCATAAGTCTTGTAAGCTTTTTTTTTTACTTTTTTGATTTTTTGCTTTTTTTTTTTTTCTTTCTCTAACTGGGTAATTTCAGATGACCTGTGTTCAAACTCAGAGATTTTTTTTCTTCCGTTAGATCAAGTCTGCTACTTAAGCTGTCTGTCTTTTTTTTTTTTTTTAAAGACAGAGTCTTGCTGTGTTGCCCAGGCTGGAGTGTAGTGGCTCAGTCTTGGCTCACTGCAACCTCCACCTCCTGGATTCAAGCAATTCTCATGCTTCAGCCTCTCAAGTAGCTGGGATTACAGGCATGCACCACCTTGCCCGGCTAATTTTTGTACTTTTAGTAGAGACCAGGTTTAACCATGTTGGCCAGGCTGCTCTTGAACTCCTTGCTTCATGTGATCCACCCACCTCGGTCTCCCAAAGTGCTGGGATTATAGGCGTAAGCCACTTCACCTGGCTGTATTTTTTATTTTATTCATTGAATTCTTCAACTGCAGGATTTCTGTTTGATTCTTTTTCATGATATTTATCTCCGTTGAATTTCTAATTTATATCATGATTTTTTTTCCTAGTTGTGTTGAATTATCTATCTGTACATTCTTATATCTTGGTGAGTTTCCTTAAGTTCATTAATTTCTATACTGGCAACTTGTGGATTTCCTTGTCATTAGGATTTGTTATTGAAGAGTCATGTTCCTTTTGTGATGTCATATTTCCTTGATTTTCATATTTCTTGTGTCCCTGTATTGATGTCTGTGAAACAATAGCCTCTTCCAAGCTTTATCTAGAGTGGCTTTCATACATAGAGAAAGACTTTCACCTGCAGTTGGGTCTTACAGTGCCGGTTGGGAAGCGGGTGGTAACTCTTTCCAGGTCGGTGCAGTGGTATAGTCTCTGTGCAGCTTCTTCATCTGTATTCAACATTAGTAATAAATGTGAGTGCCTCAATGGCCTAGGTTGTAGACATTCGTGGTTGTGGCAGCAGCAGCATAGGTTGTTAATTCCTTGGTTGTAGGGGCTTTTGGAGTCCTTTTCTCAACTTCCCCACGGTGGAGAAACTTAGTCAAGGGAATCCCTCTTGCTGTCAGATCTGGCATGGCCTACAAGCAGCTGCCACAGTGGCTAAATTCCAGGTGCGGGTGCTCAGAGCAGCTGTGGGGCTGGAGTCCTAAGCTCAGGGTCTTACGAACCTTATTATGGCACCAGGGTCTTGGGGTGCAAGCTTGCTCTCTGTGGCGGGATTGGATGTAGGTTGCTCTTAGTGCTAGGATCTGTGACTCTGAGGCATCTTCTAGCAGCTCATGTCCAGGGGGTCAGGTTGTAGCTGTGATGCTACCCCTGGGGAGTAGTTCACAGCTCTGGCCTGACTCCAGGGAAGAAGGTGTGCTCTGGAGGTTTGAGCCTAGGCCAGGATATGGCTTTGATTGAGGAGCCTGAACCAATAGGGCTCAGTGACAACTCAGGTTGCTGGATGTGAGGCACCATGTAGTGGTAACTCTACAATCTGGGATGGTAGGGCTCAGCAGTATCTCAGTCTCTGTGAGTCCAAGTGCAGTGGCAGCAAGTAGCCCAGAATGGCCGAGTATGGCTGTCGTTTGGGCCATGAGGGGCAGAAAATGGCAGAGCGATAACACTACTCCCCAAACAGGGAGGTGTCTTAACAGCCCAGACCATAGGGTGCTGGTCCAGCTCCAGAGAAACAGGGTACTGGAGTTGTTTGGCCTGTAGGGTGGTAGGGTGTCTGAGCTTAGCCACTGCTTTGTTTCCCTGAGACAAAGGGTAGTACATCAGCTTAGCCCTGGGATGCACAGCTTCTCAGCTCAGCCAAGGCATGAGTTCCCCAGGGGGCAATGTGCTGCTATAGCTCTGGCCTAAAGGGGTGTGACTTCCCAGGCAGCCCAGGCACCATGGATGCAGGGCTCCAGCAAAGCCCTCTTTCCAGCGGAGGCAGTACACAGTTCCAGCTCAGGCTTGCAGGGGCAGAGCACAGCTGCAGCTGACAGAGGTAAATGCAGCTGTTCTGTCAAAGCACCCTTTCCTCCGGAGGGAGAAATGGTGCTTAAGCTCCAGCCCAAGGCAATGGGAGGTGGAGGATGGAAGTTCCACCACTGCTTGGTTCCACAGGGAAAGGTGCTCACAGCTGAGCCACTTGGGGATGTCAGACCACTGAGCAGAGGTGCTTTGATGGTGGGGTAACCTCAGGGATGAAGGGGTACCATGACTACTAGCCCCCAGAGCAAGACTACTCCAGCATTAGTTCCAGTTCCAAGATGGTGTGGCATGGTGGCCATGCAGGCCACAGCAGGAGGAACACAGTATTGGCTACTCCTCTGGGGGAGCAAAGCTGTGCAGCTTCTTGGCAGCTCCCTCAGCTGGGCTTAGTGCCTGTGAGGACTGCAGGTGACCTCAGTGGCAAGGCCTGTAGGTGTCTAAGGTGTTGGTGGGGGCTGCTGGGAACCTCTTGCCTACCTTTTCAGTAAAGACAGAAGTGGCCATCTGGTTCCCAGCTGATCCTGGCTGGGGGATGGAGTGGCAGAGGCCTGGCATTTCCTTCTGTTCTTTATGTGGCTATCCTGAGTTTCTGCACTCACCAGGTGACATGCTCCAGCACTCTCCTTTGGTTATTTCTGTTAAAATGTAGTGGTTTATTCATTGTTTTTGGCTGTCTTTGTGGAAGGGATGAGCACTACGGGTCTCTAGTCAGCCATCTTGCTGATATCACCTCCCCAAATAACTCTATTTCTTCTTCTCCTCCTCCTCCTCTTCCTTCTTTTCTTCTTTCTTCTTTTTTCTCTTCCTCTCCTTCCCTTCCTTCCTCCTCCTCCTCCTTCTTTTTTCTTTTTTTGTGACGGAATCTCGCTCTGTTGCCCAGGCTGGAGTGCAATGGCACGATCTCTGCTCACTGCAACCTCTACCTCCTGGGTTCAAGCAATTCTCCTGCCTCAGCTTCCTGAGTAGCTGGGACTACAGGTGCCTGCCACCACGCCTGGCTAATTTTTGTACTTTTAGTAGAGATGAGGTTTCACCATGTTGGCTAGGCTGGTCTCAAACTCCTGACCTCAGGTGATCTGCCCACCTGAGCCTCCCAAAGTGCTGGAATTACAGGTGTGAGCTACCACACCCAGCCAAGACTCTATTTCTTCCTGAGTAAATTTTAGAACATTAGATTTTTCTAGGAATGTATCCCATTAAACTAAATCTTGAAATAAATTGGCATAAGGTTGTTAATATTATTTATTACATACTCCCTCCTTTATTGTAAAATATAAATATGTCAAACAGCTCAATGAGTAGCTATACAATAAACAAGATTATAATTTTCATTAGTACCAAGAAAATAACATTAACAGCAATATCAGGTAGGGATAGAAGGTAATTGGATCGATAGAAATTCCCGTTTTAGTCCAGGCACAATGGCTCATGCCTATAATCCCAGCACTTTCGGAGGCCGAGGTGGATCTCCTGAGATCAGGAGTTCGAGATCAGGCTGGCCAAATGGTGAAACTCTGTCTTTACTAAAAATACAAAAATTAGCCGGTGTGGTGGCGCACGCCTGCTACTCGGGAGGCTGAGGCATTAGAATCACTTGAACCCAGGAGGCAGAGGCTGCAGTGAGCCAAGATCGTGCCACTGTACTCCAGCCTGGGTGACAGAGCAAGACTCCATCTCTCTCTCTCTCTCTCTCTCTCTCTCTCTCTCTATATATATATATATATATACCCATTATATATATATATATATATATATTTCCATTTTAAAATCAAAACCTCAGCATTAGATCTGAAATGAATTTTCAAGAGATTGTTATGGGTGGGAAATCTGAAGGCACCCAAATGTTAGTTAAATGCCTGAATTTACATAGTAAACAACTTAACGTATGATCTGGAATTACTCTTTTCCCTTATCTTTATCATATTGTAACTCAGGTGTCAGATGGACCTCTCTGCCTCTTAGAGATCTAGAACCAATGGGCTAAGACCACCAACAACTCTATAGTCCGTGAATATCTAAAAATCTTCCCATTATGTGTGTTAATTCCCAAGGTGTGCACTCTTCTTGCCTCACGCCCCTGTATCCTAGTGTGTCCCCTTTGTACTATACGACAGTGAATTTCTCAAAAAGAATCTACGCGTCCAAAAGCATTAACGAGCAGGAGTGGATCTAGGTTAAATGGAGCCTGAAGTTTACACAGTGATCAACATTTCTAGTGATCTTATAGGGGAAATGGAGGAACGCTCTATAACAAACAATTTAAAATCCATACATTACATACTAGTTATAGATATCACTGTGGTCCAGTGCCCTTTTTAGTTGTACAATTTCCAGTTGCTTTTCTCCCTTCCCCTCCTCCTTTTCTATCTTTTTTCATCTTCCTCTGCCTTTCATTTCCTATCACTTTCTGTCTTCCAGATTAACCCTCAACCTGGCTTCTTTCCTATGTTCAACAGAGTACTTTGCCTTTTCCTCTGATATCCAGGTGGCAGTTGCCATCTGGGCCCAGGAGGGCAGGGAGAGCATTCAACTTCCACTTGGAACACTTGCCAGACTATCCCTTCAACAAAGACAGTTTTATTTTTCAAAGGAATTCTAGAGCCATCTCTAGAATTTTGTTATATTTTCGACTGCCTACTCTCCCCTGTCAAAGGACATGGAAAAGCTAATTCAAATGTTCTGGTAAAGCAGTAGCAACTACTTGCAGGCCTTGGACCAGAGAATATCCTCCTTCAGTTTTCTTCTTCCACAGAGGACAACTTGAAGAGGAGCAAAGGCAATAGTTGAGAGAGAGGAACGAGATATCTACCAAGCCTGCTAGATTCTTTCAGTCCTTGCAAATTAGTAGGGTGACAATATCACTGGCAGATACATCTGATGCACACTGGGGAAACTGAAGTACAAAGGTCTTGCATCCTGACTACCTCCACACAATGGGAAATTGGCAGTAATGCAGCTTAAGAGTATAGAGTTGGCCTCTTTCTTGAGAGGTGAGGCCAGACCCTCTCAAACTGCCGGTGCACAAACCTGTTTGGATTGCTATTTCCTTGCTTTGGCCACTATTGATTTATAAATAAGACTTTTTTAAAGCAAGAAGCTGATTTTTTTTCTTTTTTTTCTTTTTTTTAATTATTATATTTTAAGTTCTAGGGTACATGTGCACAACATGCAGGTTTGTTACATATGTATCCATGTGCCATGTTGGTGTGCTGCACCCATTAACTCGTCATTTACATTAGGTATATCGCCTAATGCTATCCCTCCCCCCTGCCCCCACCCCATGACAGGCCCCGGTGTGTGATGTTCCCCTTCCTGTGTCCAAGTGTTGTCATTGTTCAGTTCCCACCTATGTGTGAGAACATGCGGTGTTTGGTTTTCTGTCCTTGCGATAGTTTGCTCAGAATGATGGTTTCCAGCTTCATCCATGTCCCTACAAAGGACATGAACTCATCCTTTTTTATGACTGCATAGTATTCCATCGTGTATATGTGCCACATTTTCTTAATCCAGTCTATCATTGATGGACATTTGGGTTGGTTTCAAGTCTTTGCTATTGTGAATAGTGCCACAGTAAACATACGTGTGCATGTGTCTTTATAGCAGCATGATTTATAGTCCTTTGGGTATATACCCAGTAATGGGATGGCTGGGTCAAATGGTATTTCTAGTTCTAGATCCTTGAGGAATCGCCACACTGACTTCCACAATGGTTGATCTAGTTTACAGTCCCACCAACAGTGTAAAAGTGTTCCTATTTCTCCACATCCTCTCCAGCACCTATTGTTTCCTGACTTTTTAGTGATCGCCATTCTAACTGGTCTGAGATGGTATCTCATTGTGGTTTTGATTTGCATTTCTCTGATGGCCAGTGATGATGAGCATTTTTTCTTGCATCTGTTGGCTGCATAAGTGTCTTCTTCTGAGAAGTGTCTGTTCATATCCTTCGCCCACTTTTTGATGGGGTTGTTTGATTTTTTCTTGTAAATTTGTTTAAGTTCTTTGTAGATTCTAGATATTAGCCCTTTGTCAGATGGGTAGATTGCAAAAATTTTCTCCCATTTTGTAGGTTGCCTGTTCACTCTGACAGTAGTTTCTTTTGCTGTGCAGAAGCTCTTTAGTTTATTTAGATCCCATTTGTCAATTTTGGCTTTTGCTGCCATTGCTTTTGGTGTTTTAGATATGAAGTCCTTGCCCATGCCTGTGTCCTGAATGGTATTGCCTAGGTTTTCTTCTAGGGTTTTTATGGTTTTAGGTCTAACATTTAAGTCTTTAATCCACCTTGAATTAATTTTTGTGTAAGGTGTAAGGAAGGGATCTAGTTTCAGCTTTCCACATATGGCTAGCCAGTTTTTCCAACACCATTTATTAAATAGGGAATCCTTTCTCCATTTCTTGTTTTTGTCAGGTTTGTCAAAGATCAGATGGTTGTAGTTGTGTGGTATTATTTCTGAGGGCTCTGTTGTGTTCCATTGGTGTGTATCTCTGTTTTGGTAACAGTACCATGCTGTTTTGGTAACAGTACCATGCTGTTTTGGTTACTGTAGCCTTGTAGTATAGTTTGAAGTCAGGTAGCGTGATGCCTCCAGCTTTGTTCTTTTTGCTTAGGATTGTCTTGGCAATGTGGGCTCTTTTTTGGTTCCATATGAACTTGAAAGTAGTTTTTTCCAATTCTGTGAAGAAAGTCATTGGTAGCTTGATGGGGATGGCATTGAATCTATAAATTGCCTTGGGCAGTATGGCCATTGTCACAATATTGATTCTTCCTATCCATGAGCATGAAATGTTCTTTCATTTGTTTGTGTCCTCTGTTATTTCGTTGAGCAGTGGTTTGTAGTTCTCCTTGAAGAGGTCCTTCACATCCGTTGTAAGTTGGATTCCTAGGTATTTTATTCTCTTTGAAGCAATTGTGAATGGGAGTTCACTCATGATTTGGCTCTCTGTTTGTCTGTTATTGGTGTATAGGAATGCTTGTGATTTTTGTACATTGATTTTGTATCCTGAGACTTTGCTGAAGTTGCTTATCAGCTTAAGGAGATTTTGGGCTGAGACGATGGGTTTTTCTAAATATACAGTAATGTTATCTGCAAACAGGGACAGTTTGACTTCCTCTTTCCTAATTGAATACCCTTTATTTCTTTCTCCTGCCTGATTGCCCTGGCCAGAACTTCCAACACTATGTTGAATAGGAGTGGTGAAAGAGGGCATCCCTGTCTTGTGCCAGTTTTCAAAGGAAATGCTTCCAGTTTTTGTCAATTCAGTATGATATTGGCTGTGGGTTTGTCATAAATAGCTCTTACTATTTTGAGATACGTTCCATCAATACCTAATTTATTGAGAGTTTTTAGCATGCAGGGCTGTTGAATTTTGTCGAAGGCCTTTCTGCATCTATTGAGATAATCATGTGGTTTTTGTCTTTGGTTCTGTTTATATGATGGATTATGTTTATTGATTTGCATATGTTGAACCAGCCTTGCATTCCAGGGATGAAGCCCATTTGATCATGGTGGATAAGCTTTTTGATGTGCTGCTGGATTCGGTTTGCCAGTATCTTGTTGAGGATTTTTGGATCGATGTTCATCAGGGATATTGGTCTAAAATTCTCTTTTTTTGTTGTGTCTCTTCCAGGCTTTGGTATCAGGATGACACTGGCCTCATAAAATGAGTTAGGGAGGATTCCCTCTTTTTCTATTGATTGGAATAGTTTCAGAAGGAATGGTATTAGCTCCTCCTTGTACCTCTGGTTGAATTTGGCTGTGAATTCATCTGGTCCTGGACTTTTTTTGGTTGGTAGGCTATTAATTATTGCCTCAATTTCAGAGCCTGTTTTTGGTCTATTCAGAGATACGACTTCTTCCTTGTTTAGTCTTGGGAGGGTGTATGTGTCCAGGAATTTATCCATTTCTTCTAGATTTTCTAGTTTATTTGCATAGAGGTGTTCATAGTATTCTCTGATGGTAGTTTGTATTTCTGTGGGATTGGTGGCGATATCCCCTTTATCATTTTTTATTGCATCTATTTGATTCTTCTCTCTTTTCTTCTTTATTAGTCTTACTAGCGGTCTATCAATTTTGTTGATCTTTTCAAAAAACCAGCTTCTGGATTTATTGATTTTTTTGAAGGGTTTTTTGTGTCTCTATCTCCTTCAGTTCTGCTCTGATCTTAGTTTTTTCTTGCCTTCTGCTAGCTTCTGAATGTGTTTGCTCTTGCTTCTCTAGTTCTTTTAATTGTGGTGTTAGGGTGTCAATTTTAGATCTTTCCTGCTTTCTCTTGTGGGCATTTAGTGCTATAAATTTCCCTCTACTCACTGCTTTAAATGTGTCCCAGAGATTCTGGTATGTTGTGTCTTTGTTCTCATTGGTTTCAAAGAACATACTTATTTCTGCCTTCATTTTGTTATGTACCCAGTAGTCATTCAGGAGCAGGTTGTTCAGTTTCCATGTAGTTGAGCACTTTTGAGTGAGTGTCTTTTTTTTTTTTTTTTTTTTGAGACAGTCGCACTCTGTCACCCAGGCTGGAGTGCAGTGGCATGATCTCGGCTCATTGCAAGCTCCGCCTCCCAGGTTCACGCCATTCTCCTGCCTCAGCCTCCTGAGTAGCTTGGACTACAGGTGTCCGCCACCACGCCCGGCTAATGTTTTGTATTTTTAGTAGAGACGGGGTTTCACCATGTTAGCCAGGATGGTCTCGATCTCCTGACTTCGTGATCTGCCCGCCTCTGCCTCCCAAAGTGCCGGGATTACAGGCGTGAGCCACCGCGCCCA
The DNA here is from genome assembly GCF_028885625.2 of Pongo pygmaeus. Taxonomy (NCBI): domain Eukaryota; kingdom Metazoa; phylum Chordata; class Mammalia; order Primates; family Hominidae; genus Pongo; species Pongo pygmaeus. The sequence continues at coordinate 21,932,292 of NC_072381.2, read as the reverse complement.
GCGAGAGTGAGTTTCTTAATCCTGAGTTCTAGTTTGATTGCACTGTGGTCTGAGAGACAGTTTGTTATAATTTCTGTTGTTTTACATTTGCTGAGGAGTGCTTTACTTCCAACTGTGTGGTCAATTTTGGAATAAGTGCGATGTGTTGCTGAGAAGAATGTATATGATTTGGGGTGGAGAGTTCTGTTGATGTCTATTAGGTCCGCTTGGTGCAGAGCTGAGTTCAATTCCTGGATATCCTTGTTAACTTTCTGTCTCATTGATCTGTCTAATGTTGACAGTGGGGTGTTAAAGTCTCCCATTACTATTATGTGGCAGTCTAAGTCTCTTTGTATGTCTCTAAGTACTTGCTTTATGAATCTGGGTGCTCCTGTATAGGGTGCATATATATTTAGGATAGTTAGCTCTTCCTGTTGAATTGATCCCTTTACCATTACATAATGGCCTTGTCTCTTTTGATCTTTGTTGGTTTAAAGTCTGTTTTATCAGAGACTAGGATTGCAACCCCTGCTTTTCTTTTTTGTTTTCCATTTGCTTGGTAGATCTTCCTCCATCTCTTTATTTTGAGCCTATGTGTGTCTCTACACGTGAGATGGGTCTCCTGAATACAGCACACTGATGGGTCTTGACTCTATCCAATTTGCCAGTCTGTGTCTTTTAATTGGAGCATTTAGCCCATTTACATTTAAGGTTAATATTGTTTTATGTGAATTTGATCCTGTCATTATGGTGTTAGCTGGTTATTTTGCTCGTTAGTTGATGCAGTTTCTTCCTAGCATCGATGGTCTTTACAATTTGGCATGTTTTTGCAGTGGCTGGTACCGGTTGTTCCTTTCCATGTTTAGTGCTTCCTTCAGGAACTCTTGTAAGGCAGGCCTGGTGGTGACCAAATCTCTCAACATTTGCTTGTCTGTAAAGGATTTTATTTCTCCTTCACTTATGAAGTTTAGTTTGACTGGATATGAGATTCTGGGTTGAAAATTCTTTTCTTTAAGAATGTTGAATATTGGCCCCCACTGTCTTCTGGCTTGTAGGGTTTCTGCCAAGAGATCAACTGTTAGTCTGATGGGCTTCCCTTTGTGGGTAACCCGACCTTTCTCTCTGGCTGCCCTTAACATTTTTTCCTTCATTTCAACTTTGGTGAGTCTGACAATTATGTGTCTTGGAGTTGCTCTTCTCAAGGAGTATCTTTATGGCATTCTCTGTATTTCCTGAATGTGAATGTTGGCCTGCCTTGCTAGGTTGGGGAAGTTCTCCTGGATCAAATCCTGCAGAGTGTTTTCCAACTTGGTTCCATTCTCCCCGTCACTTTCAGGTACACCAATCAGACATAAATTTGGTCTTTTCACATGGTCCCATATTTCTTGGAGGCTTTGTTTGTTTCTTTTTACTCTTTTTTTCTCTAAACTTCTCTTCTCACTTCATTTTGTTCATTTGATATTCAATCACTGATACCCTTTCTTCCAGTTGATCCAGTCGGCTACTGAAGCTTGTGTATGCATCACGTAGTTCTCTTGCCATGGTTTTCAGCTCCATCAGGTCATTTAAGGTCTTCTCTACACTGATTATTGTAGTTAGCCATTCGTCTAATCTTTTTTCAAGGTTTTTAGCTTCTTTTCCATGGGTTCGAACATCCTCCTTTAGCTTGGAGAAGTTTGATCATCTGAAGCCTTCTCTCAACTCATCAAAGTCATTCTCCATCCAGCTTTGTTCCATTCCTGGCAAGGAGCTGCATTCCTTTGGAGGAGGAGAGGCGCTCTGATTTTTAGAATTTCCAGTTTTTCTGCTCTGTTTTTTCCCCATCTTTGTGGTTTTATCTACCTTTGGTCTTTGATGATGGTGACGTACAGATGGGGTTTTGGTGTGGATGTCCTTTCTGTTTGTTAATTTTCCTTGTAACAGTCAGGACCCTCAGCTGCAGATCTGTTGGAGTTTGATGGAGGTCCACTCCAGACCCTGTTTGCCTGGGTATCACCAGTGGAGGCTGCAGAACAGCGGATATTGCAGAACAGCAAATGTTGCTGCTTGATCGTTCCTCTGGAAGTTTTGTCTCAGAGGGGTACCCAGCCGTGTGAGGTGTCAGTTGGCCCCTACTGGGTGGTGCCTCCCAGACAGGCTACTCGGGGGTCAGGGACCCACTTGAGGAGGCAGTCTGTCTGTTCTCATATCTCGAACTCTGTTCTGGGAGAACCACTACTCTCTTCAAAGCTGTCACACAGGGACATTTTAAGTCTGCAGAGGTTTCTGCTGCCTTTTGTTCGGCTATGCCCTGTCCCCAGAGGTGGAGTCTACAGAGGTAGGCAGGCCTCCTTGAGCTGCAGTGGGCTCCACCCAGTTCAAGCTTCCTGGCTGCTTTGTTTACCTACTCAAGCCTCAGCAATGGCAGGCACCCCTCCCCCAGCCTCACTGCCATCTTGCAGTTCGATCTCAGACTGCTGTGCTAGCAATGACAAGGCTCCATGGGTGTGGGACCCTCCAAGCCAGGTACGGGATATAATCTCCTGGTGTGCCACTTGCTAAGACCGTTGGAAAAGCGCAGTATTAGGGTGGGAGTGACCCAATTTTCCAGGTGCCGTCAGTCACAGCTTCCCTTGGCTAGGAAAGGGAATTCCCTGACCCTTTGCGCTTCCTGTGTAAGGCGATGCCTCGCCCTGCTTCAGCTCATGCTTGGTGGGCTGTACCCACTGTCCTGCACCCACTGTCTGGCAAGCCCCAGTAAGATGAGCCCGGTACCTCAGTTGGAAATGCAGAAATCACCCATCTTCTCCGTCACTCACACTGGGAGCTGTAGACTGGAGCTGTTCCTATTCAGTCATCTTGGAACATTCCCCAATTATTTTTTCTTATAAGTACAGTTCTAATTAATCTACAGTCTCTTGAATGAATATGCAAGTAAATAGCCCAATCGTAAGCCCCTTGAAATGGATAGGATAATACCTTGCATATACAAACTACCATTCTCAGTACAGTGATGTACTAAGTCAATACTTAATAAATCTTTGGTATTTGGGATATTTCATTAGTAATGTGACATCCAGTGACCCACACGATATTTGAACTAAAAGGAAATCATGAATACAATCCTTTTGTTTTACGGGCAGAGATGTAAAGTGGGAAGAAAACAGGATTTAAAAGGAAACCTGCCTTAGGTGTTCTGACTCTGGTATGTGACTTTGCAGGTCCTCACATCGCTCTGAGCTTCAGTCAGTTTTTTCCTCTGTAATATCAGCATTTTTTTTTCTTTTTTGAGATGGAGTCTCACTCTGTCGCCCAGGCTGGAGTGCAGTTGTGTGGTGCCATCTTGGCTCACTGCAACCTCCGCCTCCCGGGTTCAAGCGATTCTTATGCCTCAGCCTCTCAAGTAGCTGGGACTGCAAGTGTGCCCTACCACGCCCAGCTAATTTTTGTATTTTTTAATAGAGGTGTGGTTTCACCGTGTTGGCCAGGCTGGTCCTGAACTCCTGACCTCAGGTGATCCACCCGCCTTGGACTCCCAAAGTACTGGGATTACAGGCATGAGCCACCATGCCCAGCCTGTGATATCAATTTTACAAGGTAGTTGGGGGATGAAATGTGACAGTCGTATGAAATTATTTTGTTTATATGAGTGAACCATTATGCAATTGTAAAGCACATTATCACTTTTGTTACAGATGTGAGTTTTAAAAAGAGATAAAGTAGGCCCCAAAACTAGTTAATGTCAGCCCAGGCCTAGAACTCAGACCATTCTGACTCTTTCTTAGGCCATGTTGCCCTTTTGGTTTAGCAAAAACATGATTTCAAACCGTGCATATGTGGCAGCACTGTTCTTTGTCATACCTTGATCTGATAATATCTTCAAAGTGAAATCACTTGGTTTCCTGAGGTGCTGGGCTAAAGGGGGATAAATTGGAGAGCAAGGTATTTCATGTCCTGAGAGACTGGCCAGTTTATGTGGCTATGCTTCTAAGGGATTCTGCAAGCAGTGGCTCTCACAGGTACCCTTTTGAATATTTGAACCACAGAAATATTCAGGGACTCATTATGCTCTATTGGAACACTTTTTCATCTTCTTTAGTGACTCATTAAGGCAAAGTATATTTGCAGATTACAGGAAACCTTTTCTTTCTGTATCTCCTATTTAAGATTCTTATATAGTCTTTGGATCCTATTAGGTGTTCTATGTTACTAGTATACTGAATTTGTAATTTGTACTCGCTCATCAGAGCCCTGTATCTTACCAAAAGAATAGTGTCTACTTTAAACCCTGTATCTAATTTACCAGTTATAATCACATACACCTTGAATGCTATTAATGATATTCATAAAAGAACTGGTTTAGCTTATAGTCTGTGGTCTGGTGATATTATCATACTGCCTAGTAAGCATTTATTTTATTACTCTGATTTATACATAACACCTTCTTATGTATAGTTAAGAATGCAGCAAGTCAATAGAATGGTGATACCTGAGCTATTACATGTTAATGCAATTTAAAATTGCCTCCTTGTCTTAAAATTTGGGGAAACCATTAAAAAGAGAATAATATGGTGAATATGTGTTATGTTGTTATGGTGTTCACTGGTAGAGTTAACAGTATCTACAAGACTACACAATTGTCTTTTTGCATAAGTGTTTTCTCCCAGGAAATGGCTATCCACATTGCTTATAGAGGTAATTAGTTAATCAAAGACCTTCTCTTTTAAAAGTTAAGATGAACACTATTATCATCTCATATTTTTCTATCTAGACAGATAATCCACAGAAAAGTTTAAAGACATTAGAGAAATAACAAGAATGAGCACCACTGCTTTCTACCAGTTGGAAACATTTTTCACGTGGCTTATTTAGGAGGAGAAGGGAGAGGAGAAAAAAATAATTTTTCAAAGTGGTTTATTTAATGTTCAGGTAACAGAACATGCTTTGTATTTGAACGCTGTAGTAGTTCTTACTTGTAATGAGGGCTAAATTCAAGTGGAAAGTTGACCAAGAGTAAATTTAACAAATGAAAATAATGAACTTCACAGTTACATAATTTTTGTTACTAGAGTAATACTTAAAATATCACTGACAGCCAGAATTTGAAAACTGTGACTTAAGGTTCTTTTCCAGATTAAGTACTTATTTTGTGAGTTACCTGAAGGTGCCAGAAATATGAACATATACTTTATATAGCTCAGAAAATTGGAAAATTCTTCTTTACATTGAACAGAAATGTGTAACCATGTAACTGTTGACTGATCCTAGCTGTGGCCTGTGAACTATAGTTTTCATTTTGCTGATTTAATTTTCTGTTAATTTCATCAGTGTTTTTACTAGAGGGAATGCAACCTACAGTGTTTTTACTAGAGGGAATGCAACCTATTTTAGTTTTTTTTCATTCACTCTACCCTTACCTATCATAAGTCACAAACTTAGATCATAGGACCCCAATTTCATAAGCATTCTAAAGATAAATTTGGGCATTAGGAAGAGGAGTTAGAAAGTGTTTGCTGCTTGGAATCACAATGTGGTGAAACATATTCCACCACAGTTACAATGCATGTGACTGTTTATTAATACACATTGGATTGTCCAAAAGCCCACCCAAGCCAGTAGCCCACAATATTAGTTCCTCAGATACCAAAGAAGAAAGGGGAGGCCTCATCTGTGTGAAAACTACATAGGAATAAATGTCTTCTCCCAAGATGAGGCTACAGAAAAGTCCTATATCTTCTGAAACTGCACATGATATAAAAATAGAATGACTAGCTGAAAAATTTATTATGTACTATCTGAGAAAATAAACACTAAACATTTTGAGAGTAAATTGGTACCCACTTTACTGAAAGTCATTCAGATCTAAAGCAGAGACATCAATCTGGTGATGAACGTGGTCATGGAAAGATGAATTTACTTTCCCAAAGTGACTTGCTATCTTACTGAGTCACCCTAGGCATTGAGCTTTATATTAGACCACTACTTATTTGGAAACTTCTTTATCTACCTAGAATCATAAATGATCATTTGAGGATGCCAAACCTGCCCCCAAACAAAAATATTTTGCCATCATCTGCCATGGATATGGCTCTTCCCAAGACAAAAACTAGTGAGAAGGGAAGTTCTCAAAAAAAAAAAAAAAGTCATTTGCAGTTAACGTTTTTGTGAAACTGTCTTATGACAGCAGGAGATGTAGAGTTTGCAAAGTAACTTGAATATTAACATTGGACCACACAGAAATGGAAAATCGACTGTGCTTTGCTTCTATCTAACGAACTTGTTATAAGTTGTAAGTTGCCTTTTAAGTGAGAAAAAAAAAAAGGTATGGCCACAAAATGACAATAGCAACATCACATCGTTTCCATTATTTGACAATAATGATCTGAAGGACTCAGATTATGTGTGATGGATAAGCTAAATTGTGATAGATGCTGTATTCAGAATCTACTACCAGCATAAGGCGACTCTAACTATTCTCAAACTGAGTCCTTGACTCTGTAGAAACAGGAAATTTGTTCTTGACTATGTATCAGGAAACCTTAAGTCTGTAAAGGCTGTGTTCTAATACTAGAATATCAGTGCTAGATGAATGATTCTCTAAGGCAATTCATCCCCACGTGCCATTGGAATGTTTACTGGGCAGGATTCTGATGTTAGGAATCTATTTGGCTATAAGAAAATATATTAATATGTTTAGGCCGGGCGTGGTGGCTCACGCCTGTAATCCCAGCACTTTGGGAGGCTGAGGCAGGCGGATCACTAGGTCAGGAGATCGAGACCATCCTGGCTAACATGGTGAAACCCTGTCTCTACTAAAAAATACAACAAAAATTAGCTGGGCATGGTGGTGTGTGCCTGTAGTCCCAGCTACTCGGGAGGCTGAGGCAGGAGAATGGCGCAAACCCAGGAGGCGGAGCTTGTAGTGAGCAGAGATTGTGCCACTGCACTCCAGCCTGGGCGACAGAGAGGAGAAAATACGTTAATATGTTTAATATATTAGTTTTTCATATAAGATGAAAAAACAATGTATATGAAAGGCTGTAGCATGACTTTAAGATGTTAGAGCGTTATATGAATCTCAGGTTATGAGACTCTGAGGTCACGTGTATCTGTGACTTTGCCAGTTGACCTCAAATGAAAAGTTTATATGAATTCCTTGTGTGATCATATATGTCACAACTTATGGATCCGGGCAGGAAGCAGAGAAAAATTTAAATTCTACAAGATAAACCATAAGCTTTTCTTAGAATTATGCTATTGTGCTTGATTTATTATTTAGGTAAAATGCAATATATTCTGTATCTTTATACATCTTTATGTGTCCTCTAGTAATCTTTAAAGCAAAAAAAAAAAAAATTACTAAAGAGGGACATTTATAAAAAGGCCAATTCAGGAAGATATAACAATTATAAATATGTATGCGCCTGATAACAGAACACCAAAATACATGATGCAAAAACTGACACAATTGAAGGAAGAGATGGACAGTTAAACAATAATGGTTGGAAATTTCAATACCTCCCTTTCCCCTAACATATTTCTAAAACATGCCATCCAACAATAGAATATACATTTTTCTTTACACATGGAACATTGTCCAGGATAGACTATATGCTAGGACATCAACAAACGTCAATAAGTTTAAAAGGATAGAAATAATACACAGTATGTTCTTTAATTCCAGTGGAATGAAATTAGAAATCAACATCAGGAAAAAAAAATCTGGGCAAATCAACACATGTTTGGGAATTAACACACTCCTAAATAATCAGTGGATCATGGAAGAAATCATGAGGGAAATTGGAATATTATCAGAGATGAATGAAAATAAGACGTGATGTACCAAGACTCAAGGAATGTAGCTTGCACACTTCTTAGAGGGAAATTTATAGCTATAAATGCCTATGTAAGAAAGAAGAAAGATCTCAAATCATTAACCTTTCCACCCTAAGACACTAGAAAGAGAAAAAACTATACCTAAAGCACACAGAAAAAAGAAAATAACAAAAAGTAGGGCAGTGATATGGTTTGGATCTGTGTCTCCACCAATTCTATAAACTGTAATCCCCAGTGTTGGAGGTGGGTCCTTGTGGGAGGTGATTGGATCATGGGGTTGGATTTCCCCCTTTGGTGTTGTTCTCGTGATAGAGGTCTCACAAGATCTGGTTGTTTAAAAGTATGCACCATCTCCCCCTCGCTCTCTGTTCCTCGTGCTCTGGCCATGTGAAGTGCTGCCTACTAGTTTGCCTTCTGCCATGATTGTAAGTTTCCTGAGGCTTCCCCAGAAGCCAAGCAGATGCTGCCACGCTTCCTGTTCAGCTTGTGAAACCATGAGCCAGTTCAGTCTCTTTTCTTTATAAATTACCCAGTCTCAGGCATTTCTTTATAGCCGTGCGAGAGCGGACTAATACAAGCAGAAATGGAAGAAATGGAGAACAGTAAAGAAACAGAGAAAAGCAGTGAAACCAAAAGCTGATTCTTGGAAAATATCAAGAAAATTAACATGCATTTAAGTAAATAATTAACCAAGAAAAAAAGAGAAAGGACTCAAATTTCTAGGGTTGAAAAAAAGGACATTACTGCCGATCTTATATAAACAAAAAGGATTATGAAGGAATACAGCCATGAATAAATGTATGTCAAGAAATTAGATGGCTAGTTTTCTAATAGAAGTGAAATGAATAAATTCCTGGAAAGATACAAACTGCTAAAACTGTATCAGAAACAGACGATTTTAATAGATAGACTTATAATTAGTAAAAAGGTTGAATTAGTTATCAAAAACCTATACACAATGAAAAGTCGAAGTCCAGATAGTTTCACTGCTGAATTCTACCAAACATTTAAAAAATTCCAGTGCTCTCAAAAAAAAAAAAAAAAAAAGGAAGAGGGGTGAATATTTCTCAGCTCATTTTATGATGGCAGTATTACCTTGATGCAAAACCAAAGACATCACAAGAAAACTACAGACCAATGTTTTTATAAATATGGATGCAAAAAAATCTCAAAAAATACCACCAAACTGAATTCGGCAACTTATAAAAAGAATTATCACCATGAAGCTGGGCATGGTGGTGTGCACCTGTAGTTGCAGCTCCTCAGGAGGCTAAGCAGGGGGAATCTCTTGAGCCCAGGAATTGAAGGATGCAGTGAGCTTTGATCACACCACTGTACTTCAGCCTGGGTGAAGATTTATCTAAAAACAAACAAACAAACAAACAAAACATTTATTACCGTGATCAAGTAGCATTGAACCATGGAACACAAGGTTGGTTAAACATCTCAAGATCAATTAATGTAAATACCTCATGTCAATAGAATACAAAGCAATATCACACAATCATCTCAAGAGAAGTGTTTGAGCCGGACTCAGTGGTTCCCACCTGTAATACCAACACTTTGGGAGGCCAGGGCAGGCTGATCACCTGAGGTCAGCAGTTCAAGATCAGCCTGGCCAATGTGGTGAAACCCCATCTCTACTAAAAATATAAAATATAGCCAGGTGTGGTGGCACGCACCTGTAATCCCAGCTACTCGGGAGGCTGAGGCAGGAGAATCACTTGAACCCAGAGGCAGAGGTTGCAGTGAGCCGAGATCGTGCCATTGCACTGCAGCCTGGGCAACAGAGGGAGACTGCATCTCAAAAAAAAAAAGTGTTTGACAAAACCCAACACCCTTGCACTATAAAAACCCTCAGCAGACTAGGAATAAAAAAGAAGTATCTCAATCAGATAAAAGACCATCTACTAAAAACCCACAACACCATGTTTACTGGTGAAAGAATGCTTTCCTGCTAAGATCAAGAACAAAATAAGGATGTCTGCTCTTGCTTCTTCTATTCAGCATTGTATTGAAGTCTTAGCCAGGGGCATTTAGGCAAGAAAAAGAAATAAGATGGAAAAAAAGAAGTAAAATTATCTATTTGCAGATGGCATGATTTTATATATAGAAAATCTTGAGAAATGCACTAAAAAAAACATTGGAACTAATAAATGAGTTTAGCAAGGTTGCAGGATACATAGCAATATTACAAAAATCAGTTTTATTTTTTATACATTTACAGTGAACAACTTGAAAATGAAATTAATAATTACATTCATAATTGCATCAAAAATAATAAAATACTTAGGAATAAATTTAAAAAAGTGAAAAACTTTAACTTTGAAAACTATATAACATTGTTGAAAGAAATTAAAGTCTAATTTAATTTGGAACTCTTAAGTCTTCCTGACCTTAGATTTGGCAGAGGATTCTTAGATATAACACCAAAGGCACAAACAACCAAAAACTTCAAAATTAAAAAAATAGATAAATTGGACCTTAGCAAAATTAAAAACTTTTGTGAGTCAAAGGACACCATCAAGAAAGTGAAAAGGCAACCCAAAGAATGGGAGAACTTATTTGCACATCTTACGTCTGATAAAAGTACATGTACCCAGAGCACATCAAGAATCTTACGACTCTGGCCAGGCATGGTGGCTCATGCCTGTAATCCCAGCACTTTGGGAGGCCGAGGCGGGCGGATCACCTCAGGTCAGGAGTTTGAGACCAGCCTGACCAACATGGTGAAACCCCATCTCTACTAAAAATACAAAAAATTAGCCGGGCATGTTGGCACATGCCTGTAGTCCCAGTTACTTGCGAGGCTGAGGTGGGAGAATCACTTGAACCTTGGAGGCGGAGGCTGCAGTGAGCCGAGATGGTGCCACTGCATTCCAGCCTGGGCTACAGAGCTAGACTCCATCTCAAAAAAAAAAAGGAAGAAAAAAATAATCTTACAACTCAATAATAAAAAGTTAAATGACCCACATAAGCAATGGATACAGGATATTAATAGATAGTCCTCCAAGGAAGATACACAGATATTCAATAAACACATGAAAAAATGCTCAGCATCAGTCATTAATTATTAACTATTAATTAAGTTAGGGACCTGTTAGAAGGTGTTATATTAGTTTGGTCAAGTGAGAATGAAGGACTAGTGCAGGTGGTGGAGGTCTGGGAGAGAAGGGAACAAATGGAATTGAACTGTGAAGCAGCTGGTTGGGGAAGGAGAGAAAAAATCCAAAAATGGACTCTTAGATTTTGAGCCTAAGTGACTTGGATGATAAACTATTAAGCAATGGAGGAAAAGCAGAGAAGTTGTTTTATTAGAAAAACTGATGAGTTTAGGCCGAGCGCAGTGGCTCACGCCTGTAATCCCAGCACTTTGGGAGGCCGAGGTGGGTGGATCACCTGAGGCTGGGAGTTCAAGACCAGCCTGACCAACATGGAGAAACCCCATCTCTACTAAAAATACAAAATTAGCCGGGCCTGGTGGCTCATGCCTGTAATCTCAGCTACTCAGGAGGCTGAGGCAGGAGAATTGCTTGAACCTAGAAGGCGGAGGTTGTAGTGAGCTGGGATCGCTCCATTGCACTCCAGCCTGGGCAACAAGAGCGTAAACTCTGTCTCAAAAAAAAAAAAAGAAAAGAAAAACTGAAGAGTTTAGTTTTTGGTTTGGTTAGTTTCAGGAACTAGGAGACCTCTGAGAGATTTAATGGCAGTTAGAAAGTGAAGCCATGTAGTATAGCAGAAAGAGCACTTGGCTTGTTTCTTCTTCTGTAAAATGAAAGATTTGGATTTAAAAGGTGGTTATGTTATAGTGATGGAGAGCAAAAATTTTAGATCCCTGCTTGTTTTAGCTTCTCACTAACTGTTTAACTTGGATATATTATTTATTCTCCCTGGGCCTCAGATCCTGTAAAATCAGGATAACAATTATATGCCTACCTAATATTGCTACTGTGAGGAATATGTATACACACACAACTTATTTAGAACAGTGCCTGTTGCATAGTAAGCTTAATGTTATGTAGGTGAAGTCCTTTTCAGATCTGAGGATCCATTGTTGCGTGGTCAATTTCTATGAGACTGGCATTCCAAGGTAGAAGTCAGGGCCAGAGACGTAGGTTAATCATTTCTTTTCTGAAGTATTATTGATTAGATGGGATGAGATACCAGAGTAGAAAGTGGAAAGAACATGAATGGCAAGGGTAGAATGTTGAGGAACACTTCTATTAGGAAACAAGAGGCAGGAGTATATAGGAGAGGCCAGTGGAGGAACATTCAGAGAAAGAAGGAAAACTAGGACATGCTCTCATGAATGCCAAGTGGAATAGAAAAGGTAAGGTCAGGGGAAGATTTTACAGTAGACTACTTGAGCTAAGTTTCAAGATTTATGGGATGCATCTGATGGACAGGGGAGGTTGAAGATGAAAGCAAGTAATTGATGGAGCACAGTTCTGTGAGGATTCAAGGGGCAGATTTAGCCTCAAGGGGACAGAATGCATTTATTTCTTTGAATTAGGATAAAAGAAGGAATGGATATATGGTGGGGCAATCAAATTTTTGAGCTGGGAAATTCAGAAGTCAAGGAAGCTTATGTTGGATAACTTCAGTTTGTTTACATTAAATAGGAAGCAAGGTCATCTGTAGAGAGAGTGGAAGGTAGGGAACAAAATTGAAAAGTGTTTCCAAGCAGCTTTAAATGTTCTAATTCTGCTCTTTGTATGAATGGAAAACAAATGATCTATTTCAATTATAACAGGTAATATTTACTGAGCCTTTACCGTCTGCCAGGTATCATGCTAAGTGTTTGTTTCAAACTGAAAACATCCGTAAGAGGCAAATGGTGGTGGTATCCACACATTACAGAGGGTAATATATGAACCAGAGAAAGGATGGAAAATTGCTGTCTGTTACCGAGCTGAAAGGTGGAACCAAGATTGAAGAGCAGATCTGCCTGACTCTCGGCTCTTAATGATCATGCTTTCTGACGTTTTACCTTCAAATTTCATTAAAGCCATGAAGTGTTGGTTCGAGAATATACATGGATTAATGGGACAGAGAAATATAGAAAAATATAATAGCACATGTTTACAGCCAAACATAACTTTAGTGAAATTCATATTTTAAATAAATGGAAAGGATGGCTTGTTAGATAAGTGCATTAGGGCAATTAACTATTCATTTGAAAAAAATTAGTAACTTTAACCCCATATTTTTTAAAAATATACAATAGAAGTCTGAACAGTGGTTGTCTGTGGCAGGATATAGATTGCATTAAGGGCACAAGGGAACTTTCTGGAGTAATAGGAATGTTCTGTAATTTTTTTTTTTTTTTTTAAGATGGAGTCTGGCTCTGTCACCCAGGCTGGAGTGCAGTGACGCGATCTCAGCTCACTGCAACCTCCACCTCCTGTTGAGGTGGAGTTCTGCTGCCTCAGCCTCCCAGAGAGCTGGGATTACAGGCGTGTACCACCGTGCCTGGATAATTTTTGTATTTTTAGTAGAGACAGGTTTTGCTATATTGACCAGGCTGGTCTCGAACTCCTGACCTCAAGGGATCTGCCTGCCTCGGCCTCCCAAAGTGCTGGGATTACAGGCATGAGCCACTGTGCCCAGTCAATGTTCTGTAATTTGATTGTGATGTTGGTTACATAGGCAGAGATTTTTGGTCAAAACTCATCAAATTGCACATTTAAAGTCTGCACATTACACTCTGTAAATTTTATCTCAATTTTAAAAAAGAAAGCCAAGTGCAGTGGCTCATGCCTGTAGTCCCAGCTACTCAGGAGGCTGAGGTGGGAGGATCATTTGAGCCTAGGAGTTACAGGCCATTCTGGGCCACATAGCAAGACTGCAACGTAGCAACATCTCTTTAAAGACAAACAAACAAAATAAGTTGACAGAGAAAGAGAAGATAAAAGGAAAATAAGGCAATTCTATATGTAGATCTCAAAGACATTGTTAAATGAAGAAAGAGCAAGGTATAGAATGACACATGAAATATGATACCATTTATATAAAAAAAAAAAATTACCACCAGACCAAATTCTTTTTGTGGATCCACACTCATATGTGTAAAGGTATCATGGTTCTCAGGTGCAGCTGCCCCACTCCACCAACAGATTCTTCCTCCAATGTCAATCTCAGATGCTCTTAGGGTTTCCTTCCAGGTTGCAGAAAGGAAGGACTTTTATCTTATAACACTATTAGCATAAATGTCATTTTCCCCGCTGATTGCAATACTCAGTGGTAGAATATTCTCCAGTGAAGAAAGATATTCAATTTCTGCAAATTCTAGGTTTAAAAAATGACCTGTTTGCAAAATGAAAGTAGTGTCTTTTTTTTTTTTTTTTTTTTTTTTTTTAAGACAGGGTCTCACTCTGATACCCAGGTTGGAGTGCAGTGGTGCAATGTCAGCTTACTGCAACCTCCGCCTCCTTGGTTCAAGCGATTCTCCAGCCTCAGCCTCCCGAGTAGCTGGGATTACAGGCAACCACCGCCTTGCCCAGCTACTTTTTATATTTTAATAGAAACAGGGTTTCCCCATGTTGGACAGGCTGGTCTTGAACTCCTGACCTCAAGTGATCCACCCACCTTGGCCTCCCAAAGTGCTAGGATTACAGGCATGAGCCACCATGCCCGGCCTTGAAAGTAGTATCTTTTAAGAGGCAGCCCCCGTTGTGCATATGTACCCTAGAACTTAAAGTATTAAAAAAAATAAAAATAAAAAGAGGCAGCCTTATATAATGGAACTGTCATTGAACTAGAAGGAGTCTAGGGATGTGAGTTCTTGTCCTGAAGCTGCTGCTGAGTGGATGGCTGTTTTGGAGCAATCCATTTAATCTCTCTGGGCCTCAGTTTTCTTGTTAATTACATTAATGGATGGGACAGATGACTGAGGGTCTTTCAGGCCTAAGATCCAGTGAACCATGTTTATTCACACAGAGCTTACATGGAATCGTTTCACTCAGCGTATAGTAGGTACATGGAAAGTAAGATTTTTGCTTTTATGTTTTGAAACAGGTGACAACCAAAGCCAAGCAACTGAAGGATTCAGTGACCTGCTCCCCAGGTGAGTTCATACTTCCTCTATCTTATTAATCTAAAGTGGTTTCTTCTAAATTAATCACTTTTTATAATAACTTCTTTAAATACAAGGGTCTAGAAGTTTTGCCTAATGAACTCTAAATCTGGTCGTATCTCCAAAAGGGGTTGAAATACGGGCACCAGCAAGCCAGTCCAGCCCTGCACATACTGGTGCCGAGAAGATGTATTTAATTAATAAGGTTAAATAAGTATACAGATCATCTTCTGTAGTTTAATTTGTGGGGACAGGGAACACAGGAGAAAGCCCATCTGCACACCACGCAAATGCTATGTGCACACTGTTTCCCTGCACTGTCCACCCCTGTCACTGCCGCACTTGCAGAGCTACCCTTTGGGATAAATGACTAACAGGTTTCCCAGGCATTTATGTTTCCTTTTTTTTGAGACGGAGTCTTGCTCTGTTGCCCAGGCTAGCGTGCAATGGCGCAATCTCGGCTCACTGCACCCTCTGCCTCCCGGGTTCAAGCGATTCTCCTGCCTCAGCCCCCGAGTAGCTGGGATTACAGGCGCTCGCCGCTGCACCTGACTGATTTTTGTATTTTTAGTAGAGACGGGGTTTCACCATCTTGGCCAGGCTGGTCTTGAACTCCTGACCTCTTGATCCTCTCATCTCGGCCTCCCAAATTGCTGGGATTACAGGCGTGAGCCACCGTGCTCAGCCACATTTATGTTTCTTAAAATCGATTTCCTCCAAGATTAACTGGAATTTTGTTAGAGTCTCCATATTCTTTGCTTAGAACCAGGAAGTAAGAACATGCCTCAGAAACTTTCCAACCTAACTCAAATACAGGTCCCAGGGAGAGTTATGCAGATGAACAAGCCAACAATTAGCAAACCCAGAGATCTCAAAAAGCCACCCCAGCCAGGCGTGGTGGCACAGCTATAGTTTCAACTACTCTAGAGGCCGAGGCAGGAGGATCACTTGAGCTCAGGAGTTCAAAACCAGCCTGGGCAACATAGTGAGACCCCCATTTCTGAAAAACAAACATAAAAAATAAAATAATTTTTAAAAAAGAATTCAACTTGGAGTTCTCCAGGCTTTAGCAAAGAGGACATTTCCGGATTTCTTTTTCTGCCAGTGAAGTTATTTCCGTGGGCATGGAGGCAGAGACGGGGCAATGGGATGTCATATGACAGAAGCCTACTTCAAGACATTCTCCAAAATCATACCATTGAAAAGGCAGCGCAGCTCAGAGTAAGGAACTGATGTAGCTCTTCCCGGAGCTTGGTGGAGGGGGTCAGAAGTATGAAGAAAACAGGAAATGTGGAGTTGAATATTTAAGTGCATCTCTGAGGCAACACTTATGGCTAAGAGAAGGCACCAGAAGCAGCTTTGAGCAGAGAACAGATCCAGCATCAGGACAGAGAGGAAAAGAAGCAAATCCGATGTGATATTTGGCCACATCCAAACATCCTGTGACTCTCTAAAAGCACCATAAGGTCTTTGTCACAAATATATTCATTAAATTATCTGTTTTATTTTGTTTTTTAATAGCCTTTAAGAAGCCAAAGAATTTTGAAATAAAAATATTTCTTCTGATTATGTTCACAAATTAACAAAGAATCCGTAAGCAGTGTGATCCATTTAAGCCATAAAGCTGTGCTTCTGAAGTAATATTAGAAATTCTAAAATTGTTTCCTAAGATTTTGGATACCTTTCAAAGTGTTTGAAATGGATGGTTTAGAAAACACAGCTGGCTTAATAGGCTAGCACAGGGGAAAATGACCTTCTACAGATAAGAACACACCCAGATGGAGGTATTTGGCTGTTTCTTAAGAGAGTTGCTTTAGTGAGCATGGAAAGAAGTGTTCGCTAATAGAAACTCAAAAAAATACAGATAAACAAAAGGAAGAAAATAACAATCACATGTAACCTACCAATTGTTGTTATTTTGAGAGAGATATTTCTTCAGACTTTTCTGATGCACATATGTGCATATAATATTTTTACAAGAATGGGACTGTACTACAATACTGTTTTATATTTTTTCACTCCATATACTCATATGTCTGTATCATCTTCTTAATGGCTCCATAGTAGTCCATAATATAGATATCTGCCCCATAGTTTATTTAACAAGTTTCTGTTGTTGGACATTTTGTTTGTTTCCATTTTTTTTTTATTGTTGTGAAGTTGTGGTCTCCAAAGTGAGGTAGACAAGATGATTCTTTGGAATATAAGAAGACCATATTTGAATTTCTATTGATCTTTATTTTTATCTTAAGGCAGTGAGAGAGGAATTAAGCTTTCTCATCTTTGATATTCAGACTTATGCCAGCACCCTCACTGTGCCCATTAGCAGAGCTTATGTGTTACATACATAGGGCACCGACGTTTCCCAAGGGAAAAATGGGATTTCCACAGCGCTCACAGGCTGATGGTGGCCTCGTCACTTGGCATCATCCCATGTTCTTTCACTCTGAAGATATTGCAGCAAGATACCCAGTTGAGTGGATGTATAGATAACCCCAGAGTTTCAGTGACACCTTTTTCTAAGGTGGAGGGCAACCATGGGAATATTTCCTATCACACAGAGGCTTCCTAGTATTTTGACAAAGTACTTTTAAAAGTTTTTGAATTTAAAGATCCTCAATTTTGTACTTTTCTTTTACCAAATAAATAAATAAATAAATTCTTGGTGTAGGGTCTAAAAAAAAAACAACCTGCACACACTTAAAAAATTAAAACAGTGCAAAAGGGAATGCAATGAAAAGTGTCTGAGTCTGGGTTCCTGGCCCCCTTCCACAGAGGG
This sequence comes from Pongo pygmaeus, assembly GCF_028885625.2. Classification (NCBI taxonomy): domain Eukaryota; kingdom Metazoa; phylum Chordata; class Mammalia; order Primates; family Hominidae; genus Pongo; species Pongo pygmaeus. Next base: position 21,914,644 of record NC_072381.2, on the reverse strand, counting down.
AATAATGAATTGGAGTGTGAGGTCGTACATGTCTAGAAGTATAACTAGTCATGCACACACTCTGTATTTGCCTGCCTCTTTCTTATGTTAATAGCAGCATACTCGCTGAAGACTAATATATTTAATCATTTTATTATATTAAAATATTTTTACAAAATAGAGATGGATTTTTAACAATGAATGTGAAAGTGTTTTGAAAGATATTTATGCTGTAGAAAGGACGTTTGAAAGTAGATGCTTGGCTGGGCACGGTGGCTCGCGCCTGTAATCCTGACACTTTGGGAGGCCAAGATGGGCAGATCACCTGAGGTCAGGAGTTCGAGACCAGCCTGGCCAACATAGTGAAACCCGGTCTCTACTAAAAATACAAAAATTAGTCGAGTGTCGTGGCCCATGCCTGTAGTCTCAGCTACTCAGGAAGCTGAGGCAGGAGAATCACTTGAACCCGGGAGGCAGAGGTTGCAGTGAGCCGAGATCACGCCACTGAACTCCAGCCTGGGCAACAGAGCGAGACTGGCTCAAAAAACAAAAAAAACAAAGTCGATGCTTGAAAGTATTTTCTTTGTTATGTGTTATTCTATGGCCAAAACAACGTGACCTATAAAAAGTCTTATTTTTACGGATTTAAAAATGTTGAAAATAGAATTTTAACCTGTAAATCTTTCAAACAAAGTAAACTCATTTGTTAAAAATACAGCCAGGCGTGATGGTGTAAGCCTGTAGTCCCAGCTGCTCAGGAGGCTGAGGTGGGAGGATCACTTGAGCCCAGAAGTTGGAGGCTGCAGTGAGCTATGATCACACCACTGCACTCCAGCCTGGGTGACAGAGCAAGAGCCCCATCTCAGATAAATAAGTAACACTTTCTATTTAGTTTGCAAGAACAAATGATTGGCTTGGGGAAGATTTTTATGAAAATGTTTTCATAATTTGTATTGCACAATGAATACCAGAGCATGGTAAACTTGGCCAGCAGGACGCTACATGTGGATAGATGTATCCTTTTGGGTCATCTTTCCAACTAGGATGGCCATTCAAAGTTAGGTGCTAAAATAAAGCAAATTTGGAGCCAGTCCTTTAATTGAGTATTTTATCCAGTATTAAGCAATTTTTCAATCTCATTGTTTTTAATATTAATATTTTCATTAGAATGTTTCATGTCACTTAATGATGTTTTTAGATTGTGGTGGATATAATTGAATAAGTAAATAGAAGTAAATATACATATATTAGAATTGCATTTTCAGCTGGGCGCGGTGGCTCATGCCTGTAATCGCAACACTTTGGGAGGCTGAGGCGTGCAGATCACGAGGTCAAGAGATCGAGACCATCGTGGCCAACATGGTGAAACCTCGTCTGTTCTATAAATACAAAAATTAGCTGGGCATGGTGGCGCGCGCCTGTAGTCCCAGCTCCTCGAGAGGCTGACGCCTGTAGTCCCAGCTACTTGAGAGGCTGAGGCAGGAGAATCACTTGAACCCAGGAGGCAGAGGTTGCAGGGAGGCAAAATCGCACCCCTTCACTCCAGCCTGGTGAAAGAGCAAGACTCCATCTCAAAAAAAAAATAATAATAATAATTGCATTTTCAAAGATGTTTTATTGATGGGGTACATAATAAAAAATATGGAGGAGATAATGATTATGAAATGCCACTTGTTTGTAGTAACAAAAGACTAGGACCTGGAACTTTAGTGAGCTAATACAGAATAACCTCCAGGGAGTTTGTTGCCATTAACGTAAGAAAGGAGAAGGCAAATGCAGCTACATAGGGTGTGTGAGACTCTATTTCTAGACGTTCACACACACTCCAACTCATTTTTGCCTCTTACAGAGCAGACCAGGAATGCAGACTAAGCCACTTTTCATTGTATTCCATTTTGTAGTTTTTACATTTTTAAAAATTATATCTAGATTTTTTTTTTTTTTTTTTTTTTTTTAGACGGAGTCTCACTGTGTCGCCCAGGCTGGAGTGTAGTGGTACGGTCTCGGTACACCGCAACCTCTGCCTCCCAGGTTCAAGCGATTCTCCTGCCTCGTCCTCCTGAGTAGCTGGAATTACAGGCACGTGCCACCACACCCGGCTAATTTTTGCTTTTTTGTAGAGATGGGGTTTCACTATGTTGGCCAGGCTGGTCTCGAACTCCTGACCTCAGGTGATCCCCCCTGCCTTGGCCTCCCAAAGTGTTGGGATTATAGGCGTGAGCCACTGTGTACAGCTGGGATTTTGTTTTTTATTAAATAAAAGCCTACTATAAAGAGGAAACATTACTGTAGAAAAGGAAATAAAATATTGCCCCCTTTTTTGTTGTTGTTTTGAGACAGAGCAAGACTTTGTTTCCCAGGCTGGAGTGCAGTGGCACAGTCTCAGCTCACTGCAGCCTCTGCCTCCTGGGTTCAAGCGATTTTCATGCCTCAGCCACCCAAGTAGTTGGGATGACAGGCATGCGCCACCATGCCCAGCTAATTTTTTGTATTTTTAGTAGAGACGGGGTTTTGCCATGTTGCCCAAGCTGGTCGGGAACTTCTGGCCTCAAGTGATCCACCTCACCTTGGCCTCCCAAAGTCCTGGAATTACACGCTTGAGCCACACTGCACCTGGCCTAAAATACTGCCTCTTTGTAGCTAAATTTTTATATACATCTGTAATTATTTCCATAGGAGAACCTCCTCTAAGTAAAATTACAGAGTCACAAGTAAATACATTCTTAAGGTTCACCTCCATTTGACAAATTGTTCTTTAAAAAGGCTAGACCTGTGCTGTCTAATATGGTAGCCACTTGCCACATGTAGCTATTTATATTAAAGTTTAAATTAATTAAAATTAAATAAAGTTAAAAACTTAATTCCTCAGTGCTACACCAAGTGGTTTATGTAATTGTATCACAACATGTTCCATTGGACAGCTCTGGGCTAGACCAGTTTCTGCTCCCACTCCCCGTGTCCAAATGTACCTGTTTCCCTGCATTTTGCCAGCACTGGGTATTGTCATACTTTCTAATCTTTGCCAATTTAATAATTGAAAAGTGGTGATTCATTGTTTTAGTTCTCTGATACTCATCAGCTACTGTAGTTCTTCCTTTGTGAGCTGTGTTCTTTGTCCTTTTATCTTACTGAGTTGTAACTGCTACTGTATTGAGGATATCAGTGCTCTGTCATCTATTCTGTCCTATTAAAAGGTTTAAAGCTTTTGTTATTAATTATTATTACTTTTAGAGACAAGATCTCATTCTGTTGCCCAGGCTGAAGCAGTGGCATGATCATAGCTGACTGCAGCCTCAAACTCCTGGGCTCAAGCAGTCCTCCCTCCTTAGCCTCCCTAGTAGCTAGGAATACAGGTGTATACCACCAGGCCCAGCAAATAAACTTTTTAATAAAATGTTTATTTTCCATGTTTAAAAATTCTTACTGTAGCTACTATCTATAAGTGTATAATTTACTCATACACTTGCCTTCCAGAGGCAGCACAGTTTGAGGTCTGACCAGTTGATTTTTGTCTTTCCAGTGGAGCCAGTGAATCCTTTCTTATATTGAGTAGCAGGTTATTCCTTCTCAAAGAGATGTTTGCATTCTTGTTCACAATCTGATTCTTTATATACCCATTATTCCTCAGAGTAGAGAAAGGGACAAAGGCTTGGAATCAGACAGAAGTGGGTTCAAATCCCACTCTAGTGCTTTCTGAGTCTTCTTTTTTTCATCTGTAACATTAGGGTAATGATCCCTATCTTTCTAGAATAGAGTAGTGTGGAAATGAAATTAAACCATGCATGCAAAATGCCTAGTGTGCTGCCTGCTGTGTGTCTGGCAGCTGCTGTTCTCACCGTCTCCTTAATTTACCTTGCCCTTCACCTGTGTGTGGCGCACCCTCTTTCCTAGGAATGGTTAGACTCTCTGAACTCAAATCGACAGTTCAGAATTCCAGGCCCATCAAAACGGCCACCACCTTGCCTGATGACATGATCACCCAGCGACAGGACGCAGAGGGGGTGGCGGCAGAGGAGGAGCAGGAGGGAGACTCCGGTGAGCAGGAGACGGGGGCCACTGATGCCCGGCCTCGGAGGCGGAAGCCAGCCAGGCTGCTGGAGGCTACGGCAAAGCCAGAGCCAGAGGAGAAGTCCAGAGCCAAGCGGCAGAAGGACTTTGATGTAGCAGAACAAAACGAGTCCAGCGACGAGGAGAGCCTGAAAAAAGAGAGAGCTCGGGCTGCAGAGGGGCCGTGGACTCAGAATCAACAGAAACTTCTGGAACTGGCGTTGCAGCAGTACCCAAAGGGATCCTCTGATCGCTGGGACAAAATAGCCAGATGTGTCCCGTCCAAGAACAAGGTGAGTGATGGGGAAAGAGGCCTCTGCACAGGTGTTAGAATCCCACCAAAGGAGCCACAGCTTGTCTGCCTGCGGCATCTTCCCTCATTCCTATCTACTGACACCTGCCCCGTGATCTCTTCTTTCCCAGTTATCTTCCAGTATATTTCACCCTAGAGCGTGTGAATCTGTGCGTTCAGGTGGTTCATGTGTGTAGATGAGCTCAAGATTCTAAGTTTCATCATCACACAGGGCAGCTGGTTATAGAAACTTCACCCACAGCACCTGCCTGCCTTTTTGAGAACTCGCCCACTCTGGCTAGGGTTTAAGGGCACATGGGAGGCTCAGCCGGCGCTGCCTTACCGTGAAATGCAGCAGCTGGGAAGGGTCAGGATGGAAAGCTCCTTTGAACCAGGCTGAGGGTTCATAAATCACAAGGCCCATTGGCTGTGTAGCAAATCTTTGACCAAAGGGATAGCTGGTATAGATGTCATTACCGTGATCATCTTCGATTCTGCCATGTGAATAACTTTGGACTCAGCGGGTACACCTGGTGGCTGTCCAGAGGCCCTGAGGCCATCTCCGTATGTGGTCAGTGCCAGGCGACAGCTAGGGTTCAGGTTACTTTCCACGGCCGTGGCCGTTTGTAGTTGGCCTTTCTCCCTGCTTGTAGCTCTTGGTGCCTGCTCAGATATATCTGAGATGGTCCTCAGATGGGAGGAGGGGGCGGGAGTGCCCTGTGGAGAGCCCACCCACCGGGCTTGGGCGGCCTCTTTCCTGTGATCTGGCCATGAGGCGCTGCAGAGAGTCCCAGAGTGTGATCCTAACACAGTGTCTCTTGAGGCTTCTTTCCCTGTAGCTAGATTGTTAGTTGAGGAACCAGGAACAGAGAATCAAAAGCCCCGATCTCTTCCACCGTCTGTGCCTCCCTCCGTCACCTCTGAGCGCACTCATGCTCATTTACATTCTTATTTTTTTAATTGAAATTCTGTGTTGGAAAATCTAGCTCATGGCCATGCATGTCCCTGAGTGTACAGGTCTAGTTTTCTCCACCTACTTTAAAATGATGACAGTTGAGAGTTCCTGGGTAGAAAAATAAACCGTTAGCTGTTGATCTATTTGAGAAGCACAGATTCTCCCAGCCTCTCCAACTGGTTTGCAGAAGTAACTATTTTACCCGAATTTCTCTAGCATCTGTCAGGACACAGGCAGACGTCTCCATGTGTGATGAGTCCACACTGGCTTATAAACGAAGGGGCTGGAGCTTGGATTCCTAAGGATAGAACACCCAGAAACTCATACCTGGGGGGCTGGAAACCTTCTGGTTTTCAACCAGCAATGAGCAGGGCTTCGTCAACCTGCAGGTGTTCCCCTCAAGCCTTGACTTGAGAGCCAGCCAGGGCCGAGCTGCCTGCTGTCCCGGAGCCTGGGCCTGGCTGCCGTGCACGGCTCAGCTCAGAGCTCCGAGCACACTGTCCTTCCGGGATTAAGTGCTGGGTCTGGCCGCGTCTGGTTTCGGCACTATGTTGTTAGGGACAGCATAGCTACTAAGGAGAGACTGGTATCTTTAAAGACATAGGCAAGTAATCTTTGGGGATGCAGAAAAAAACCCTGAGAAGAGACTCTCATAACACCACTAAGCTAAAATCCTAGGAGAGTAAACATCCTTTCTCTGTCCCAGGCAGCTGATAAAGTCACTTTGCACTGGACCCTAAGTCAGCAAAAGCTACAGAACCACAGGGTCATTATTTTTGGAACAGAAACAGAATAGATTCTGGAAAGTTCCTGTGATCAATGTGAGAATAATGAGGCCTCTCCCCACCATCAGCCCACCTATGCTTTGGTCCTGAGCCCCAGCCCAGGGCATGACAGCTGTGGCCAGCTGAGGTCTGAAGTGGGTGGCTCTGCAGCCTGTAGGGTGGGTTGGAGGTGGGGCCGGGAGGAGCAGGAGTGAGTATTCCAGCACAAGTTCTGCCAGTGTCCTGGGGGCTGGCTCCCCACGGGAAAGGTCTTAGCAGCGCCTAGGGAAAGCCAGACCCACGGAAGAAGACTAATAGGCTACCTGGCCCCAAGGTTTTTGATTTCTTTAAAGTAGCATGTTGTGATAAAAGAGTGAAATGTTAACATGAAAATAAGAGTTAGCAGGCTGAAAGACCCAATTATGATGCTAGTACGCCTCACAAACGGCCGCCCCAGCCCCTCACTCCACGCCAAGCACCTTCCCTTTGGGCTGGGCTTGCAGGAGCCCTTCTCACACTGCCCAGACAGGTCTGCCTTGTGAGCGACTGGACTCCAGGACATCCCGGGAACTCTGGGCAGAGGGACTGGACGTGAGGCTCTTCATGAGCAGAAGCCAGCAGACCGGCCACATGAGGACCACACTGACTTGTGCAAGTGACTGTTCTCACCTCTCTTTTTTTCTTCCTACAGGAAGACTGTATCGCTAGGTACAAGTTGCTGGTTGAACTGGTCCAAAAGAAAAAACAAGCTAAAAGCTGAATATTCTGGGAGATGATGTTCACCTTCATTTTCCAAAATGAATATCTTAAAAATCTTATGCAGAAATTTGCATTTTGTACCTCAATATTTCTACATCATGTGCCTTAGTAAAAAAACAATAATAAATAAATAAAAGATGAGTGTTGTGCTATACTGTTCAAACAAATACTGTGCTGGGGGAAAAAGGATTTGGGTATGTTGCAGATTATTTTATTTCTCATCACTTCAAAGTTTACTTTCTTAGGGAATAAACAAATAGAGGTTTCTAATGATCAGGCAAAAATATGTGGTTTTGAAGGAACATGTGAACAAACTAATGTGTAAGAATTCAAATTTAATGTTTCTTTAAAACCACGACCAAAGAACACAGCAGTTCGTGTCTTTATTGGGGGTTGAGTAGCAAGATCAATTGCTTGGGGAGGAAGAAAACCAGGTTGGTATCCAGCTAGCTGGCTAAGAACAGTGTGAGATTATCTTAATTAGTTAAATGTATCTAGGGGAAAAAACAGTCTAGGTGAAGGAGGACATAAGGTAAATACACTCTTAAGTTTGAGCTGCTTGATAGAAATGTGTTCCCACCTGATAGAATTTCCAGATAGAATGCAGGACCATTTTCAGGAAATGATGAAATTGGGACCGTTTTTTCACACCTAAGTTAAAAATCACTATTTTATACTATTACTTTCTGTCGAAGTCTTTCTTGCTATGTTTGAACTGTCACTGTCAGCTGAGCGCTCCTTTTAAATCTTCCGTCATTTGCTCAGGGCGTGGAAATAGTGTGATGAACGCAGCTTGCCTAAACTTGAAAATCATGAAGATAACCAGAACACAGTTAAGGGATGTGATTTGATAAAATATCTTAAAGATGTCATATTCCCTAAGGAGTAAAGTGAGGGTACAGTTTCCTGGAGGAAAGTTTGGGTGGCAGAGGTACCCACTCTGCAATGCAAACTTCTTTCTATACAGAGGACGTGGAACCAGGTAAGTCCCCAGCCCTTTCCCTGACAGGAGGTGACAGAGGCTGCCTCAGGTCTCAGGCCAAGCAGACGTTGTAGGGAACTTACACCTCAGACCCAACTCCCTCATCCCAAAAAGAGCAGCGGAAAAGTGAAAAAAACAGCACATTGCAGGCTGAGTATCCCTCTTCCAAAATTTTTGAGACAAGTTTCAGATTTTGCATATTTTTTTTCTGATTTTGGAATATTTACATATACATAATAAGTTGGCTCAGGGATGGGACCCAAATCTAAACAACACGTTCTTTGTTGTTTGTTTGTTTGTTTTTGGAGACAGAGTCTCGCTCTGTCGCCCAGGCTGGAGTGCAGTGGTACGATCTCGGTAGACTGCAACATCCGCCTCCCAGGTTCAAGCGATTCTCCTGCCTCGGTCTCCTGAGTAGCTGGAATTACAGGCACGTGCCACCACACCCAGCTAATTTTTGTATTTTTAATAGAGATGGGGTTTTGTCATGTTACCCAGGCTGGTCTCGAACTCCTGATCTCAAGTGATCCTCCCGCCTTGGCATCCCAAAGTGCTTCAATTACAGACGTCCATTATGTTTGACATACACTTTATGCACACAACCTGAAGGTAATTTTATGCAATATTTTTAATAATTTTGTGCAAGAAACAAAGTTTATTTGCTGAACCATCAGAAAGCAGAGGCGTCAGGTGTGAAATTTTCCACTGGTGGCGTCACATTGGCACTCCAAAAATTTGGATCTTGAGAGCATTTTGGATCTTGGATTTGGGGTTAGGGATGCTCAGCCTGTACCAGCCACTGTCTCCACAGTCTAGTTTGCACAGAACTGCCTGAGTCAGGGAGCAGCAGCTTCCATCAGCCTCAGCCAGCAGGGACAGGGAAGCAGTGCCTGTCTGGCCAGGTGGGGACAGGGGGCAGGGGACAGGCACAGTCATCTGGCTCCAGTGGTGCTCACTGTCTTCCTGTAACAACCCAAAGCCAGGCTAGTCACGGGAATCTGAGTCTTCCCCAGAACTCTGTCCTCCAGCTGGGGGGCCATGAGGTGACTGCTATGCAGTCACAGTGGCTTCATGTGAGTGACACATCTGAGAAGGAAGCTGGTTCCTGGAGAGGGACAGGGAGAGGGGAGGATCGTCCTGGCCATATGCCAGGCTGGGGGCCCCTCCGGTCTCTGAGCCCAGCCTCAGGCCTGTTACACAACCCAGGACGCTCTGTGAGCGTTCTGCCATTAAATCGTCCTTTTCACTTACAGCACCCTGAATTGGGTTCCTCTCACACACACCCCAGAGCCCAATTATAGGTTTCCTGGGCTTTCTGCGGGAGAGGCCCGTGGGGGCTCCAGAGATGCTTTAGGAAATTGAGTTGCTAGAACCCCTCAACTCACCCTGTCCTCATCTTCTCCAGCTGCATTGAGAGAGTGAGGTGCTAGTGTGGTTTTTCTGCTGCCTGTCTCTGCCTGCCAGGAAAGGCCTGCTGCCCATGGTATCCCCTCGGGGGGCTCTGGAGGCCAATGACTCAGTTGAAGTAGGATGGGGTGGGGGTTTTTGCAGGGGAGGCCAGGGCCAGAGGCTGGGCAGGACTCTCGCGGGCTCACAGCTCTCAGAGCACAGCCCTGTACACAGACAGATGACAGCTGCCACCCCGGGTCACAGCAGGAGAGCGAGGATCCTCGAGAGGGAATGAGCTGAATGCGTGTGGGGACATGGCACATGCACCAGCCACGTGACAGCCCCACCGTGCCCCTTCTCCTCTCCCAGTCCCAGACCCGTGTCCTTCCAAGCCACCTCACCCTGCCCACTGAGGAGGCCTCCCCATGCCACGCCCAGCAGTCACAGGTAGCCTGTGCTTGCTTTTCTGTTCTTGCCGTCTTGCTCATGAGAACCAACCCAACCACTCTCTCCCTTTCCTCTTCAGTTTACACTTTTTTTTGTTTGTTTGTTTTTTAAGAGACAGTCTCGCTTGCTTGCCCAGGCTGGAGAGCAGTGGCACAGTCATGTCTCACTGCAGCCTCAAACTAACAGGCTCAAGCAATCCTCCTGCCTCAGCCCCCCAGGTAGCTGGGACCACAGGCGTGCACCACCAACACCTGGCTAATTTTTTCTGTTTTTTTGTAGAGATGGGTCTGGCTCTGTGGCCCAGGCTGGTTTTCCCTTTTTGAGAGAAGAAAAGAAGTTGTCTGTGGGACATGAATGCTATGTGTGCTATTTTTTCCTTGTTAAATGAGACCTGAGAAAACGTGAACCTGGAATATCCCAGGTGGGAGGGCAAACCCCAGTCCACCCTGGGCCCAGGGCCCTGGGCTGCTCACCGGCCCGCCACGTCCTCCGTGGGCCCGGAGCCTCTCCAGGGGGATCACCTCTAGGGCCTGCAGTGTGTCCTCGTGAACATCCTCAGCTGGGCATAACTTAGTCTCCTGAGGGTGGAGCTGATCTTGAGAACAGCCCAGGGCTGCCCTGGGAGCGGTCACCGAGCAGCCCTGAGGTGCAGTGGGTCCCAGGTGCTGCCTCCAGACCTCTACTTCTGGGGACCCCACGGCTCCAGCTCCTCGGCAGCCCCCCAGTCCTCGCCCCCATGGCCATGCCCATTTGCTCGTGTTGCGGGGAGTGAGACCTGACTGGAGGTGGGGGGTGCTGGCTCTCCCACTGTCCGCGAAGCTGGGTGACATCAGGTGTGTTCTTTTACTGCTTTGCCTCAGTTCCTCATCTGGGAAAATAGAGAATAATGGCAGCTGCCGCTTAGGTTGTTAGGATGATAAAGTGAGATAATCTGTGTGAAGTCTTTCTAACACAGTGCCTGGCTTGGCAGAAACAATGTTATTTCTGACAGCCTGGCTTCCTGTCACCATCGTCTCTGGGTGGCGATGGCCACAGCAGCACTGATGGGCCAGAGTCAAGCTCCTTCCATCTCCTGCCCGTGGGGGCGGGAATCCCAGCCCGGGCCCTAGGGGCCTAGGTCACTCCGTGCACTCCCGGGGACCCTGCAAAGGGCTTGCAAAATCATTCTATCTTGGATGTGTACTTTTCTGGGGAGAGGGGCCACATCTTTCACTGGGTGCCCCAAGGGTCTCTCACCCAAAAAGGCTCACAGCCTGTGCGGTGACATTTCTCCTGACACGGCCCCAGGAGGGCCCATGTGGTGCACAGGAGAACCTTAGACGGGGCCTCAGGCAGAAAGGGCTCAAGGTCCCAGCTCTGCTGCTGATGACCTGGGGCCTGGGCAACTAATATTAGCCCCTCTCTGGGTTCATTTCCTGTCCACAGAATGCACGTGCTAATATCTGAGGGGCAGCGAGCTGCTCTCGGAAAGCCCTTCACACTCAGGGCCCCTCTCGGCTCTGCCCCCATCTTGTGCTCCTCCCCTTGCCACTGAGTAGGGACGTTTCTTCCCTAGGGCTGACCTCAGCCTGGTCTCCTCTTCTTCCTCAGGTGTGGTTTAAGGGCAGAGTTTGGATTGGAAGACCCACGTCTGCATCGTAGGTGAAGACCATGGGGAAGGATCAGGGACCAAGGCCATGGAGAGGGCTGTGGTTCTGAGGGCTGCAGGAGGGCACGGGAGAGGCTGGGGGAGGAGTGGAGGGAGGGAGGCTATCTGCAGCCCTCACCCCATTCAGCCCCTCAGAGCGCAGAGCAGCAGGGTACTCCCAGGCATGACACCAGGCGAGGGGGTGCTGCCCTCATCCTCCTGGATACCGGAGTCTCTTATCCTTTAATGGTTTAAATTCTCTCTCCCCACTGGGGCAGAAATCTCAGTGCTACTATTTCTTCAAACCGTTTATAGCGCCAGTTTTCGAAGCACACTCACCTGTTGTCTTATTTATCCCTAATGGGGGTTCTGCCCCCCCCCCCACAGGGGGTCAGGAACGTTTGGGGTGTGCAGCCAAGCGACGTTCTTCCCCAGGTGTGCAAGAGCTCCCCGTGCACGGCCTTAGAATGCCTTATTAGACAAAGTTGGGGTGGGAAGTGTCAGGCTTCTGAGCCCAAGCCAAGCCATCGCATCCCCTGTGACTTGCACGTATACGCCCAGGTGGCCTGAAGTAACTGAAGAATCACAAAAGAAGTGAAAATGCCCTGCCCGGCCTTAACTGATGACATTCCACCACGAAAGAAGTGAAAATGGCCGGTCCTTCTCTTAACTGATGACATTATCTTGTGAAAGTCCTTTTCCTGGCTCATCCTGGCTCAAAAAGCTCCCCCACTGAGCACCTTGCAACCCCCACACCTGCCCACCAGAGAACAAACCCCCTTTGACTGTAATTTTCCTTTACCCACCGAAATCCTATAAAATGGCCCCACCCTTATCTCCCTTCGCTGACTCTTTTCGGACTCAGCCCACCTGCACCCAGGTGATTAAAAGCTTTATTGCTCACACAAAGCCTGTTTAGTGCGCTGTTCACACGGATGCGCGTGAAAGGAAGGAGGTTTTTCATCAGTGGACCAGCTTACTTAGATTTTCACCAAATCATCCGATTCATCTGCAGAATTTGCTTTGGGAACTGCCTGGGAGTTTGTCTTCAATTGGTCCACACGTGCATGGCAAACACCCTGAGTGTTGCAGACTGTGGGTTTAGTCTTCCACTGGAGTATTCTCAAATTGCCTTTGCAGTTTTAGAATAAGACCTTAATAAGCTTTCCACTGTCAGTGTTTTCAGACACTTTAAAGAATGCCTCTTGCTGCAGGGCTTCTTCTTGATATATGCCAGTCACACTCCCCCAAACTTCTTTCCAAGTAGAGAACTAAAGCTCTATCAAATATTTCATCCCAACTTAATTTTCTAGGGTATTTGTTGTTGTTGTTGTTGTTCATTTTGGCAGTTAGGCCTGTTCCTAAAGTTTAAATGGCACGGTTTAAATCATGTTCTGTGCATACAGGGAGGCCATGTGTTCCCTGGGGCCCAGGACACCCAGCCTGGGCGCTACGTGATGCGGCCTTCCTGTCTTACGGGGCATTGCTAACAGGTGGCCCATCCCAAATGCCTGTAGATTTTCAGAGGGGCGCTGAACTCCCCAGAGAGGAAGGATAGCACAGAGATTTCCATTGTCTTGCTTTGGTTTAGAAAGCCCCAGGGTAGAGGTGAGTCCTGGTCCCGCCCCAGCCCTAGTGAAGACCCACCTGCCTCAGAGAATGGCTGAGCCCCAGGGCCCAGCCTGGCAGGATCTTCTGCAAGTACGTGCACCAGCACCTGTGCTGCAAGCCTGCCGCTCCCAGCCACGGAGCAGCACCTGGGCTCAGGCCTTTAAGACCAGGAGTTGGCTCTGGAGGATCTTCTGCAAGTACGTGCACCAGCACCTGTGCTGCAGGCCTGCCACTCCCAGCCACGGAGCAGCACCTGGGCTCAGGCCTTTAAGACCAGGAGTTGGCGCTGGAGGCTGAGGAGAGGCGAGACTTTGGTGTGGGGCTTGCGTGAGTGCAACTGGACAAGGTTAGTCATTTGGTAAAAACAGATGTTGGTATTTTCTAAAACAAATCCGACTTCCAAATATTGGGCTGAAACACGAATGGTGTTTCTCTCTAGTCTGGGGACTCCCTTTGTAACCTCACTCCAGAGTTTGAGACGTGGGGTGGGAGCCAGGCCAGGGTCGCTTACAGTGGGGGCCTCTTGCCCTCACAGCCTTGTCAGGAATGGCCCCAAACCAAGAGTGTCCTCGGGTCAGTATTTCTTGGATTATTACGTGAGTTTACTGCAATAAACCTCATCTGTGGGTCATACAGTTTAAAAGGTATACAGTTTACAAAATGAAATTGACAGATTTTGGGGGCAACAGGAGGGTCGCTGTATGATTTACTGTGCCTAAGTCATAAAGGAAAGTGAGCCATCTCGGTCATGTTTGCTTTGTTATTACTCAAAAAGAAATATCTTGTAAAATGTAAGATAAAATGTCTCATTGCTTATACTGTCATTTTGGTTCCAATCTTGGTTTTACAAAGTTAGATATCACTGCAGTTAAACAGTAGATGTCTTGACATATTTGACCACAGCTATTTTCCCTTTTTAAGAGGCTTGGCTTAAAACAATCACTATTGGAAATTTGTTCTTTGGCTACAATTATGTCTGTCCTGTTCTGTTAAAAACTAGAATTTAAAAATTGGTTGCGGGCCAGGTGCACTGGCCCACACCTGTAATTCCAGCGCTTTGGGAGGCCAAGGCAGGATTGTTTGAGAGCAGCCTGGGCAACATGAGACCCTGTCTCTACAAAAAAAAAAAAAAAAAAAAAAAAACTTAGCCAGACACGGTGGCACATGCCTGTAGTCCCAGCTACTCAGGAGACTGGGGTGGGAGGATCGCTTGAGCCCAGGAGTTTGAGGTTGCACAGAGCTGATTGCACCACTGCCATCTAGCCTGGGTGACAGAGTGAGACCCTGTCTTAGGGGAGGGGCGGGGAAATAATGGGTCCTGGGTAGAGAATCTCCGCATGAAGGTGCTGATGTCCAGGTGATTCTACTGGCCAGCCAGGAAGAACCACTGCATGAGGCTAAGAGCTTGCAAAGCAAATGGGACCCTGTTTTGTTCAGCAATTCAATGTACGCGGGCAACTTAGCTGCTGAGAGCACCTGACCTTGCCTGCTCTGGAGGAGCCCTGGGGAACCAGCAAGGTGGCAGTGCTACCAAGATGGAATCCCCTAATTCATCCATCTGCTTGTTATGCGAGCCACGTGAGAAACCCCAGATGCAGTCATCAGAGTTTGAAGGAAAACAAACCTGATCAGCACAAATTGAATTTCATGCTTTAATTTTAAACTTTGGAAGGTACTACCAAAATGAAGATGCTGTTGAGTTTGCTACAAACCATGAGGTAACTTCTTTTTTCACTGGTTGCAATGGACTGAATGTCTGTCTCCCCTCAGCAAGGTCATGTGTCGAAACCCCAACCTCGAAGGAGATGGGATCAGAAAGTGGGGCCTTTGGAGGTAATTAGGTCAGGAGGGTGGAGCCCCCATGAATGGGAGGCCAGAGAGCAGAGTTGCCCCCTTCGGTGTGAGTCGGCCTTCTGCCTCTGGAACAGAGCCTCACTGACCGGGAGAAATATATTTGTTGTATATAAGCCACCCAGACTACAGCACTTTTTAAAATATATATATATTTTTATTTATTATTATTATACTTTAAGTTTTAGGGTACATGTGCGCAATGTGCAGGTTAGTTACATATGTATACATGTGCCATGCTGGTGTGCTGCACCCATTAACTCGTCATTTAGCATGAGGTATATCTCCTAATGCTATCCCTCCCCCCTCCCCCCACCCCACAACAGTCCCCAGAGTGTGATGTTCCCCTTCCTGTGTCCATGTGTTCTCATTGTTCAGTTCCCACCTATGAGTGAGAACATGCAGTGTTTGGTTTTTTGTTCTTGCAATAGTTTACTGAGAATGATCATTTCCGATTTCATCCATGTCCCTACAAAGGACATGAACTCATCATTTTTTATGGCTGCATAGTATTCCATGGTATATATGTGCCACATTTTCTTAATCCAGTCTATCATTGTTGGACATTTGGGTTGGTTCCAAGTCTTTGCTATTGTGAATAGTGCCACAATAAACATACGTGTGCATGTGTCTTTATAGCAGCATGATTTATAGTCCTTTGGGTATATACCCAGTAATGGGATGGCTGGGTCAAATGGTATTTCTAGTTCTAGATCCCTGAGGAATCGCCACACTGACTTCCACAATGGTTGAACTAGTTTACAGTCCCACCAACAGTGTAAAAGTGTTCCTATTTCTCCACATCCTCTCCAGCACCTGTTGTTTCCTGACTTTTTAATGATCGCCATTCTAACTGGTGTGAGATGGTATCTCATTGTGGTTTTGATTTGCATTTCTCTGATGGCCAGTGATGATGAGCATTTTTTCATGTGTCTTTTGGCTGCATAAATGTCTTCTTTTGAGAAGTGTCTGTTCATATCCTTTGCCCACTTTTTGATGGGGTTGTTTGTTTTTTTCTTGTAAATTTGTTTGAGTTCATTGTAGATTCTGGATGTTAGCCCTCTGTCAGATGAGTAGGTTGCGAAAATTTTCTCCCATTTTGTGGGTTGCCTGTTCACTCTGACAGTAGTTTCTTTTGCTGTGCAGAAGCTCTTTAGTTTAATTAGATCCCATTACTCAATTTTGGCTTTTGTTGCCATTGCTTTTGGTGTTTTAGACATGAAGTCCTGTCATGTCATGGCATTCAATGCCATCCCCATCAAGCTACCAATGACTTTCTTCACAGAATTGGAAAAAACTACTTTCAAGTTCATATGGAACCAAAAAAAGAGCCCGCATCGCCAAGTCAATCCTAAGCCAAAAGAACAAAGCTGGAGGCATCACGCTACCTGACTTCAAACTATACTACAAGGCTACAGTAACCAAAACAGCATGTTACTGGTACAAAAACAGAGATATAGATCAATGGAACAGAACAGAGCCCTCAGAAATAACGCCGCATATCTACAACAATCTGATCTTTGACAAACCTGAGAAAAACAAGCAATGGGAAAAGGATTCCCTATTTAATAAATGTTGCTGGGAAAACTGGGTAGCCATATGTAGAAAGCTGAAACTGGATCCCTTCCTTACACCTTATACAAAAATTAATTCAAGATGGATTAAAGACTTAAACATTAGACCTAAAACCATAAAAACCCTAGAAGAAAACCTAGGCTATTACCATTCAGGACATAGGTACAGCATTTTTTAAAAAATTATGTCACTGAGACAGGGTCCTGGTCTTACCCAGGCTGGAGTGCAGTAGAGTGATCATAGCTGCAGCCTCAAACTCCTGACCTCCAGTGAGCCTCCTGCCTTGGACTCCCAAAGTCCTGGGATTACAGACGTGAGCCTCCACACCTGGCCAGATTATGGCACTTTGTTAAAGCAAGCTGAACTGACACTGGTTTGATACAACCTCGTTGTACAATCAAGTATTTAAGGGCACACGTTGGGAGCCTTAGACACTGCCTCCTACCTTTTAGCCCCTTGTCATCTGACTCCGGTACCTCTCTTCCCGCCACCAAAGCTGCTCCTGTTCATGTTGCCAAATACCTAAGTACTATGTCCAAAAGGTGCTTTCAGGCTTGACCTTACCCCTTTAATACTGAAGGTGGTATATGACATCTTCCAGCTTTCTACAGCCTCACATTCTGGAGTGAAATGGATGTAAATCAAACCAAGAGTTCCCCTGGTGGCTCCTCAGATTCCTCTCCAGATGTTTCATCTTTTGCTTTGTTAGTCTTGGTGTCCCCAAAGTCTGCAGTCTTCTTCCTTGTCTTCACCCTTCTCCCACCCGAGTGACTTCAACTGCCCCCCTCTGTAGGGGTCTGGTGAGGGTCAACTTTCTGGTTTCAGAGCCCTTTGCTCTAAACCCCGGCAGAATCCTCCACTCTATTCAGGGAGCTATGGTGCTTCCCTGATGTCCAAAAGAGCCAGAGCAGAGGTATGGCAACCTGCCTGTGTGGTCTCCTCTCCAGTAAGCTGGAGGGTGCGAGTCCCTCCCAGGGAGTTGAGAAAGCAGCTCACTTGGAGCTAGGGCCTTAGAAAAGGTGAATTCCTTTTCTCTAAAAGCCTCCAGGGGGTTGAAGCATCCCTAGCTTTTTGGGGGGGGGATTCCAACTTGTCTGTCTTCTCCAGTCGTCTCACATAATCTCACCTGAATTCTCCAAACCAGTTCAATTCACAGGTCCACCAAGGGGTTTCTGGTTTCTTCCCTAGTTCATTTCCAGTCTGCACCCAGGCTAAGGCTCGCACACCCCTACACCCCTTGGAAAGACTATGAATGAATGCAGAGCCAGGGACAGCTCAAACTCCAGCCACAGCCACGTCCAGGCCTTTATGATTCTAGTTACCAGTGATGCCTGGGAAAGGCACAGGGATGTCAGAGACATGGCATGTTCAAGAACAGCATGGCTGGGTTTTGCTGGGGTGCACAGCAAGGGGTGGAATTGTGCTGGGAGCCAGTGCTGGATGGATGGACCAAGCCCACACCCCGAGAGGCCTCAATCTTGAAGAGGCATCCCAGCCTCCACCACTCCTTAGGAACTCTGAGTCGGGAGGGGCTCTAAGAGCATCATGGGGTGCTGCCACTTTACCTGCCTCAGATCATTCTTGTTCTTAATTGCACCAATTCACATTTTGGCAGCTATGTGACTCTGTACCTTCCTAAGCCTCAACTTCCTAATTTGCAAAATGGGGGAGACAAAACAGCCCTCACAGAGTTGTGTGAAGCAAGGCAGGTGAAGGGCTTGACATGATGCCTGGCTCAGCACCCTCGGGAAAACCCTCTGCCAACTGCCCACACTCGAAGGACATGGCTCTCCCACTGAAAGTAGACAAGGGTGGTGGCCACACTGGTGGCTCACCTGGAGGGTGGGGCGCTGGAGTTCTCACCAACCAAAGGCCTAGCTCTGGTTGTAACTGAAGTAAACCAGATGTACCAAGAGTTGTGAAGAAAACCTGAAAATTCAACTTCATGGAATTTGGGAGTTTGCAGCAAAAAGCAGGCCAGAGAAGACGCGGTGAGCTCATCTAGAATATTTGGACCCAGATCTAGAAATAACACACTTGTCTCCTGATACCCACCTCCTCCCTTCTCCCATCTGCCTTTCCCCTGAATTTACCCACTCTACACCTTGCTAGCCAATCTCCCAGCCCGCCTTTTTTTTTTGAGATGGAGTTTCGTTCTTGTTGCCCAGGCTGGAGTGCAATGGCACAATCTCAGCTCACCACAACCTTCACTTCCCGGGTTCAAGTGATTCTCCTGCCTCAGCCTCCCGAGTAGCTGGGATTACAGGCATGTGCCACCACACCTAATTTTGTATTTTTAGTAGAGACGGGGTTTCTCCATGTTGGTCAGACTGGCCTCGAACTCCCGAACTCAGGTGATCCACCCGCCTCGGCCTCCCAAAGTGCTGGGATTACAGGTGTGAGTAATCATGCCTGACCAGTTGCTAGCCCCCCCTTTTTTTTCTTAAAAGAGATGAGGTCTCACTCTGTCACCCTGGCTACAGTGTGGTGACATGATCACCTCTGCTGCCATGACCTCTTGGGTTTACATGATCCTCCCACCTAGGCCTCCTGAATAGCTCGGACTACAGGTGTATACCCCATGCCTGGCTAACTTTGTTTTGTAGAGAGGGTGCCTCATTGCACTATCCACGCTGCTTGCTGCCTTAATGCGCATTTACAATCTTCGTTTTGTGGCCACGGAACTACAGAAACCACACTCCAGCACAGCACCAGTCATCTCTTTCTTGCAAACCCACAACCCTCTTCCAGCCTCATTTCCTGATCCCGTGTGACTAGCATAGTCCTCTCCAACCCTGCCCTTTATGCTGCCCCTACTCCCCCAATCCCGAGAGCCCCTTCCCCTAAAAGACAAGGGAACATCATTTACACAGCTCCTGCTGTGACAACCATGCCCGTGGGAAACTGCCTATCTGGCCCAAAAGATGAGTTTAATAAACACAAAATTTGATTTCTAAGATCTTTCCTGTCACTTTTTATTTAAGTGACAAAAGCAGGCCATAACTTTGTATATTCAACCAGGTAGGAAAAGAGAAAATACTAAAATTATAGATGTATCATTTTATAAAAAGTGAGAGGAGGCCGGGCACAGTGGGTCACACCTGTAATCCCAGCACTTTGGGAGGCAGAGGTGGGCGGATCACCTGAGGTCGGGAGGCAAGACCAGCCTGCCAATATGGTGAAACCCTATCTCTACTAAAAATACAGAAATTACCCAGGCGTGGTGGTGTGCACCTGTAATCCCAGCTACTCGTGAGGCTGAGGCAGGAGAATTGCTTAAACCCAGGAAGCGGATGTTGCCATGAGCTGAGATTGCGCCATTGCACTCTAGCCTGGGTGACAGTGAGACTCAGTCTCCCCCCCAAAAAAAAGTGACAGGCCTTTTGTTCTGGTTTCAAATTTCTTAAAAGTGGTCATGATAATTTTTATTACTTAAACAGGTTAATGGTAACACCTAAAAGTGTCACCAGTGCCCTGAGGTGGATGTGGATCACAAACTTGGAAAACAGGCACTTTGTCTGCTCCACAACCATGTGACTGTAGACCTCCAGACCTTGGTGCAACCAGGGATCTGAGGCTGAGACATGTCGGAGACAGCTGGAAGGGACATGTGTTGCCCCCATTCGTTTACCTCAGTGGGGAATCTGTCCCTTAAAGACCTGCCAAACTTGAACTGTGACCTAAGTCACAGTCAAAGGAAACTTACATTTTCACATAAATCTTGACTGAATTGCAAAAATCAGTTAAGTGGTGTGAAAAAGATATTTCCTTTGTTGCAAATAACAGATTGGGGAATGGAAAAACAATTGACATGAATTTTGACAAAGTAAAAATTATTTTAAAAATGACTTCCAAATTATAAAAGTTCACCCCTATTTCATTTTGAAAGGCCTAGTTTATATGAAAAGATGGTATCATTGATGTGTTTTATTTTCAATAAGTAAAACAGTATTTGTCTCACTGAGATTTCTACTCAGAAGGACATGACCCAGACAGCCAGGCACGTTGGCTCCTGACTGTAGTACCAGCTACTCAGGAGGCTGAGGCGGGAGGATTGCTTGAGCCCAGGAGTTTGAGGCTGCAGTGAGCCATGATCTCACCACGGCACTCCAGCCTGGGCGACAGAGTGAGACCATTTGTTTTAAAACCTAGGTACATAACCCACTTATGAAAGCAAAATTACATTTCCTTGTAAGGTGGTACCTCCCTTGCAATTCCAAGGGCCTCTCCTATTGGGAGGATTATGGGATCATCGTTCCCTTCTGCTTGGTAGACAGCATAAGACAGACAGCGACTTGGCTTTTCTGTCTTGGCCTGGTGCTTGATATTGACCCACAACATGGACTGCACATCCGCAGGACTAAAGCACAGAAGTGCAGACGGCAACCAGCCAGTGTAGACCTTCTTCAAGGCTCAGGGGCCACTAGCAGGGCAGCAGCTCTTCAGTGCCCTTCCCAGAGCACAAGGAGCACATATGAACCAGCAGCTGCCAGGGCCCTGCAGGGCAGCAACCCAGGATGACGAGGTCGATGTCCCGGAGCCTCCAGGAACCCAGAGAGCTACAGAAGCGGACACTTACAAACATGCAGCTAAGGCAAAGGACACATGTTAAGAAATTAAACTCGCAGGAGTTGACGGATGAGTCACCTGTCATTCTAGAGGGAAGGTAATCCTTCGCCTTGGGAGAAGAGACGACTTCCTAGAATCGTAATTATTTTTCATGTGCATAAAAAAAAAAAAAAAATCTCTCCAGGAACCCAAAACTCACTCCTTCATAAAGTTTATAGCCTAGGCCCAGTTTTTCTTGTTCATGTGCCTCTTAATTACCAGGAGCACTTGACACAGATCAGTATGTTCTGATTCAGTTAAGTCTGGGATAAAAAGTCTGAGCATTTATATTTTTGAAAAGCACCACAGGTGATTCTGATGCTTACCAAGACCCCAAGACCACTAAGTAGATTGGGCTTCTCTTTCATGGAATGCCTCTAGTTAAAGCTAACTGTATAAATAAGAAGAATTGAATCTCTACCAAGTGTGAGTACTGCTTTATCAACAGGCTCTAATTATCTCATCTAAAAGGACTTTGTTTTCCTTTTATCTCCACCGAGGCTATTTCCCTCTTCTCTCTCCATCTCATCTGAGGATGATCCAATATCTCTGAGCCTGAGGTGGGTTTGTACTGCACACTGCTTTACAGAATGCTTTGCACATCGTATAGCATTTGCTCATGAGAGTTTCCATTAACTCCGGGGCAATATACCAGTGCTCCAAACACAAAACACAGGCCAAGACTCCCTGAGGAAGCAACATGGGTGCACCCCCTCCATCCTCTCCAGATGAGAAGGGCACGGAGTTGTTATAAACATTATTAAATTTTATTAACAAAACTTTGTACATTTTAATACATGTGGAATTTTACATCTAGGTAAAATAACAACACATTCAAAATTTACCATTTATACAAACTGTTACAGAATAACAACCAGTGGGTTAAATAAGTAAAATAAACCACACTGATTTTTTTAAATTATCTACAAAAGATTTGACTTTAAAATTCCCCTGAACATATAAAAATAAATTAATTTTACTTTTCAATTAAATCTACCAATTAGAAATATTACAAATCAAAATATCAATGTTATCTTATGAATTTTTCACAATACAAAACAGATTCACAAAACTTTATTTACAGAAATGAGGTAAGAACTGTGCAATGTTTAACCAAGAAACATATTGCAGAATTAACATGTTCTTCCAGCTAAGTACACAGTGGAGGTCTAATTACAGCTGGGTCTTTTCCACTAATAATTCACACACCGAAGAACAGTCTGATGATTACATCCCCAGTGGTGGATCACTCTGCAGTACTGTCACATCAAAAGCGTGGCTCCCCAAAGTGGAAGGGCTGTCATACAGGTTTCACCTGTTTCAGGAACTCTAGTGGTGAGCTTTTAATGGTCAGTAATGGGAAGTGGTTTAAATAAAACAAATCTCTATTCTTACCAAATCCACTCCTTTTCTTGTGACTCATTAGTGGATAAATACCCAGGTAATAGTTTTGCCTGAGCTATCTACAGTGGCACAGAAAGTTCTGAATAAAGGCGGAAGCATGGGAAGGCTGCAGGTGACGGGATGATTCCTGCTGCTCGGAGGACTGACTGTCCCACCCTGCTGTCTACAGCCCTTGCAGCACAATGGAGGCACTTGATCAACGGCAAACCCCACCAGCACTTTCCACAGTGGCCCCTTTCTGAAAGAAGTATTTAGCTTTGAATTGATCTGGTTCCCCCAGCAGCCTCAGAACTCACTTAACTCAAGATTTCTTTAAAATATGAGTAGGTCTTAACACTAAAGAAAGCAATTCTCAAAAGAAAATTACCTTTAGCAGATGCAGACATTACCATCCTAACTTCATTACCAAAATTGGCCAAATCCCATTAGAAAGGAAATCTTTTTTAACAATGAAAGATTGCCAAGTCCCAGGTGATGTGCTATATATTTGTGATATTGAATCAGTGGAACTCTAGGAGAAGAAATTAGTTCCTTAGAATTTGACTTAGAGCAAGCATACTGTAACCCAAACAAAAGAGCATATTTCAACTTGTACAATAAAATCAAGTAGTTTGTAAATGGAACAAGTATTTAGTTTTGCTATTTGTATCTCCAATTTATAAACAAAACTAGTTGTATACCAACTATATTAAACATATTGCATGTAAATTATGTCACTTTAAAAAGTTATTAAATTTTCTTTCCATGTTCAAAAAACCGGGGTAAGGGGCAGGGGCACGGGAATTCCATTTCAGTGCAACAAAGCAACAAGAAAACTAATCAAAGTCTTACAAGAATGTCCTTGCAGCAATTAATCCTTTGTTGTGCATTGAGTTTCTTGTTGCGTTTCTTCATAGCTGTAGTAAAAGGACTGCAAAGGCAGCCAGATGAAGTGCTAGAACAGCAGGATAGGCAATTTCTAGATGTTTCTCAGGTGTCAACTTTTCTCTTGAGCTACAGGCCCAGTTTTATCACTAAGTCTCTGCAGTTAAACAAAAGAGCAGATGCGTTAGCTGAATCAACTTTTGATAATATCATCGAATGTGAAGCTGTGACTGAGATAAAATGTGGTAGAAAGTTATTCCCTGTTTTCTTGCAAGTTGGCAAGGCTACTTGCAACGTAATATATAGACAAGAATTTACTAGTAAATACTTTAAAAACATTAAATTCAACAGTATAAAAAGACCAAAGAGGTGGGCCCATCTGAGGGACAGAACTTCTAAAGATTGCATGCAGAATTCATCTTCCAAAATCAACTTTTCCACAGAAGTAACATGGTACTGTAGAGAATGAAATTTTTATGGGCTAAGAAAGTCATGGGCTGTGATTCCACATTTGCTATTTGTCCTTGGGCTTTCTTTGCGTTTCCTTTTACTAATCTATAAAAAAATGGAGTTATAGCCTATTATTACTTTAAAGACTGAAATCACAGATGTCACTGTATCTAGCAAGGACACCTGGCACATAGCAGGGTACTAAGCAAACAGCACCTACCAGCGCTGTGTTCTCTATTATGAGCACTCTATTAGCTCATTAAATTACTGTGATTTTCTATTAAGTACATTTCATATTGTATAACCTAGGAAAAGTTTGTAATTAGTGCATTTCTTAACACAAGAAAAACACTTGTGAAACACGGGGGGGAAAAAATACTACCAAAGAACTCAAATACAAAATCACTGAAAATTGCCCATGTCAGCAGAACACTGGGAAGGTAACACGGTGTGATGACAGGAAGTAGGCGAGACAAGAGGGCAAACAGAAAGCATTGAAGAGTTCATGAAAAACAATCCTCTATTTTGAATAATTCTCGTTACTAAGTACAAACTAAAGTTTCTGAAGACTAAAAGCACAGTAAACAAAACTTTCAAAGTAACGGGAAACAGCAAACACTGCAACTTTGAACACTCATTTGCCAAGTCTCCCACCTCAGTCCCTCCCTTCTTCCTTTTCCTGATGTCCAGTCTCCATTCTACATCCCCACAGCCTTCCTCTAACAGGATTCTGCCCTGAACTGGAATTTAGGGGAAACATTGATAGTCCAGTAAAGTAGACCTAATTGAAGGGGAGAATTAATCGAAAAGGCCTTAAAATGGGTTCTACTGTATGTGTAGAATACTGTTCCTGCATCCATTTTTAATTTAACTTTCACATTGAAAGGGTAAGATGCCATCACTTACATGAAATTAATAACTAAAAATTTGAATTCCATTACAGATGTGACTGTGATTTACTTTCTCTAATTTGGTAGAATAATTGGATTGTGTGCCCTAAAATGTATATATTAATCTTGGTAATAAATATACTTAATGTGTAAAAAGCACTTTGGAGTAAAATAAAAATATTTCCAAGTTATACAGACTGGTTCTATAAACAAAGCTTCTCAGAAAGCACCAACTATTGTCTTCTGATTTGATTGTCCCATATGACTTGCTAACTAAAATATATTGTCATCTTGAAAATTGCTGAATTACAAAACAGCCTTCAAACCTAATGTACAAATTCAAACTGATATACTTAGGGGACGTATAAATTGGCTTAGATCCTTTGCCTATAATATCCATCACTAAAAGCAACTGGTTTTAAGAAGAAATGATCAGGGGAACAAAACTAGACTGGAAAATGGTCATCTCTGATTAATCAATACAGTTCTTGTTTCATTAGATGTAGAAGGAAAACATACTTACTGCTACTTTCTGACTTGCATTATCTCCATGGATGGTGAGAAATGGGTTGGTGGTAGCTGTGTGAAGTGGGGGTGCCTGTGTACCTGCAAGAAGGTTGTTTATGGGTATTTGTGTTGGTCCAGGGATCTGCAGCTGCTGAAGTTCAGGTTGGTGGTGCTGCTGGTGGTGATGTTGCATTAACTGATACAAAAAGGCTTGATGTTGTTCCTTAGGCAAAAAACATGTGAGAGAAAATGAGTTGCCAAGCACGGAATTCAGCAGTCAGATGAGCTGCCTTATGTTTTCTTTCCTTTAATATTAGATATTTGCTAAGAAAGAAAACAAGTATCTCATCTAGAAAAATATGCTGCACTAGATAATAAACATCTACCGTAAAATGTCAGTATCTTCAGTGAACAGCTTATTTTCAAAACAGGACACACACAGGAGACCTCTATTAGGGTTATCCGTGATGATCAATCAGGGAGTGCAGCAGGTTAGAGAAATCAAGGTGGACATTTGAATGCATCATGCCTGGTCAAACCCTTTCCAAACTTAAAACAACTTTAAAGTTCCCGTTTCTGCCTGTCATTAGGGTGCTTTCTTGATGCAGTTACCAGTCTACAGCAAGCATATACTCCATGCAGCATATATTTATAGATTTCCTGAGTGCTTACTAGGTGCCAGGCACTGCTTTTGGTGCTTGAAACACATTGAGCAGGGAAAGGGAAATAAATGAAAACGTTAGAATGTGATTACTGCTCTGCGTCAAGGGAAACAGAACTGTGTATGAGAAAGTCTGGAGGGAGTAGGGTTTAATGGTCAGGTTGTAATTTTAAGCAGATTAGCCAGGGCAGTTTTCATTGCGAAGTTAACATCTGGATGAAGATTTGGAGGAGATGAGGGAATTCGCTGGGTGGATACGGGGGCAGGTGAGGATTTCCAGGCAGTGCCAAGGGTCTCCAGAGGAGCAGGTCCAGCAGGATCCAGTAGCAGCAAGGACCGGGGGAGGGTGGAGGGAGCCAGGAGGAAGTGAGGAGAGAACACAGCTTGCAGTGGCAAGGCATGGCCACCTTGGCTTGTATTCATAGTAAGACGGGAAGGTTTTGAGAAGTGGCACAGTCTGATTTCAGGATGGAGTCAATGTGGGGTGTCAGAGTGAGGATGGAGCTGCCATCAGCTGAGGTTAGGAAAACGATGGGTGGGGCGGGGTTTTGCAGGAAGATCAGCTGTTCGGTTCTGGACACGTTATGTTTGAAATGTCTTTTAAGATACACCAGCAGAGCTACTGAGTGAGCAGCTGGATTACAGGAGCTTGAAGCTCCAGAGAGAGGTCTGGCTGGAGATGTAAGTATCAGCCCAGAGATGCTATTTACAGACAGTGATGGGAGATCACTGAATTCCACCTCGGGCACTCTCAAGAGGCTGAAGAGGAGGACCCAGGAAAGGATGCTAAAAAGGAATGACCAGTTAGGTAGTAAGACACCAAGATGATGTGGTATCCTGGAAGCTAAGAGGAGGAAATGTTTCGAGGAGGAGGAAAAGTTATCAACTCTGTCAAATGCTGTTGCCAGGTGATGTAAGATGAAGAATGAGAACGGACCACTGGATTTAGCAACATGCAGGTCATTTGGGGGAAGCAGGGTCAAGCAAGAGTGTCGGGTGGAAGCTGTGCAGAGGCTTCCACAAAATCCTCACCTACATCAAGTTTGATCCCTGTAAATGAACAAACTTTAGCCCATGACATTGGCAGATGAAGGAAAAAGTACAGTCCTTTAGTCCTCATGGTCTCCAAGCAATAATTTGTGCTGAAAATTCCTTAACCATGTTCTGGAAATGAGACAGCTACACGTGCTATTATTAGAGTAAAATCCTGATTCATAGGAAGACACCCAAATAAATGGAGTTTTAGTGCTCATATTAAGATGAGGCAACAGGTAAGAAAAAACAAGACCCCATCTTAGTGTCAGCATTTAAGATTTTTTTTTTTTTTTTGAGACTCAGTCTCGCTCTAGTGGTCCAGGCTGGAGTGCAGTGGTGTGCTCTTGGGTCGCTGCAACCTCCACCTCCCGGGTTCAAGCGATTCTCCCGCCTCAGCCTCCTGAGTAGCTGAGATTATAGGCACGCGCCACCACACCCGGCTAATTTTTGTATTTTTAGTAGAGATGGGGTTTCACCATGTTGGTCAGGCTGGTCCCGAACCCCTGACCTCGTGATCCGCCCGCCTCCGCCTCCCAAACTGCTGGGATTACAGGCATGACCCACCGTGCCCGGCCAGCATTTAAGAATTTATATACACTTATATGCAGTGTGCCTTTAACACCACTCTAAAAACAGACTGAAAATGATCCAGAATCAAAAGTATTTTCAATATATTTTTTACTACAGCAAAAAAGTACATAAATATATTTAGAAAGAAATTACAAAGGCTGACATCCTGTGTTAATTGAGCAATGCATTCTCCAAGCAGCCCAACTGAATGAAGAGTGCTAGGGAAATGGGTCTGGAGGAAGCCCCACGACTGCCCACAGGGCCAGGCCTGCCCTGCACCTGAGCCACAACCCCACTTGGGTCTCGGTCCATACTTTCTCCCCTTCTACAAGTTCTCTATTTTCCATCTCCCCTCTTATCTAACCGTTAACACCCATCTCCTTCCCTCTGCTGATCACTTTACTTCTAATTAAGAAAATCAGAAGCACTGAAAGTGGGATTGCTTCAACCCTCCACATAAAACCCACCTCCAGTTGCTCTGCCTGCCTTGCTGGGGCAGTGAAATACTGTTCTCATCTCCTCCTCTGCTAGCACCTTTCTTTTCTCCTATCCCAGCAATGTCCCATCAACATACACACATGCTGTCACATTCAAAATGAGTCGAAACTGCCCCGTGTACCTACCACATCTGCCTCCTGCTTCCCAAAGTGACATGTCTTGAGGTGCCCATATGCTATCTTTACTTCCTCTTCCTCCCATTTCCTTTTGAACCATTTAATGAGGTTTTTACTTTTATCACACCCAAACTGTAAAAAAGCCTCTAGCCAACCTTTAAGAAACAGTCCCTGTCATCCAGGCTGGAGTGCAGTGGCATGATTATGGCTCACTGCAGCCTCAACCTCCTGGGCTCCAGTGATCCTCCCACCTCAGCCTCCCAATTAACTGGAATCACAGGCATGCCCCAGCAGGCCCGGTTGGTCAATTCTTTCTTACCCTACCACAGAAGCATTTTACACAGTTGACTCCTCCCTTTCTGGAAACATTTCCTTCACCTTGTCCCTAAGATGCCACACTGTCCTTCTCTTGGCTCACTGGCCACGGTTTCTCAATAGCCTTTCTTTACTGGCTTATTCTCCTTTTCTAGGGTGTCCAGGACTCAGTCTTCATGCTCTAGGAGTCCGCATCAAATCCGATGGCCCTCATCACCTGTGCAGCACTAACCCCAGATTTCTATCTCTAACTGCATTTCTGCCTGGGACTCCAGACACCTACTATGCAACTGCCTTATCTCCATTTGACTTGTACATCTAAAGGGATTTCAAGCTTAGTGTGTCCATGACACTTATTTTTCTCTCCAAAACTGGTTGGGTTCTGTTCTCCCACATCTCAGTAAAAGTCACTATCCAACCATTCAGAATTCGTCTTTCTCTTGTATGTCCAGCAAACAAGTCTTGTCGGTTCTGTCTTCAAAACATCTTGGCTGGGCACAGTGGCTCACGCCTGTAATTCCAGCACTTTGGAAGGCTAAGGGCAGATCACTTGAGGTCAGGAGTTCAAGACCAGCCTGGGCAACAGGGTGAAACCCTGTCTCTACAAAAAATACACAATTAGCCAGGCATGGTGGGACATGCCTGTAGTCCCAGCTACTCGGGAGGCTGAGGCAGGAGAATCACTTGAGCCCAGGAGATGGAGGTTGCAGGGAGCCCAGATTGTGCCACTGCACTCCAGCCTGGGTGACAGAGCAAAACTCCCTCTCAAAAAAAAAAAAAATATATATATATACCATAATTCCAGGCAGTTTTCAATACGTAGCCCATACTATTTTAACACCTACGTCTCCTGCCTGGGTCACTCCCTGTTTCCACTTTTGCCTCTGTCTTCACTCCCCCACACCCTATAACACACACAGACTATTCTCCATATAGCAGCAAAACTAATCCTTTAAAATGTAAATCATTATTTCACTATTCTGTTCAAAACCTTCCAATTCTTAATCCTGAAAAAAATGGAGAATGAAATGAGATAAACAAAACTGAGATTATTAGCACTGGGTGAGAGAATGGAATGCGGCGTACATAGGTCTTCAGGGTGCTCTCCGCTCTACTTTTGGTACACTTGAAATTCTCCGTAATAGATTTTTAAAAACTCGCCAGTGGCCTTCCATCATACTTAAGATAAAATCCAAATTTCTTGCCACAGCCAAGAAAGGTTGTATCCGATCATCTAAGACCACCCCCTTGGCTCTGACCTCTCCCACCCTCTGACCACACGGCTGCTGACTCCTCTTCCAAACACAAGCACGTCCAGGCCTTTGACAGCAGCTGCCCCTTTACCGCCAACGTGCTTTCGCTCTGTGTTTCCTCAAGTCACAAAGGCACACTCCCTGAGCTCTCACATCGGTCTGTGCTCAAAAGTCACCCCTTGCAGAGGCGGGGCCATCCTATCTAAAATAGTCCTTGGTTCCCTATGTTCTTCCCCACTTATTCCACTTCTTTGTTCTTAGCATTTATCACAACCAAAAAGCATGCATCATGTCCATCCATCTCCCGTATCAAAATGAAGCTCCAGGAAAACACACACCACATCTCAGCACCGTGTTACCAGAGCCTATGGCAGCACCATGCCACGTGTCCTGTGACTTTTAAGTTCAGGAGTGAATGTGACATCACTGCAGGTATCACAGCCTGTACCACACGGCCAGAAAAACTTTTTGGATTATGCATTCAATAATCTTATTTCACAAAGGAGGAATCTGTACCCACAGTGAATATTATATCTTAGAACACATGCTCCTAATAAGATATTATCAAAAGAAAGAACTTACTGGTGTGAGCTGTTGAGAATTTAACAACTGCTGAAACTGCTGTTGATGAATAAGTATTTGTCTTTGCTGGTCAGAAAGTAATCCTAGTCCTGAGGCACTGAAAAATGATTACAATTCTTACTTTTTACTACACACCTCTAATGCATTTTTAGAAGTTTAAAAATGAAAGACAGCTTTTCAATTTGATGTTTAATAACTTAAGTACAATTTTGAATCCAAACACTTTGAAAACAATTATGTACAAATTATTTCTATATATATGTAAGTTTATATATATGCATGTGTACAGCTAAACAAGAATTCACATTGTCAAGAAATGTTTTTATTATAAAACAAATAGGCCCTAACTGGAATAGAAATTTACATGTGTTTCTAACAAGCATATGTAATAATTTATCTTTAATTATTCAAGGATAATTTAACTCACACTAAGTAAACACATATTTGAAACAAAGAATCCAAACATACTACTGATTTGACCTATCCTTTTCTAATGGTCCCAATGGTAAAACTAAACACCAATGAAGAGAGCTAGAGGAAATAGCTTTCTAGTACCCACTGCAAATCCATTTAAAAGTATTCATTCCCCCAAAAGTATGTTTAATAACAACATAGCTTTAGTCCCCTAGTTTTGAACAAACATTCAAATGCAGTTCCAGTACAATGAAACCAGTGAGTCTCACTTCCTGGGAATTCAGATAAATAAATGACCTTTATCCTATATCAAAAATCTTTGAATAGAACATTAAAAATATTACATAAATTTTAAGAAACTAATATTCATGTTATCTCCACTATGATATTATCTTTCTTCAGAATTTATGATACAGTATACAAAGAAATAAGAAAAACTAGTATTTAAAAATAGACATCACAGATTAAGACTAATTTTCAGCACAGAACATACTTAATGCTGTTACTAAAAGTAACTTAATTTCATTGTAATCTAAATTACTTAAGTTTCAAAAATAAATGTACTCTGTGTATAATATACTTAAAATTTTTGGCGACTTCTTAAGGTATATCTACAAAGGAACACATTGAAAGCCCCAATCTAAGGCAGAGACAACACCGGTACTCTGTTACACTAAAAAACCCAAAACACACTTAAGTTTCTTACCTGTTAGTCAGTGTAGCTGGCATTGGATGTGTTGCATTAGGTGGTACGGTTGTGTGAGTGAGAGGGGTAGGGTTCTGGGACATTGTGACAGGAGTCTGCATAACCCCATTTAAAGCTCCTACAATGCCATTAATTGCCAGTTGGTTACCTGGCAAAGCTCCAATTATTCCACCCACTGCAGACACGGCAGGAATGGTGGAAGTTACAGGCTGCATTCCACTAGCTAGTGCCCCCACTGTCACACCATTGACCTGCTGAACTCCACTCACTCCTGAGCCTTGTTGAGCCGGACTCTGCCCAGCAGGAGGTGGGGTAGAAAGAGCTGATGAGCTGCTGGTACTTTGTCCGCTGGAGGTTAAGTCCTAGCGTAAGAAAGAGAAACTAAGTTTAAAGAACACAGCAAAACTGTTTAAAATAATTTTAAACCTTTAACATAATATACTATTATTCACAAGTAAATCAACACAGATGAAAATAACCATACAAAATTTACCTGATTTAATACAGGAAGAGAATTATCAGGTAAAAAGCTGTTTCCTATATGAGGGCTCTTACTGCTGTTCAAGGAATCAGTAGTAGGAGCTAGAATAATAAAAGACAAAAAGAAACCTATTTACCCTATTAAATTACATTATGTGTAAGATTAAAGGCTTATTTAAAAGCTTATGCTGAAGCCCGTATCAAAACCACTTAAATATCTAGTCTTGCTATTCCTAAGACTGATTTAAATAAGAAAAAAATCTATATTGAATACCATCGCTTTAAATCAATAACGAGATCATTAGACATTTAAGTAAATTTTACCATTATATTATGGACTAAGAAAGTTAGAGTAAATTCAAGTTGATCACTTAACAGGATTCTTTATGCCCTTCAAAAACGACCTATAGTTCCTTTTCTACATCTTCATATAACTGGTGACCAATTATTACTCACTTATAATACAAATAAAACTGAAAGCCTATTTTCCTTAGATACAAAATAAATATTTTCACACTTACCAGTCTGTGCTGAAAATGTGTGTATTTGATGAGACGGACTAGGATTTGCTGTTATTGTTGGAAAAGGCACTGAAAGCTGTGCATTCAATAACTGAAGCCGTTCCTTTTTGGCAGTCAAGTTTTTAATTTGTTCCTCTAATCTTCGGTTTTCAACTTGAAGTTGGTGTAATGACTTCAGCATTCCTAAAACTAGCACACATTTGGATAGTTTTTAATAATGACAAGTACACACATAAGTATTTTACGCAGTGCCGGTAACCTTAGAAATAAGTTAAAATAGAACAGTAGAAATTCTGTAAAGTGTTTCTAAATGATTAAGTTTTGTTCCTAAATTTGTTTGTGGATATAAATTTCCTATCTATGTTTGTATTTTTATAAGCACAAAGGCAAAGTGTTCCTGGATGTACCTTCTGGAAACTTTGTTGCCACATACCAAAAAACACACACCAGCTTCAGGTAATTTTCCTTCTCAATGAAAAGTGATGACATTTTATTTTCACCAAAATAAAAGCCTATCAAAAATTCAAGTGCCTGTCACTATTTTACATTGAAGTCATATATAGAATGGTTAAGGATCGCACCAATACCCTTTACCAAAATAATGAGCACATGTTTTTGTTTGTTGTTCGGTTTAAACGAAGTGCTGCCATCAGACGCCTGGCAGGAAGCCCCTAATACCAGCTGCTCAGCATGTTGCTCTGCAGGTCACCCAGCAGGGAGCGCTATGTGTGCGCCCAGCCACCTCTCCAGTCCTGGAGAGAGGCGCGTCCCCTGTAAACAGGCTGACTTTCAGTCTGGCCCCATCACCTCAAGTACTTCAATTCCTTCCACAACTTAGACCTCCCAACTAACAACACAGACGGTTGCTGTTAAGATTTTTGAAGTGTCCGTCACGTACTAAAAAGTTATATTTGTTTAACATGACCTCAGGGCCTTTAGAAGATACAACTCCTCTGGTACAGACACATCTGGCCATTTCCCAAGGATTTAACTTTTATCCCTCCCCTCCAAGATCCCACAAAGAAACCTTAGTGGGCCCAAATGAGATGCAGTAAGACTAAGCTAAACCTATCCTCCAGCTATCGTGTTTAAAGGATTAGCCTGGCATGAATTTCCTCACAATTAATTAGCATTTTTTGTCAGGGTACCATTCATAAAATACCAATTTATGGCACTTAGCTAGCCAACAATAAGCAAAATGTTTCAATAAAATGAAGCAGCAAAAGTTTATACTCGAAAATGATGAAAACCACCTATTTTTCCCTAAAATTAAGACAAGGCCTCATCTCCAGCTAACCACCACCTATTTTAAATCTGCATTTTACACCCACGGCCCTAATACTTAAAATGGTGAAGATACTGAAATATAGATATATAGTACATGCTCTATAATCCAACAGATGATAAGCATAATATATACTAATTATAGATTTAATTCAATAATTATTATTCTTCCTCCAAATTATAAAATGAAGAAGCTAGCCGGCCATACTTGACTATTTGTATTTTTTAAAGTAAGTTTTCCAGAGGTGAGCAAGTTTTCTTCAAACAATTGGGGTAAGAGAAGACAGTGCTCATGTATTTTAGTAAACTGATAAGAACAAAGTACAGTGGAGACACAAAGTACCAATATGTATAATCATGGTAAGCACCGAGACAATGCTATATATGTGAGCCAGGCAGTGGTCCTTATATTTTTCATGTCATTTAATCCTCACAATAACCCTCTGATATGGGTGCATTATTACTCTCAACTGTAAAAATAGGAGATTAAAGAACTTTAAAAAACATGCCCAAGATCATACTATTAATAACAGGTAAAGACAGGATTCAAGTCCAAGCAGTAACACTATAGAATCTCTTCTATTAAACCACTTCACCTTATACTTTCTGTCACTATATTATATAAAATGTATATCATAATCCCATTACTACTCTGGATGAAAAGTGACTTCTGCATCCATCTGCCTGTTTGTCCATCTGCCCATCTGCCCATCTGTCTTGATTCACATATAAGAAAATGAATACTTACTGTCACTAGGAGTACCCTGTTCTAATAAAAATTGCTGTCCTTCACTCCACTGCCTCTCCAAAAGCTGTTCTATGCTGGCTGCTACTGGAGGCAGATTTTCCAAA
Source organism: Pongo pygmaeus (assembly GCF_028885625.2). Taxonomy (NCBI): domain Eukaryota; kingdom Metazoa; phylum Chordata; class Mammalia; order Primates; family Hominidae; genus Pongo; species Pongo pygmaeus. Next base: position 21,880,356 of record NC_072381.2, on the reverse strand, counting down.
CTGCTGTTGCCTGGTTGATCATAGCGAATCTGTAAGCTGCTTACAGGGGATCTGTTGAAAACAATTCTCAAGTTAAAAAGAAGGGGAATGCTTTTAAGAGAGTACAGTTTCTTACCTTAAGCTGACCCCTTTTCTCCTGTATGAGTTTTATAACACCAGGCTGCCTATGCCAGAAGTATCAGGTTCCTGGGTTTAGAAAACCATAATCTAGCCTAAAATTGAGTAATTATCATTCTTCCTCCCAATATTATAGAATCAAGGAAATAGCTAGCCATCACAGATAATTAAAAACCACTAGAAAATATAAACACACCACCAACAATCTCTGAAACAGGCTGTAAAATAACTTGGTATGGCATTGTAAGACAAAAGGGGGAAAGACAAAATTAGACTTCAAAATAATTTCCCAGAAAAGGGTTCCATCACTCTGCTTTGATATATTTGCCATCATAATAACCCTGAACAATTACAATACTGTGAAAGGTATTTGAATTTACAACCAACTAAAATCTCAAATGTCACTAAAAAGAAATTTTTAACAATCTTAAAGCAGCCTTTTGTTATCAATTAAAAATTACTCATTTGCAAGTATTTTCACAATTAAGAAATAAGAAGAACAAAGTAATTTTTTTCATTTTTGGAGACAGGGTCTCACTTTGTCAGCCATGCTAGAGTGCTGTGGCGCAATGATGGCTCACCACAGTCTTGGCCTCCTGGGTCCTGGGTTCAAGCGATCCTCCCACCTCAAGCCTCCTGAGTAGCTGGGACCACAAGAGCACACACTACCACGCACAGCTTTTTTTCTGGGCGGGGGGCGGCGGTGGGGGAGGTCGGGCAGGGGAGACGGAGTTGTACCACGTTGCCCATCTTAGTCTCCAACTCCTGGGCTGAAGTGTTCCTCCCGCCCAGGCCTCTCAAACTGCTGGGATTATAGGCATGAGCCACCGTGCCCAGCCCCCAAAGCAATTTTTGATCCTTTTACGTGAATATTTCTAAAATGTCTTAGATCTATACTTCAAATGATAAACCTTCTAAAACAAACAGTACTTGTATTAAGATGAACATGTAATGTTCTCTCCACTTTTTGGTTTAAATAAGTGTGGCCATTTCTGGTCTCCAGCTACCATTCTAACATAATACATTTAAAGAGCTTTAGAATTTCCAATGCATTTGTATATATCTCATATGATCTCCACAACAACCTAGTGAGAAGTCAAAACCTGGTTTATTGGCTCCATTTTCAAATGAGGAAACAGGATGGAGTTTTAATGACTTGTCCAAAGACACACTGCTGGTGAGGTGACAAGAGCTGGGCTATACAACTCAGGTCTTCTAACAACCCACTAGTATTCTTGACACTGCCTTAATATGTATCTCTGCAAAATTTTCATAAGATGTTAAACAAATGGGGTTTTTATTCCATATGTAAACATTATGGGCTACACACAACTGGCCATCCCTCTGCAAACAGTACATTATGCCACGATAATTTAGGCTGTTACATCTCAGGCTGATTTCTAAAGAGTAATATAAAGTTGGAAATAATATGCTAAAAATAATTTAGTACCATTTGTTAAGTCCCATTTAACTAATGAAAAGGAAAAACTATATTAAGCAAAATAGCACTTTTTAAATAATTCTCGGTAGCTTGTAATATTTTAAGTTTAAAAGGGCAACAGAAAAATGCTTCTTCCACTAAACACTGAGCAAACATTCATTACCTTTCTTCTTTGAAAAGAAAAACAACATAGAATTAACCACAACATAAAATCACAGACTACTCAGATCATGTTATCATGTGTTCTTCAGATTCCTGGTTTCCAAAGAATGGATATTTGATTTTCTGCAGAGTTCAATCAGGGAAAACAATACTACTTTTAGTTCACCCAGGAATTATATAGGAAAAAAGGCATCACTAGATGTACCATTAGAAAATAAAATTAGTGGTTACTGAACTAATCTTTAGGATAAAGAATATGTTCCTTAACAGACATTCCCCAAATATATCAGCAATACTGTTATTCATGATCTGTCATCACATGAAAAAGTTCATTTTAAAAAAACAAAAAAAACAAAAAAAACCAAAACTTTGTAGACATGGAGTCTTGGCATGTTGCCCAGGCTGGTCTTGAACTCCTGGCCTCAAGCAATCCTCCAAACTTGGCCTCCCAAAGTGCTGGGATTATAGACATGAGCCACCACGCCTGACCAAAGTTTTCATTTTTAATCACATTTCTCCCATTCTTGGAAGAAAGACCCTAGAATGGGCTTTTCTCTTACTCTCCATTGTCACCCAGTCTAACACCATGCTTGAGGGAGGGTTCCTAAATTAGAGAACACGGAGAAAACAAAGAGAAGGCACAGAAGGGAAATAAAATTAATAAAGAGATAGCCATCACCAAAGTTCCATTCTCCCCTACAAACAGACACAGTATCTCATACCACATTCTCCCCATTTAGAACAGAAGGAATATGCAGTTTGATAACCCCAAATATATTAATTATATTTTAATAAATGGTACCTGAATACTGTCATAAAATAATTTCAAAAAACTGGTAATACATTTGCTATAACTGATTCAAACAATTTAAGAACTAGTAGGAGTTTAGTGATCTACCACACGACTTTACTGAATTAGGAACTAGACACTAAGGGATTAAGTGCTACACCGAACAGAGCTAAAACTGGAACCCAAAGTTGAAAGTCTTGGGTCTACAACTTTAAGAGATCTTAAAACTATTTTATGATCAAAAAGAATTAGTCAAATCAGTATACAGGTAATAAATATAACAGAGTTCGAACTGATTGGAAACCAAAGGAAAGGGGTTTGTTTTACTTAGAAATCTAATGGCGTTTAAATTAATATTTAAATTAATTTAGAATCATTTTTCTTGTCTAGACATGCTTCTTATCTGTAGAATGCTTTTATAGCCTCACAAATGTACACTCTACTGATATGAGATAAGAAAGTTTCCAAATCTCAAACGTTTCATTTGCCTATACTTTGCAGTAAATAGCGCTTACCGTGGCGAGAGACTTCCTCGGGGTGAGCTTCCTCTGCCAACTAGGTTGCGGCTATTGTCTCCAAGATCTTGATCTGTAGTGTAAATATTTCAGAGCTGATAAAGTGACTCTCACTAGATAAGAGGTTTTAAACTCTTGCCCTGATTTTTCCTAAAACATACATTAAACCTTTACCACTATCTTTGCAGTTCCCATGAAAATAGAACATCTAGCATGTTGCTAGTTTAGAATTGCTGAACTGTGGCATGTAAGGCGTTGTCCCTACACGTTTTTGTGGGTGTAGAAGGCCATGGATTATGTTCTGTTCTTTCATTCCTTTCAATTTTACAGCACAGAAGCGTGGTTTGCATTTGCTGTACCCTCCCCTCAGCCACTTTTAATTTCTACGGTTAAAGTAATGAATCACAGCTGTGGACAGCTAATCTGTATGCTTATCACAGCAAATCCCTATGCTTTGTATTTTTTAACACTTTGCATCCCAAGACAAGCCATAAAACACATTTACATAGAGCTGCACACCAAGACTAAAATTATGGTGTTAGATACTAGAGCCTTACACCAAGAATAAAATTACATAAAACACTGAATTTCCAAATTGACAAAAACAAGTAGGAATACAGAATCCTGAATTTTAAAGGAAAAAAAATTAACTTTTCAAAATATTCTTTAGGTAATATCAAATATCTCTGCTTGGAAAGTAACTTGTATCTCCCCTGCAGTTAGTTCCTTATAAAAATCACCTTATCTGGCCTCTTTCAAGGTTGTCCTCCCCTTATTCTGAGTCAGGTAACCTCTGACCCTTAAAGGGTAAAGACAGACTGATCCATTCTTGGTGAACTGCTAAATCCATTCCCTTCCCCCAAACAGGCATGACTACTTGGACATGTCAACCAATCCTTAAGGATGGAATGAAACAAAGCAAATCCAGTGGCTCATTAAGACAGTACAAGAGACAAATGCGACAAAACGTCAACTGGTGAACATTCACAGGATTACTAAACACTGCAGAAATTCTCTAACAGGATTTTTTTAACCAAGTTTGTGTAATACAATTTCATGAATTATGCAAATAAAGGTTTAGGCTATTCACAGAAAAGCCCAGTGTTATGTTATTTTCATTGCATAGAACTGAGAACTGAACACATCAATCACAAAAGTCACAGGAGACACTGCTGCATTCCTGCTTGCTGATGGCTCTGTTGAAACATTTCCATTTCAGACAGTAAAAAAAAAAAAAGAAAGGACATCGCTATTTTGCAGCACAGCATACTATTTACTTCCAACTGTGATTCTTTTTTATTGTAAATTGACAGTTTGTAATTATATAAATTTGGAGTACAAATTGATGTTATGATATATGAATGTAATGTGGAATAATAAAATCAAGCTAGTTAACATTTTCCAACTGTGAATATTTTTTTAAAGTACAATCGTCTATTAACCACATCCCTGCATGTTTTCAAATAAAATGAACCAAAAGGGGAAAAAAATTAAAGTAGGTGAGAGTAGGGTTTTAGAGTTTAATAATTCTTGAAAACTTACCTGTTTGATTGTTTTCAGACTGAGCTATAAGAGCTGCCATTGATGAATTTGGATTTAATCTATTGCCATACATATGAGATGGTGCCTGACTGAGAGAAGATCCAGATAGAGTATTTGCCTAAATGGAAAAAATTACAATGATAAATGAATTATATTTGAAAATATATTAAAGTTTTCCCTTCTAATAGATCTAGTAATTATATTCTCCAACCTAAGAATATAAGCAAAATTTGTGACCTTCTGAAAAGCAAATTTCATTCTTACTTGTTTTACCATTCCAACATGTCAATTTTTTAAAAGTTACATAACTAGGCCGGGCACGGTGGCTCACGCCTGTAATCCCAGCACTTTGGGAGGCTGACGTGGGCAGATCACGAGGTCAGGAAATCGAGACCATCCTGGGTAACACGGTGAAACCCCGTCTCTACTAAAAATACAAAAAATTAGCCGTGCATGGTGGCGGGCGCCTGTAGTCCCAGCTACTCGGGAGGCTGAGGCAGGAGAATGGCGTGAACCCGGGAGGTGGACCTTGCAGTGAGAGGAGATCGCGCCACTGCACTCCAGCCTGGGCGACAGAGCAAGACTCCGTTTCAAAAAAAAAAAAAAAAAGGTTACGTAACGACAATTTTTTTTTTTTTTTTTTTTTTTTTTTTTTGAGAAAGAGTTTCACTCTTACCCAGGCTGGAGTGCAACGGCGTGTTCTCGGCTCACTGCAACCTCCGCCTCTCGGGTTCAAGCAATTCTGCCTCAGACTTCCCAGTGGCTGGGATTACAGGAGGCGCCCGCCACCACGCCCAGCTAAATTTTTTGTATTTTTAGTACAGACGAGGTTTCACCATGTTGGCCAGGCTACCCTCAAACTCCTGACCTCAGATGATCCGCCCGCCTCGGCCTCCCAAAGAGCTGGGGTTAGAGGCGTGAGCCACCACGCCTGGCCATAACTACAAATTTTTAAAAAAGGATTGGCACGTTCAAAGTTAACTATTCCTGCTTTTAATTTTCAATGTATCTAGCTGATACCAAACCCCAGTGGCACAGTAGCCATGTGGACATGAGACTAATTAATCTTATTAAGCCATCTGTAACATAAAAGCAGGAAGACAACAGGTATCTAACCAAATGCTTCAATCTCTCGTATCACAAGCTGGCTAAGGATGTCAGAAGTCCAACTTTTACTTCTAGTATTTTAGCTACACGGAGCTGTATTTCCATTGCTTAACTCTGTCATTAGTAAAACCTGCACACTATTTTGTTACTTCCTATTTTGATAGACTTGGAAGCCTGCTGCTTTTTCTGTTTTGTTTTGTTTTTATTTTAAAAGAAAGCAAACAGGCATCCCAAGTATGTTTTCTATACAATGCAGGACTCAACGAACCACAGCTTTGCCCTGACCCCATATAAGGCACTGTCTTTTTGGCAGCAAGCCAGCTCTACTAACTGAAGAGCTCGTCCAAAGTTTGTAATTCATTCATGTTGCTAACCACAATTCTGAAGGCCTCACTGGGACCTGTGCCAAACAAGCGAAAATGAACCCTTAAACAGATGAAGCTAAGGAGGCTGGCCAAAGTATTGCGTAATCCACTGTAATAAAAATGCTTTCTTTGATGTGCATGCTCTCTCCCACTTTCTAAGAATATTATGACCTTAAAATGTGACATTTTGGAGGCAAATCTCTTGTATACAAAATGCTGTTACTCACAGAAGACTCTCAGTGGCCTGAAATAATTTTCAGATTTAACAGAACCACAAATGTTAAAGTAGAATTGTTCTTCTTTTTCATGAATGAAATCAAACTGAAGCTTTTATAAACTAAAATCATTGCAGTTATTTCAGAACAAAACTCTTGAAAATATCGGCAAAGAACTAAAGCACTTCTATCGTAAAGAAGTTGAATAACAAGAACAAAAGATAGGGGACATTTAGATATGTATAACTGCACACAAGAGACTAAGACAACACAGTAGTTATAAGCAAAATAACACAGGGAAGAAGCTGTATTTCTGGACAGACTCACATCATGACATTGCATCTTGGCCTTTAGCCCACTTACAAAGCATGAAAATGTGCATTTACAGTTCACAGAAACAGTTTCTGGGATGTACCATCCTTGCTTTCTATTACCTCAAAGCGTGTATTTTATAGTTCACACTTCAATGTGTAAATTAAATCTGTCAATTTCTGGGTTTTGTTTTTCCTCTTATTAAAAATATGCAGACAAAGTCAGTAAGTTGGTACTCTTCAGTTCTGTTTAACAATCACCTGTCCCTCAGGAAAAGGTAAGTTATAACTTCAACATGAAGATCGTGCTGTTCACTTACCATGTATTTAGTAGCAGAGGGCACATAAAACACACAATTCATAAAGAGAGATACAGTTAAGATTTTTTTATCTCTCCAGAAGTCAATTCTTTGGGAATCTTAGCTATTAATAAAACAATATAGAATAAGAAAAATACAAACAATTCAACAGAAAAAACAGGTATTACCCGTCTCATCTGTTAATGTCTCAGATCCTAAATACTTAAAAATAGCTTTTGTAGAGCCAATTTACTCTTACTGTCATACAATTCTAAAAAACATCCACTACACATTTAATAGATTAGAAGTGGAAAATTAATTAGAAGGAGGAAGAAAAAGTCTTATCTTGAGACAGTTTGTTGGCAGCAAGAAGTAACAGCTGACCACAGGACAGGGCAGAGAAAAATATGACCAAGAGAGAAAACAGTACAGAATGCAGATGCAGTGGTTCTCAAAGAAGACACTGAGGATAGCATTCTCATTTTAGTTTATTATTAACTTTATAAAGTGTACCTCTAGATGCCTTAGCACTTCCAAAGCAAGGAAACACTCTCAGCCTTTTGACTCTTGTTCATGCAGTCATGTATGTTACATATCAATATATCACTTGGAATACCTTTTTGCTTTCAATTATCAGTCTCATCAGTTGCCTTAGATAAGAATCCAAAGAACCAACTCTTACTAGACCTAGAAATATACTCTTTTTTAGGAAGGGTTCCTTCTGCCAAGGGCTTTATATTAATATTTATCCTTATTAGCTTCAAATTTCAGAGGGGTGGCATTTTCTTGATCTAGTCTCTGAATTATCTTAGTTTCCCTATCTATTAGATCTATATATACTAAAGATCAAAATAGAAAGCAGTATGGCACAACAACTAATTTGCATAATGACGATCATCAGAAAAAAGATAAAGTATCTTTAGCGTATGCTAAAGAAGGAAAGTATCTATTTTTAAAAGATGGCTGGCAAAAGTTAATACAATAAATGAAAGTATTATTGGAAATGACCAATTTCCCAAACGGGTTAGCTAAAACTAATCTGGTAGTTGTTTTTCTAGTAAAGACATTTATCTAAACAAGAGACTTTCAAAAGAGAAATTAAAAGTTATTAATTTTAACAGATAGAGTCATTTTGGTGTATAAAAACATCTACTACATTCCATATTAATTTCTGCTGGGAAACTGAAATCACGAACGTCGTCATTTTAAGGTTGGTAAGATGAGATACCAAAGACTACACAAATGACTGTCACTGCTTAGCCTACATTTCTTAACTGATGTTTGTAACAGTTAATACTGGGACCCTTGATGAGTCTTTCGGAAAGACTTGGTACCTCCAAGCCAAGAAACCCCCACCTTTTAGTGGAAAGATCCCATAGCTTATTAGCACTGAAGATGGAGAAGAGGAAGACGGCTTACTGAAGAGAGCACACACACAGTGTCTGGCGTTTCATAGACTCAAAAACCTTTGCTGCCATTAATAAGCAAAAGCATTAAGATTCAGGGGAAAGGAAGGAAGTCCACGTTAACCCAAAGAAATAAGGGTTATGAAGCATGAAGGGCATGAAAGCTTTTATATTAAAAAAACTGGAATAAGAAATAAAGGAAACATTAACATACACATACTTCTCTATAGCATACTTTGGAAATAGATTTTGAAAAGTGCATTGAAAGCAAATTACTAATATAACAGAAGACTGTTTCAAAAGATCTGGTATAAAGACTAGAAATTCTTTTTGGAAAAGAAGTACCTATTATACGACATTTCAATCTTAACCTGCCCAGGTAAGGAGAACGGCTATTGTGAATAGATATTCTCCTTGGATCTGCTGGTACTGTAAGAATATAAGTTAACACTAGGGGAGGCTGAGTGAAGGATATCCATGATATATCTCTCTGTACTGTCCTTGTAACTTTTCTATATATCTAAAATTATTTCAAATTAAGAAAATTGCCATAACAAACTTAAAGAGGAATCTTTCAAATATATGTATAATTATGTAAGGATAACATATATAAGAATATATAGGATTATATACATATATGGATGTATACACCCTTCATATAATATCTTAAAGAGGAATCCTTTCCCTTTCCCAAGACCAATAACTGATAAAAATCACTTCTGCTCAAGATGTTATCTAACATTTATTGTAACACTCTAGTAAAAACCTCATTAAGAGAAGTGTAATTATTTTACAAGATAGACTGAAAGACCAGTAGATTAAGAATAAATTGAATAATTATTGAATTACGCTTAAGTCACTTTTAAACAATATATGTTCAGGTGTCTGAGTTAAAGAATATCCTTAGCAAATTTAGAATAACTTAATATATTAAACATCTGCAAGTCTCTACCAAGGCAGTATTCAAACTCAAAACAAATAAAAGAAACTTAGTATTTCCTAAGTAGACTGGCATACCATATTATATTTCCTAAGTAGACTGGCATACCATATTAAAATATTAAGATAAAAATATATTTCAGCTTATAATTTCTCCTGTTATTAAGAGTTTACCTCTTATATTTTCAAATATCTGCCTATGACCACAGAGATGTTTTAAAAGAGCTTGCTTATAAAGTAGTAACTGTCAAATTCCTAGGAACTTGGCTCATTCTAAAGGAGTCGACTGCGTGGGGGGAAAAAAGGTTCAAGTTTCCTCAATTAACTGAATGTGAAACTTAAAAGTGGACACTGTTTTGGTGGATTTTTTTCCTGCCTAATGTTGATAAGGGCAGAATAATAAGAAAAATTAGGTTCGAAAGACTCATACCTATGAAAATATTTCACCTTTGGAAAGCACTGTATTAAGAGCAATGTATCATCTAGAGATAAATCTGAAACTTCATACTTCAATCATACAGGAACAGGTTATATATAGCAAGCATTTTTTTTAAATGCACAATTAACCTGTCAATAAACATTAAAGTCAAGGGATTCAAAAAAGCTCTAAAGTAGCTGCTTCAAGCTTTTCAGCCCTGACACATGACTTAAAAATGCAATCTTCCAAAAATATTCAGGCTCACTAAATTGCGTATTTACTTTTTAAATTCCTAATTCATATATAGTTTCAGGAGGAAAAACATTTTATTATCACCATATATATCATAAGCCAAGCTATCTCACTTTGAGTAAATTATTAAACCTCTCTGTCCTCAATTTCCATCTGGAAAATGAGGATAACAGTATCTACCTCATAGGAACGATGTGAGAATTGAGTTAATATATGCAAAGGGCTTAAAAAATGCTTGACACATGGTAAGCGCTCACATTTTAGCTTAACTTTAAAAATTATTTTCGCAAGCTATTGTGGTTTCTATTTTTCCATTAAAATCATTAGAAAATACAACTTACCAATTATATTCTGAACTGTGGCTATATTTCAAAGATTAAAACCTATTTCCCTAAGAAAAATTAGATAGCATAAATGCCTCATTATGCAGTAATGTTTTAAACTATGTATTTGATAACATAGCAATGCTGCACATAGAATGTAAGGACTTGAATGTTTCGAGATCCAATTTATATTATTGTTTGAATTTGGGAACACAATATATTTGATGAGAAAAGTTTCCAGCAAAAACATGAATGAACATTAAACATGGATTAGGGAACAACTGAAAGTTTCACATATTCTCCAGCTCAATTCAAACTTTATATTTACTAAGAACATATTCTGATAGCAGACCCATTTCTGTGTCAGCTACCACCAGTAAGGCTTCAATACTCAGCATGTGATGAGAGGTGAAACCAAGTGTGAACAACTTTCAGGTCCCATGAGTAGGCTGACTGTTGAAGCTGTCAGGTTCAATTGCATCATTCCACATTATTCAATGCTCCAAACTGCTCCCTAATTGTTAGGAGCTTAACGTATTCAAAACCATTGTTTAGGCTAATGCCAAAATGCCCCACAATTGAGTTTCCATAAAGTAGTAGGAGGGAATGAAGTGTAGTTAAACCATCACTGAACACTCATGAGCAGAAAACAGGACTGTATAGATTAACCAACCAATTCTAAGTAGGTTTCTTAACTGGTTAATATCTTATCAATATAGCTCTTACCTTTCCGGGAAAAAATTACTTTAGGACAAAGGCAGCTACTGAAATAATTTTGGAACTGGAGAAGACCTTAATCCACAGCTGAATATATATACTGGCTAAAATTCATTTATCTATGTTAGCATGAATTATATGAGTTTTAACAGAAATTGTTAATACTATTTCCAATACAGGAAGTGTTCCTGTACAATTTCTTTTCTCACTGGTAATTATGCTGAAGATTAACAGCTGAAGTCAATAACCATGAATTCTAAAGTATTTTATGGTCTGCATTTGAACCTCATAAAGTATCCGTACAGCAGGTAGAACAGGTACTTAAAGTATTCCCATTTTACATATGGAAACATTGAGGCTCACAAAAATTAAAAGACCTGCCCAAGGTTATATGAGTGAGTAGCAAAACTCCTGGAACCCAGGACTTTTGCTGACTCAAATTTCTGCTCTTTTGCATTGCATCACACAAATGAACACAGTAAAATTACTAACAACGTTTTCCAAGGAAATACCTCTTAGCATAAGAAGTACATAATTGGGAAATTCATTTTAACAGTAACAATTAGTAATAAGAGAGCAGGCTAAGGAATCAGGCTGTCTTAATTCCAGACTTACAGATATGTGACTGTGACTGAACCTTTTCATCATCTGGTAACAAGAGATGTTACCAAGGTTACAAAAACTGATTTTCCTCAGAAAGGTTAATTTCCTTAAAATTGTAAGTCATTATATTATTGAAAGCAGAAGAAATTTACATTCTGACTAATAAAGTATAAACATAAATATCACCCCAGAAGTCAGTTGAATCTGCCTGAGAAACTAAACCATTTTCTCAAGCAGAATTAAAGTGTCCTTATTGGACATCATCTGAAAAGAAATCAGAGACTACATCTTAGACAACTTCCCCTATATAAAGACTCACATACATAATCATATTGGAAAACAAAATATTCGAAGCTAATTAAGATGAAAGTGTCACAGAAATCTGCGAAACTCTAGTCACTAAATTGTATGTTTAAAATACCGAAATATGCCCAGGCGAGGTGGCTCACGCCTGCAATCCCAGCACTTCGGGAGGCTGAGGTGGGTGGATCATGAGGTCAGGAGTTCGAGACCAGCCTGGCCAACATGGTGAAACCCCATGTCTACCAAAAACACAAAAATTAGCCAGGCGTGGTGGTACACGTGTGTAGTCCCAGGTACTCAGGAGGCTGAGGCAGGAGAATCACTTGAACCCGGCAGGGGCAGAGTTTGCAGTGAGCCGAGATCGTGCCATTGCACTCTAGCCTGGACAACAGAGTGAGACTCCGTCTCAAACAAACAAACAAACAACAACAACAAAAACACGAAATATCTGCATTTACTAAATATCACATAAACCCTGGAAGTTTATTTTACTTTAAATGTTGTTTAAGTCTACATCATTTTGTTTAACAGTAACATGGGATAGACAAGAAGCCACGATTATCACATGAAGATTGTATTTCAAACGCAAAACTCAGAAAGTAGGATGTAACGGAATGCAATTATGTTTCACTGCATTCAGTCTTAAGTTCTTCTACTAAAGAAATCATCTTTCAAACAAAAAAAAGCACCTGCATTCTCCCAAAGACAGTACAGAATGACTGTAGAACTAGGAAACAGCAGGATTTGAAAGGCAAAATGAAAAATTAATGACACTCCTACATAAACTAATTTATACCTCTACCCCTGATCCAACAAGGGCAGAGCACACGATTAACAGTCACATGGACAGGAGTCCGCTCCTCCCGCAATGTTAAGAAACTACTCTATTACTGACATACTAGTATGTAGTAAAGCAGGCTTCCTATCAATTATTTGTGAAAGAGCCATTACTCTAAAAACTAGTCTGTTGTCTGTTGAAAGGGTCGTGGGAAAGGGTTTAACACTTAAGAATATAAAATAGAGGCCGGGCGCAGTAGCCCACACCTGTAATCCCAGCACTTTGGGAGGCCAAGGTGGGCAGATCACCTGAAGTCAGGCGTTCGAGACCAGCCTGACCAACATGGTGAAACTTCATCTCTATGAAAAATGCAAAAATTAGCCAGGCGTGGTGGCGGGCGCCTGTAGTCTCAAAAAAAAAAAAAAAAAAAAAGAAGAAGAAGAATATAAAATCAGTTTTTTAAAGGTTTTTTTCCCCAAAATGTGTGCTGCTATCAGACTCCCCTCCCCACCCCCCACCTGCCAATTTTACAAGAATCTCCTTTTCCCAGCACAAATCAAGTTTCAAGTTATTCTAAGTTGTTAACTTCTACTAGCCCTTCCCAATCTTATCTCCTTGACCACTTTCCAGGGAACAATTTTTTTTTTTTTTTTTTTTTTTTTTGAGACAAGAGTTTCGCTCTTGTTGCCTAGGCTGGAGCGCAATGGCGTGATCTCGGCTCACCACAACCTCCGCCTCCCAGGTTCAAGCAATTCTCCTGTCTCAGCCTCCCGAGTGGCTGGGATTACAGGCATGCACCACCACGCCCAGCTAATTTTGTATTTTTAGTAGAGATGGGTTTTCTCCATGCTGAGGCTGGTCTCGAACTCCTGACCTCAGGTGATCCACCTGCCTCGGCCTCCCAAAGTGCTGGGATTACAGGTGTGAGCCACTGCGCCCGGCCCAGGGAACAATTCTTAAGATACCAAATAAGGCAATGTAGAGGTCTATTTACTTAAAATGTATATCACGAAAAGCAAAAATGACCTCTGGATTTTATCCTGCTGGCACCAATCCAATCAATAAAAACTACTTTCATTAAGGGTGTGGGGGCACAAAACGTTATTCAAGTTTAATATATCCATCATCTATCACTATTATTAAAGTTTTTGCTTGCAAGTATGATGGTTTTCTTAACAGTTGTGGTAAGACTTCTAGAATTACTTTTTTTTTTTTTTTTTGGGAGACAGAGTCTGGCTCTGTTGGCCCAAGCTGGAATGCAGTGTCACGATCTCGGCTCACTACAGCCTCCACTTCCCACGTTCAAGCAATTTTCCGGCCTCAGCCTCCCGAGTAGCTGGAACTACAGGCTTGAACTACCATACCCGGCTGATTTTTTAGTAGAGATAAGGGTTTCGCCATGTTGGCCAGGCTGGTCTTGAACTCCTGACCTCAGGTGATCCACCCACCGTGGCCTCCCAAAGTGCTGGGATTACAGGCATGAGCCACCGCGCCCAGCCTAGAATTACGTTTTAAATATTGATAATTGTTATTCACCCATTTATCTTACTGCATTGCTCTCAAATCAACTACTTAGAGCAACCCTAAATACAACACTAGGATGTGACTATCTAAACACAATTAATGTAAGACTTGAAAACAAACAGGGTCTATATGAGAGTGAAACAGGAATAAACTTTGTCGTTTTGTAAAAAATGATTCAATTGCTAAATGCATCCCCAATTTTAAGAGTCCTATCAATTCTATTTAAATATTTCTGTATCCTTTCCTTTGCACATTGCCTAGAAAATTTCACATTTTTCACATTCAACACCATTACTACTGTCTCAGGCAGCTAAATTGAAGTAGTTCAGCACTCAGTTCAACTGAGAGGTCAACGTGCCTCAGTTGCCTGGAGACTGATGGTTGCTACAGCAGCACCAGATAAGCCAGACTAAATAAGCTTCAGCTTGACGACAGAAAGCATTTACTGCTGAACAGAAACACAGATGCAGGTATCTCAGTACACAGCATGTAAATCTAACTGGATGATCACATTTGTAAGAGACCCATCTTTCTGAAACATGGAGAGGGGATAAATAGTAAAGATTTTAATTGAACTGAATCCTGGGTTACTTACAACTCTGATTTCTTTGTTCTTCAGTTGAGTCACATGTTAAGTGGAATTTTCCCTCTAGGTATAAATTCCTCTTCTCTACCACTTCCCTAATGCCAACCCCCTGGCTCACAAACATAATGAATGAGAAGAAATGAGGATTTTTGCTTAATTCAGCCGGGAATTAATCAGAGGGTAATTAAACAGACTTTTATAAAGACAGAAAAGAGAAATGCACATTGAAAATGTTCATGTGAGACTTTGTCCAAGGATATAAAACTATCAACAGCATATGGTTATACTTAATTAAAAGAGAGAAAACCATTTATAGGAGCCATTCTTTCATTTATCCTTTCACCCTCTCTAACCCCAAACCCCTGTTATGGCTACCTCACTTTTAGTGACATGAACTACAGAAAAACTCTGCTAAAGTAGTCAAACTCCTCTAACTCAAGTTGGGAGGTTCACCAAATAGTTCACCGTCATCTTCAAAGACGATACTACTAATCATGCCATTGATTTTCTGTGCTGTACTATCTGGGGTTGATTCTAATACGTAATTTTAATAGCAACTGCTTTCACTGTGCCATTCACACAAATGCATCAAAATAATCTAATGTTGCGCTTGCCAGAAAAGCGTATATATATCCTAACAACACACGCAATGGAAATTATGCACGCATCCATAAAGCTTAAGTTGACAGGAACTTATAAACAATTATTTTAACTAGTTGTTCATTATTAGACATTTGTCCCTGTGACCATTTTCTTGACCATTAAAAGACTACTAGAGCTTCGGAGAAATGAAAATAAAATTATACATAATTCCAAATAAATAAAAAAATATACTTTGGAAATCTTAAATGATTATCTTTGGGGAAGGCGGGTGTAATTCAGGGGGATTGGGTACAGCCTTCCCCATGCACTGTCCTCTTTATAAAACAGGATTACAATTTCTCTTATTTGACTCTTACTTTTAAAACGTCTTGGCCGGGCGCGGTGGCTCACGCCTGTAATCCTAACACTTTGGGAGGCCAAGGCAGGCGGATTACCTGAGGTCAGGGGTTGAAGACCAGCCTGGCCAACACGGCAAAACCTTGCCTCTACTCAAAATACAAAAATTACCTAGGCATGGTGGCGTGTGCCTGTAATCTCAGCCAGTCGGGAGGCTGAGGCAGGAGAATCACTTGAACCCAGGAGGTGGAGGTGCAGTGAGCTGAGATCACGCCACTGCACTCCAGCCTGGGTGACAAAGTGAGACTCCGTCTCAAAAAAAAGCAGAAAAACATCCTATAGACTAGGTCACCTATCAAACTATAAATCTGAAGTCAGATAAAAGGGGGTATACAAATGGAAAAACCTATATATTCATCATTATTTACAAACACTGTTCTCTCCCACTAGGAGGAAAAATGTGTAGTGCTTGAAGCGATCATTCGGTCTTTTAACCTACATTCTCCTACACTGGTTTTTTTAAAACTTTAAAAAGATTTCATATATTATTTGTGTAATTTTAAAAATTATAAAAGGAATTTTAAAAATCACAAGAGTCCAAAACTGGCTCATATTTTGTGGGTCCTACTTTTTTAAAGAAAGAATAAAAGCTCCCCTGAAAGTATATTTTATATCATTCAGACAAAATTTAAAACCCAGAAATTAAAAAGAATTAGTTGGTGCCCATACACTTATCCATCCTCTCTCATGAATACCATGTAAAAATACCTATCATTTTCACTAATACATTAATACAAATTGAGATATTTCATAAATTCCTATAGAAGGCCCTATTTCATTTGTTTCTCCTTTAACAAAACTCACTTTAAAAATGAGAAACCCACCTACTACCTGTCACATGATAGTGTAACAACTTACCTGAGTTGTAGCAACAGCAGGGGCTGCAGATGACACAGCTGAGGGAGAGAGCGCTCCTACTTGTTGCAAATGCCCAGAAGACTGCTGAGGTAAGTGAGAGCTGGAGACAGGAGTACTAGATCCCGAGCCAGATACTACATTTGGAAATGATACTGCTACATCATTGCTGTTATAAATACCTGCAAAAAAAATAAATGTTATTTAAATATAACTTAGCAGTCAAATTTGTCACAGACACACATAATCAGTAAACTTGCATTTCCTCCCGGATCCCTCCTCCAATTATAAATCTTATTGTTGGTGTTTTAAAAATATTGTGCTAGTAACTAAATAAACACTGACTTCTCATGAAGCGGTTATCTAAAAGAATTTTTATTTAGCAAAAAGCCTTTTGTTAAAAGCAGGGGACAGCAGAAAGAGCTTTGTAAAAAATATGTCATGGATTTTAGGAGTTTCTAAGAGCAAGAAAACATTTCTTAAATAGAGGAATGAAGCAATTAGAGTTCCATAAAAATCACCTAAGGAGCTTTCCAAAAGGCAAATGCTAAGGCCCCAGAAATCATCACTGAGAAAGTCTGAAGTAGGAAGAGACCTTGTTCTAGAAAGCCGACAAGGTAGAAATTAAAATGGAACAGGCCCAACTTGAAATTCAGAGACAAATAGAGGAGCTGATGACACTGGTGGGAGACAGGTGTGGGAATAAAGAATGTTGGTAGATTCTAGAGACATTCCAGCGATAACACAGACAGGACTTTGTGACTGACTGTATGGGGCAGCTGCAGGGGTAGGAGAGGAGGAACGATTAAGACATGATGAACTGGGCTATGAGTTGGCAGCTCCATTTACTCCAGAAAACACGGGAGGTGAAAATCATGGGAGACTTGATGAAAACACTTTGAGAGGCACCATAGGGATAAAAGCCAGAAATAAGGTGGGTAATGGAAGCTATTCATTCTAGAAAAGAGGATGGGAGGGTGGGAGGATGAGCATAAGTTAACAGGAAACAAGTTAATTTTTTAAAAGTGCTTATTTTTTTTAAAAAAGAAAATCATGCTCAGCATAGAGAAGGAGAGGCTTTCAAGATAAAGAAATGGGAATATCTATAAACCACCTTCTCAACCAGGAGTGATTTTGCCCCACAAGGGACATTTCACAATACCTGGAGACATTTTTAGTTATCAAGCCTGGAAGGTGCTACTGGCATCCAATGGGTATAGGCCAGGGATGCTACTAGACATCTTACAATGCACAGGACAGCCTCCACAAGAAATAACTGGCCCACAGTGTTAATAGTGTGGAGGCCGAGAAAACCTGCTATAAACCAGAGCTCTTGGGAGGGCAAGAGGGGAAAAAGAGCCTGAAACCCAGGTACAGAAACAGGAGGAAAGAATGAACCTAAGTGGGCTGCAGAAAAAAAAAAAAAAAAAAAAAAATTAGCAACTGTAGCCCTAGAGGGCAACAATAATCAGTAATTTATATCAACAATACAATTTACTTTGTTCCAAAAAAACATCAAGATAGCCTGGACAACAAAGGGAGATATTGTCTCTACAAAAAATAAAAATTAGCCAGGCATGGTGGCACACGCCTGTAGTCCCAGCTACCTTGGGGACTGAGGTGTGAGGATCACTTGAGCCTGGAAGTTCAAGGTTGTAGTGAGCCATGCCGTGATTACATCACTGCACTCCAGCCTTGGCAAAAGAGCAAGACTCTGTCTTTAAAAATAAATAAATAAATAAACAAACAAATAAATAAATAAATAAAGTTATTGACATATAATAAATTAAAGCACCTACAATCTTATTCAAACAGGGAAAACAAAACAACTGGGACATTTTAAAAAGCCTTACAGCTATAATTAGGGCATCGGGATCTTTTTTATATCTACAATTTCTCCATAAAAATTATATATTCATTTAGCCAATGCATTCATTCTGCAAACATCACTGAACTCATTATTTGCCAGGCATTATTCTAAGCCCTGGAGATAAAAAGCCATTCAAGATAGGTAGTCTTTGCCTTCAAGAACTTGCGTAGAAAAAAAAGGCATTACAAACAGTTGTGGAGAGCACTATGACAGAGACATCCTCAGGGGGCTAGGAGCACAGAAAAAGAGGTATCTAATTCAGACCTGGAGTGAGAAAAGTGGTGAGCCAAAAAACTTACTGGAAGAGAAGTTGTTGCTTTTCAAGCTAATTTCTTTTCTATCTTTTGTTTGTTTGTTTTCTGAGACAGAGTCTCTCTCACCTATGCTGGAGTGCAGTGGTGCAATCATAGCTCACTGCAGCCTTGACCTCCTGGGCCAAGCGACCCTCCTGCCTCAGCCTCCCAAGTAGCTGGGACCACAGGCAAATGCCACCACACCTGGCTTTTTTTTTTTTTTTTTTTTTTTGCGTTGGTTGTGGGGGTGGTGGGTTAAGAGATGGGGTCTCACTATGCTGACACGCTGATTTCAAACTCCTGAGCTCAAGTGGTCCTCCCACCTCAACCTCCCAAAGTGCTGGCATTACACACATGAGCCACCATACCCAGCCTCAAGCTAGTTTCTTTTTTGAGGTGAAGTCTCGCTCTGTTGCCCAGGCTGGAGTGCAGTGGTGCAATCTCGGCTCACTGTAACCTCTACCCGCGGGTTCAAGTGACTCTCCTGCCTCAGCCTCCCTAGTAGCTGGGATTACAGGCACGTGCCATCACGCTCAGCTAATTTTTGTATTTTTACTAGAGATGGGGTTTGACCATGTCGGCCAGGCTGGTCTCAAACTCCTGACCTCAGGTGATCTGCCTGTCTCGGCCTCCCAAAGTGCTGGGATTACAGGTTTGAGCCACCACACCTGGCCTCGCAAGCTAATTTCTAAAGGGGCTGCAAAACAGAGGTAAAGGATGGTTTGAGGAAGAAACATGCAGTAGAGAGCAGGATAAATTCTAAGGACTTGGTGACTAATTAGACCTGAAAATTCTATTAGACCAATAGAACCTGGTGACTAATTAGACCTGAAAAATAAAAATAAGGGTAGAGTCACCAATGACTCTTAAGCATCAGTAAGTGCATGTAGTGATACCATTCCCTGAAACAGGAACAGCAACTGAAAGCAGTGTTTGCTTACTGTACGCAAGTAACTGTGCTAGCATAAGAACTCAATGAGGTAAATATTACTCCCGTTTCACATATGAGCAAACAGAAGTTTAAAGAAATAAAGTAACTTTTTTGGTGAGCTAGTAGGTGGTGAAATAATGATTCAAACTCACATAAATGAATTCACTTCCTATAAATGAAATCACTTCCTAATACAAATTAGAGGTTCAGGGTCATGGTCTTTGAGATGCCTGTGGGACACAGAACTCCTATATATAGAACACTATGGGATAAGCCTAAAACCCAGCAGGAAATTCAGATCTGAAGACATAAATCTAGGAGTGAGAAGCATAGTAAGTTACAGTAAGTAAATTTACAAACTAAAAATACTTACTATTGGTCTGCACTATGGTTGAAGTTTTAACCAGTTGCTCATAATTATTATAGAAATAAGAAATTTCCCATTAAGAACTCTAGATGTCTAATATCTCTTGAGAAACTGAAGATTTGCCAACACTGGATACTATATTATAAAAGAGCAACAATCTGACCAGAGCTCTGAACAGGGCATACAGACTTTAATCCATCAGCATCTCCATCATCCCTTACCATGTCACTCATTTATGTTGCCTATGTGGCCCCACAAGTATTTTATTTACAACTCTTGATATGAACACAATGGTCAAGGCCAAGGAACAAAAATGGAATCACCCAGGGAAAGTTCTCAGCGTGATCAAGAGAAGAGAACCAAAGACAGAACCCTAAATAACATTACCATTTAAAGGATAAACAAACAAAAACAGATCACAAAGGGCAAACTTAGAAAACTAAGATAGAGAATCTTATAAACTGCTCTAAGAATTTCAAAGGAATGGCCTGGTGCAAGTGGCTCACGCTTGTAATCCCAGCACTTTGGGAGGCCAAGGTGGGCAGATCCCTTTGAGCCCAGGACCAGCCTGGGCAACATGGTGAAATCCTATCTCTACCAAAAAGGCAAAATTAGCTGGGTGTGGTGTCAAGCATGGTGGTGTGTGCCCGTAGTCCCAGCTACTTGGGAGGCTGAGGTGGGAGAATTGCTTGGGCCTGGGAGGTTGAGATTGAGCCGAGATTGTGCCACTGCACTCCAGCCTCAGTGACAGAACAAGACCGTCTCCAAAAAAGAAAAAGAAAGGAAGAAAAAGAAACAAGTTTGGCTAAGAGGCACAGAAAAGAGACAGCATGTTAATGAAGTGATTATTTATAAACCTTATATTCCTAATAATACATAGCAGAGAAAAAGATATGCATTTTTAAAGGTTGCTACTCCATAGATAATTCAACAAATATTGAGTTTCTATTGAATTCAGTGTTTTCAGAGTATCTTAGAAAATAAAATACTGCAGCCAGATGCGGTGGCTCACATCTGTAATCCCAGCACTTTGGGAGGCTGAGGCAGGTGGATCACCTGAGGTCAGGAGTTTGAGACCAGCCTGGCCAACATGGCGAAACCCATCTCCATTAAAAATACAAAACTTAGCCAGGCATGGCGGTGCATGCCTGTAGTCCCAGTTACTCGAGAGGCTGAGGCAAGAGAATCACTTGAGAGGCGGAGGTTGCAATAAGCCAAGATCACACCACTGCACTCCAGCCTGGGCGACAGAGCAAGACTCCATCTCAAAAAAAGGAAAAAAAAAAAAAAGGAAGATAAAATGCCGATTATCTAGTTATTATGAGGGTGAAAAGTGTACTACACAGGGAGTCTCCAATTTCTAAAATTAGAAAACAAAAGTTAGCTGGAGGCAGCATGCTGAAATTGAAACAGCAGAGGCTTTTGACTTAAGACAAAACTGGGTTCAAATGCTGGATCTGTCACCTACACGACCCTTAATCAAACTACTTAACCCTTTTGAACCTCCATATTATTCTTATCTATAAAACAAAGATAATGGCTACCTTAAAGACTTTTTGTGAGATTTTGAGAATATCCATATAAAAAAGCTCTAGCAATGCCTACCACAGAGTAAGTTTTAATAAATGGTAGCTATGGCCATTTTGGTGTTAATGCTTTCATTAAAAATGTATCTGTAAGTCAGGAAAGTACACTGTTGTAACTACCAGGTCCTCTAATGTCTCTACTACACTTTGAAAGTTGCAATTACCATCACAACATGCAGTAAAACACCTTGGAAGAATAATATTCAGAAGCAAAATCGTGGTGATTAAGGACCTTCAATCTCAAAACTTAAATTGTTTTTATATTACATCAACGTATACTTACATAGGAAATTACGCAGCTAAATGTGCAATCCAGTAATCACACTTTGAAACAGTATCTGGTACTCAGTTTACTGGTTAAAAAAAAAAAAAAAAAAAAAAAAAACCCAGAGCAAAATATTCCTTTCCTATCAAGGCAGGAAAGCTTAAAATTCTGAATCTTTCTTTGAAAATGAAAATAATGTATTCCCTTCAACTTCCTTGCTCCTCAGGTAGGACTGGTACAACATCCACCTTAAATTCTTCTGTATCTGCTTTCTATTTAACTTCACTCTATTTTCATCTTATTTAAGTCATATGCTGTTTTTAACTAAAATCAAGGTGACATTCATTGAATTAAACAGAGCTAAATGTTACAATGCATGAGCTCTAGGAAAATACACCGAAATTCATCTGTTCAGGATAGGGAGGAGAAACAAAGCTGCAGAACGATACAGAGGGTGGCAATGACATACTGATTCCTTCCTTTCCTTTTCTTCCCTTCCTTCCTTCCTTTCATCAAACAAATATTCAGTAGGTATGAGGAATGAAGCTAGGAGCTGGGATAATGTAGGGAGCAAGACAGACAAGATTTTAGCTCTCTGGGAATTTACAATTTAAGGAGCAAGGCAAACATTAAAACAAATACATGAATATAAATTCCAACACATACTATAACGGAAGAGAAAAAGGTACCACAAGAGTGAAATATTAGGAAGCAAGAAAGACCTGTCTAAAAAAATATTTAAGACAAGGCTTAAAGGTTAGGTAGGTGTTAACTAGACAAAGAGTAAGACAGAAAAACTTGTCCAAAAGACCCAGAAATATTGAAAGAAGAAAAAACAGGAACTGAACAAAGCAAGAAACTTCTGTATTTTTTGTGTTTAGCTTGTGGATATATAGTCCAAATCCTATGCTGAAAAGTAATTTGGGTTAGTTATTCCCCACCCCATCCTTCACAGTGGTTATCTTAATCATTTGAAACACGGTTTGATTAATTTATTTCTCTTTGTATTCAATTTTTTTTTTTTTTTGAGACGGAGTCTCGCTATTGCCCAGGCTGGAGTGCAGTGGGACGATCTCGGCTCACTGCAGGCTCCGCCTCCCGAGGTTCGTGCCATTCTCCTGCCTCAGCCTCCAGAGTAGCTGGGACTGCAGGTGCCTGCCACCTCACCCGGCTAATTTTATGTGTTTTTAGTAGAGACGGGGTGTCACTGTGTTGGCCAGGATGGTCTCGATCTCCTGACCTCATGATCCGCCGGCCTCGGCCTCCCAAAGTGCTGGGATTACAGGCATGAGCCACCGCACCCGGCTGTATTCAATTTTAGAAGGTTTCCCATCTTTTTTTAAACGTAAAATTCAGAACTATTTAAAAAAGTATATTCAGGGAAGTGTCATACCCATTCCTTCTATCCTTTGTTCCACCCCATTCTAACCACACCTTTTTATCCTTTCTGTTTCTTTTTCAAATGTGCAGATAAGGTACAGTATATTTTCTTCTTTCTCTTTCTTTCTTTTCTTTTTATTTATTTTATTTATTTATTTATTTATAAATTTATTTTGGAGACGGAGTCTCACCTCTGTCGCCCAGGCTGGAGTGCAATGGCATTGTCTTGGCTCACTGCAACCTCCACCTCCCGGGTTCATGCGATTGTCCTGCCTCAGCCTCCTGGGTAGCTGGGATTGCAGGCGCCTACCACCACGCCTGGCTAATTTTTGCATTTTTAGTAGAGACAGGGTTTCACCATGTTGGCCAGGCTGGTCTCAAATTCCTGACCTCAAATGATCCATCCACCTCAGCCTCCCAAAGTGCTGGGATTATAGGCATGAGCCACCACACCTGGCCTTTCTTTCTTTTTTTTTTTTTTTTTTTTTTTTTTGAGGTGGAGTTTCTCTCTTATTGCCCAGGCTGGAGTGCAATGGCACGATCTCAGCTCACCACAACCTCCGCCTCCCAGGTTCAAGCAATGCTCCTGCCTCAGCCTCCCAAGTAGCTGAGATTACAGGCACACACCACCACGCCCAGCTAATTTTTGTATTTTTAGTAGAGATGGGGTTTCACCATGTTGGTCAGGCTGGTCTCGAACTCCTGACCTCGTGATCCACCCACCTCAGCCTCCCAAAGTGCTGGGATTACAGGCATGAGCCACCATGCCCGGCCGGCCTCTCTTTCTTAAACAAAAGGTGGCATACTATAGATCATAGATCCTCTTTTTTTTTTTTTTTTTTTGAGACGGAGTCTCACTCTCGCTCAGTCGCCCAGGCTACAGTGCAATGGCATGATCTCAGCTCACTGCAACCTCCGTCTCCCGGCTCCAAGCAATTCTTCTGCCTCAGCCTCCTGAGTAGCTGGGATTGCAGGCACACACCACCACACTCGGCTAATTTTTGTATTTTTAGTAGAGACAGGGTTTCATCATGTTGGTCAGGCTGGTCTCAAACTCCTGACCTCATGATTCACCCACCTCGGCCTCCCAGAGTGCTGGGATTACAGGCGTGAGCCACCGTGCCCGACAGATCCTCTTTTTTAAGTTGCTCTTTTTCACTTAACCATGTATCTTGGAAATCGGCCAGGCGAGGTGGCACACGCCTGTAATCCCAGCACTTTGGGAGGCCGAGGTGGGTGTATCACCTGAGGTCGGGAGTTCGAGACCAGCCTGACCAACATGGTGGAACCCTGTCTCTATTAACTACAAAAAACTAGCTGGGTGTGGTGACACATGCCTGTAATCCCAGCTACTTGGGAGGCTGAGGCAGGAGAATTGCTTGAACCCGGGGAGACAGAGGTTGCAGTGAGCCAAGATTATGCCGTTCCACTCCAGACTGGGCAATAGGAACAAAACTCCATCTCACACACACAAAAAAATGTATCCTGGAAATCGTAACTGTCTTTAGAGAAATTCCTCATTCTGTTCTTTTTTTTAGCATTGCACAGTACTCTATCTTGTGGATGTTCAATTGTTTATTCAACTACTCTCCTATGTATGGCCATTTAGTTTCCAGAATTGTGTAATTACCAACAGTGCTGCATTAAATAACCTTTTGTGTATGTAAAAAAAAAAAAAAAAAAAAAGAAAAAACAGGTAATACAGCTAAAGCCTTGTGGAGAGGCTGGTAAAAGACAAAGTTGGAGAGAGGGGAAGGAACAGATCATAAGGCCTTGTGAGCCATGTAGAGGTGTTCAGAATTTTTGCTAAGATCAATAGGAAGACACCAAAGGCAAATAGTATGACTCACTTTTTAAAAAGATCATCCCTCTGACTCCTATGTACCAAAGGGACTGACGGGGATGAGTGGAAACAAAGGTTTTTTTTTAGGAGGCTATTTCACAATTTGGATTAAAAATTATGTCCCTCCAGACAAAGACAGTAGTAGTACTGAACATGGACAAGGACTTGCAGTGCATCTAGAAATTAGAATCATCTAAACTTGATGACAAATTAGATTTGGTAGCAGGGTAGAAGGCGAATAAGTCATGGGTTTCTGGCTAGTGATTAAAAGTGCCCTTACTGAGATGGTAAAAACTGGAACAGGAGGAATGGAAGTTTTCTTAAACGCCAGCCTAGGACCACATGTTGAGGCTCTCCAACAGTTCAAGGATGGGTCCTAGAAGAGGAGTTCATACAGAAAACTGACA
Organism: Pongo pygmaeus; assembly: GCF_028885625.2. Taxonomy (NCBI): domain Eukaryota; kingdom Metazoa; phylum Chordata; class Mammalia; order Primates; family Hominidae; genus Pongo; species Pongo pygmaeus. The sequence continues at coordinate 21,854,847 of NC_072381.2, read as the reverse complement.
CCAGTAAGATAAGAAGAAAACCATGACTGTGGTATCACTGAAGCAAAGAAAGAGAGCCTGACGGAAGAGATAGCACTGACTTCTCAAATGCTGCATTTTCAGCCCACTAGATGTGAAAAGATGGAGACAAACAGTGATCTCAGGAGAAGAATACAGTATGAGCAGAAGCCAAAAGAACATTGTTTAGACTTAAGTTTTTATTAATAAGCCAATGCAATTACACAAGATTGGTAAATAAGACAGAAGTATACCTGTCTAATGACAGAAATAATAATGCTCACCAACCTGAGTTCCTATTTCCCACTTTCAAACTGCCTAGGAGGTCAAGTAAGTACCCATCCAGTGGCTTATTCAGGAAAAAGACTGTGAATGGAATAGTCTTGAGAAGTATTTAACCAAGCAAGTAATTAAGCCTGTAAATTATCCCTAACCCACATCCCGAGAGACTGAATTACTTATTCTTTCCTAGAGGTTAATATGGTGTGAAAATAGCTAAAAGTCCAAATCCTCCTCCCTCATGCAAATAACCTCACACAACCTCATATACCTCATCTATAAAGTGAGGGTGGTACCAACAATTTCATAGGGCTGGGGCAAGGATTAGCTTGCATATGCGAAGCATATACTAATATTGTCCTCAGGCCCCCTAATGGTATGTGCAGGCACCAGTCATGGTAGACAGTATACTGTCTACCACATAGTAAACATCTGACAAACAGTGCCCATTATTATGATGAATTCATTATTATGAATTAAATAGGACTGAGAGAGGGGTTTCAAGATGGGTGACTAGAGGCATTTTGTATTTGTCTCTTCCACTAGGAACCGAAATAGTTAGCAGGTAACCACAATTTGTATAGATTGTCCAAGAGAAAACACTGGAATTCAACAAAAAACTAACAAGCAATACCTAAAACAAGGAAGGAAAGGGAAGCAAGGCAGGGAAAGAACAGGTTAGAGACCCTCAGCTGTCAACGTTCCCACATGGACTTAAGCAATCCTAGCCATGGGAGAGCTCCTAGATCCTTGCAGGCTCTGAAATAAACATAGGGAACTGCGAGGAGATTGTATTGACAGCACAGCCACAGGGAGGATGCTTATGCTGTATCCCATACATGTTCTAAGACCTAAGCAGCAACAGCAAAGTACCATCTTAAGAGTCTTTTATCCAACAGACTACACACTGTCCTAGGGCCCAGCAGTGCTAGGACTGAGGCCAAGAGATACACCGGCTACTGCTCCCAGGGTGGAGGCGTGAATGAGCAAAGTGTGGGCTATTGCACACAGGGCTGAGATGTGGGGAACCACTGCTAGGGCTGATGCATGAGTGTTCCCCATCTGCTGGCCTACACTTGCCTCCACTAACATGGCCCTGGGCTCTCCAGTGACAGGGCAACGGTGTGACCAATGCTGCCCCGACTACCTGAACATTCTGCTGGTGACTTAGGGATCACCCTGCCCCTGCCTACCATGACTGGTACCTGCAAATACCATCAGGGGGCCTGAGGACAAGCCCACCAATCCAGCTTTGCCCCACCCTCAGCCCATGCCAGAGCACACAAGTCTGGAGTACAGGGGACTGCCCAGCGCAATCCAACATCATTAGCACCTCAACACTTGTCCTGGGGATCTGAGGTTAGGCCTACCCACCCTGCTGCTACTGCCACAGCTGGCACCTATCTGCATGTACCATCTGTAGGCCTGGAGACTGGCCTGCCCAGCCCACTGTAGCCACCACCAATACAAGTGCACTCTTCCTGGGATCCACAGGGTTGTCCCACCACTGCCACCGTCCACGCACACCACACTGGCTGGCTGCAGACCCGAGAACCGTCCAACCTACAGAGCCAACTGCTACCACTACTGGCATCTGAGGAAGTATGGGCCTCCACCTCGAGGCACAAGAATCAGCCTACCTGGACCCACTAACACCAGTACCAGCATATGCCACCCTGGGCCCAAGGTGAGGCATGCTTGGTCCACGACTGAGGTGCAAAGGCTGGTCTACCTGGCATCCTAGTCCCCAGCAAAACTTCACGACTGCCTCCACTAATAATTGCACCCTAAACCACTGAGAAAAATCATAGACACCGCTGATACTGTTTAAGCCAAATAAATCATCCAGAGATTACATGACTGCACACATCCAGAATCAAAACTACAGTGCCTACCCAAGCAACACCATAGATATATCTTCAATACAATGTTCTCCCGTATGAAAGCAAATTCAAAAAAATTGGGAGAAGCTATTATCACATCAGATGCACAGATATCAACATACATAGGAAACAATAAAAAGCCAAAAAAAAAAAAAAAAAGGCGAGAGAGAGACACCTCCAAAGGGCACACAATAATTCCATAGCAACAGACACCATTAAAAACAGTTTTTAAAAATATTGGAAAAATAGTTCAAAATTTTAATACTAAAGAAGCTATGTGAGATACAAAATAATTCTGAAAATACAAAGAAATCAGAATGGTTATTCAGGACATGAATAATATAAATAATAAATAAATTATTTATTTTCACTCTGTAATTATTCAATAATAACTACTTTCTATATAAACATACATATATGTAGAGAGAGAGAGAGAGAAAGAGAGAGAGGGAATTTAAAAACAACAAAACAGAGGCTGGGCGCAGTGGCTCATGCCTGTAATCCCAGCACTTTGGGAGGCCAAAGCAGGCAGATCACTTGAGTACAGGACTGCAACACCAGCCTGGCCAACACGGCAAAACCTCATCTCTACAAAAATACAAAAGTCAGCCAGGTGTGGTGGTACATGCCTGTAATCACAGCTACTTAGGAGGCTGAAGCAGGAGAATCGCTTGAACCTAGGGGACAGAGGCTGCAGTAAGCTGGGGTCACTTTAGACTGGGCAACAGAGCAACACTCCATCCAAAAAAAAAAAAAAATCAATCAAAATCCAAAATGTATTCAGAAGTTTCAACAATAGACTAGATCAAGCAGAAGAAATTCATAACTTGAAGCCAGTCTTTTGAAATAACCCAGTCAAAATATAGTGACCAAATATTCCAATAATATGGAAAACCAACTCAACAAAATACTAGATTAAAACTTCCCAGGTCTGGGCCAGGCGGATCATGAAGTCAGAAGTTCGAGACCAGCCTGATCAACACGGTGAAACCCTGTCTCTACCAAAAACACAAAAATTAGCTGGGTGGTAGTGGTGCACACCTGTAATCCCAGCTACTGGGAAGGCTGAGGCAGAAGAATTGCTTTGAGCCTGGCAGGCTGAGTTTGCAGTGAGCAGAGATTGCGCCACTACACTCCAGCCTGGGCAACAAAGTGAGACTCTGTCTCAAAAAAAAAAGAACTTCCCAGGTCTAGCAAGAAATATAGACATCCAGATAGAGGAGGCTCTAAGATCCCTAAAAACAATGCAAAAAGGTCTTCTCTACAGCACATTTTACTCAGGCTGTCTGAAGACAAAGACAAAGAATTCTAAAAACAAGAGAAAGGCATCCAGTCACCTATAAAAGACCCCCCCATCAGACTAACAGATTTCTCAGCAGAAATTTTACAGTCAACATAGAAAGGGATGATATATTCAAAAGTGCTGAAAGAAAAAAAAAAAAAACTTTCAGCCAAGGATATTATATCCAGCAAAATCATCCTTCATAAATGAAGGAGAAATAAAGTCTTCTCCAGACAAGCAAAAGCTGAGGAAATTCATCACCATTAGACCACCCTATACGAAATGCTCAAGGGAATTCTAAACCTGGAAGCAAAAGGATGACATTTGCCACCATGAAAACATACAAAAGTACAAAACTCACTGGAGTAAAGCAAATACACAAAGTAAGAAGAAAGAGAAAGGACTCAAACCACCCCTACAGAGAACCACAAAACCACAACGACAAGAAGAAAGGAAAAGAAAGAATATACAAAACAACTAGAAAACAATAGGACAAAAACAAAACCTCACATATCAATAATAACCTTAAATGTGATGGATTAAATTCTCCACTTACAAGATATCAACTAGGTGAATGAATTAAAAAACAAGATCCAACTACTTACTGCCCACAAGAAACAAACTTCACCTGTAAGGATGCATACAGATGGAAAGTAAAAGTATGAAAAAAGATATTTTATGCAAAGGGAAACCAAAGGAAGTAAGCAGGAGTAGCTATACTTACATCAGATAAAAGGGACTTTAAGAAAAAAAAAAACTGTAAAAAAGATTAGGTCATTATATAACGACAAAGGGATAAATCCCACAAGAAGATGTAACAATTCTAAATATATATGCACCAAACTGGAAAATTCAGATTCGGAAAGCAAATATTACTAAACCTAAAGAGAGGGATAAACTCCAATACAATAATAGTGAGAGACTTCAACACCCCACTCTCAACATTAGATAGATCACCGGCACAGAAAATCAAAAAACAAACACTGGACTCCAACTAGACTTTAGACCAAATGGACATAACAGACATTTACAAAACATTTTATCCAACAACTGCTCTCATCAGCACATGGAACATTCTCCAGGACAGAGCATACGTTAGGACACAAAACAAATCTTTAAAAATCAAAATCATATCAAGTATCTTCTCAATTTACAATGGAATAAAATTAAAAATCAACACAAAGAGGAACTTAGGAAACTATACAAATACATAAAAATTAAATAACATGGCCAGGCACAGTGGCTCACGCCTGTAATCCCAGCACTTTGGGCAGCTGAGGTGGGCGGATCACAAGGTCAAGAGATCGAGACCATCCTGGCCAACATGGTGAAACCCCGTCTCTACTAAAAATACAAAAATTAGCTGGGCATGGTGGTGGGCACCTGTAGTCCTAGCTACTTGGGAGGCTGAGGCAGGAGAATCACTTGAACCCAGGAAGTGGAGGTTGCCATGAGCTGAGATCACGTCACTGCACTACAACCTGGCAAGAGAGTGAGAATCTGTCTCAAAAAAAAGAAAAGAGAGACGAGACAAGAAGAGAAATAACATGACCAGGTGCGGTGGCTCACGCCTGTAACCCCAGCACTTTGGGAGGCTGAGGCTGGTGGACTGCCTGAGGTCAGGAGTTTGAGACCAGCCTGGCTAACATGATGAAACCCATCTCTTCTAAAAATATTAAAAAAATTAGCCAGGCGTGGTGGCACATGCCTATAGTCCCAGCTACTCAGGAGGCTGAGGCAGGAGAATTGCTGGAACCCAGGAGGCAGAGGTTGCAGTGAGAAGAGATCACATCACTGCACTCCAGCCTGGGTGACAGAGCAAGACTCCATCTTCAAAATATATATATATGTACATACACATATATATATTTTTAATAACACAATCCACCACTGTGCCAATGAGGAAATTAAGATGGATATAAAAAAATTTCTTGAAACAAATGAAAATGGAAACACAACATGCCAAAACCTATGTGATACAGCAAAAACAGCACTAGAAAGTTTATAGCAGTAAACATCTACATCAAAAAAGTAGAAAGACTGCAAATAAACAATCTAATGATGCACCTCAAGGAACTAGAAAAGCAAGAACAAATCAAACCCAAAATTAGCAGCAGAAAAGATATAATGAAGATTAGACAGAGACCCCCTCTCCCTCTCAAAAAAAAAAAAAAAATCAATGAAATGAAAAATTGGTTCTTCAAAAAGGTAAACAAAATTGATGAACTGCTAGCTAGACCAGGCAAAAAAAAAAGAGGTAAGAACCAAATCAGCAAAATCAAAATTGAAAAAGGAGACATTACAACTGATACCACAGAAATACAAAAGACAGCAGAGAATAGTATGAATGCTAACAAATTGGAAAATCTAGAGAAAATGGATGAATTCCAAAAAACATACAACCTACCCAGGCTGAATCAGGAAGAAACAGAAACCCTGAACAGACCAACAATGAGTAATGAGACTGAATCAGTAATAAAACGTCTCCCAACCAAAGAAAAGCCTAGGACTGGATAGATTCAATGCTGAATTCTACCAAATGTATAAAAAGGAACTAATACCAATCCTCTTCAAACTATTCCAAAAATCCAAGAGAAGGGGATTCTCCTTAACTCATTCTACAAGGCCCTGACCAGACAAGGATACAACAACAACAAAAAAGGAAACTACAGGTCAATATCCCTAAGAAATATTGATGCAAAAATCCCCAACAAAATGCCAGCAAACCGAATTCAACAAAACATCAAAAGGTAATACACCATCATCAAGTGGGATTTACACTTGGAATGCAAGGATGGTTTAACATAATAGGTATCACATCAACAGAATAAAGGACAAAACCCATATGATCATCTCAGATGCAGAAAAAGCATTTGATAAAATTCAACATCGCTTCATATTAAAAACTCTCTAACTAAGCACAGAAGGACCATTCTGCAAAATAATAAAGGCCATATATGACAAACTCACAGCTAACATTATACTGAACAGGAAAAAGCTAAAAACTTTTCCTCTAAGACCTAAAACAAAACAAGAATGCCCACCTTCACAACTCTTATTCAACATAATATTGACAATTCTAACCAGAGCAATCTGGCAACAGAAATAACAGGTATCCAAGTTGACTTCCATATGGAAGTAAAATTCGCTACTTTGCAGATTACGGGATCTTATATGCAGAAAAACCTAAATACTCCACCAAAAGACTATAAGAACTGATAAATTCAGTAAATTTGGAGGATACAAAATCAACATACAAAAACCAGTACTGTTTCTATATATCCATAATGAAATAGCAAAAAAAGAAATCAAGGCAGCAGTCCTGTTTACTATAGCATTTAAAAAAAAAAAAAAGAATACATTTAACCAAGTAGGTGAAAGATCTCTACAAGGAAAATTACAAAACACTGATGAAAGAAACTGAAACGGTCACAAACAAATTTAAAGACATCCCATGCTCATGAATTGGAAGAATTAGTATCAGTAAAATGACCACACTGCCAAAAGCAATCTACAGATGCAATGCAGTCCTTATCAAAATAATATCATTTTTCATAGAAACAGAAAAAACAATTCTAACATTTGTATGGAGCCAAGAAAGAATCAGAATACCTGAAGTAATCCTGAGCAAAAGAACAAAGCTGAAGTCATCACGCTATGTCACTTCAAAATATATTACAAAGCTACAGTAACCAAAACAACATGGTATTGGTATAAAAACAGACACCAATGAAACAGAATAGAGAACCCAGCAATAAACCCACTTTTTTTTTTTACGGCCAACTGATTTTTGACAAAGGCACCAAGCACGTACACTGAGGAAAGGATATCCTCTTCAAAAAATGGTGCTGGGAAAATTGGATATTTGTATGCAAAAGAATAGAACTGTACCCCATTTCTAACCATACACAAAAGTCAACCCAAGATGGATTACAGACTTAAACATAAGACCTGAAAGTATAAAAATACTCAAAGAAAACACAGGGAAAACACTTCAGGACATTGGTCTAGGCAAAGATTTTATGGCTAAAACATCAAAATCACAAATAGACAAAATGGGACTACATTAAACTAAAAACCTTCTGCACAGCAAAAGACATAATCAACAGAGGAGGGAGACAAACTGTTGAATGGGAGAAAATATCAGCAAAGTATTCACCTGACAACAGACTAACATCCAGAATACACAAGGAATTCAAACAACTCAACAATAAAAAAAAAAAAGATACCATTAACAAGTGGGCAAAGGACATGAATAGATATTTCTCAAAAGATAACATACAAATGCTGGGCACAGTGGCTCACACCTGTAATCCCAGCACTTTGGGAGGCCGAGGCGGGTGGATCACCTGAGGTCAGGAGTTTGAGACCAGCCTGGCCAACATGGGAAAACCCTGTATCTACTAAAAATACAAAACTTAGCCAGGCATGGTGGCACCTGCCTGTAATCCCAGCTACTAGGGGGGCTGAGGCAGGAGGATTGCTTGAACCTGGAAAGCAGAGGTTGCAGTGAGCCAAGATTGTGCCACTGCACTCTAGCCTGGGCAAAAGAGCAAGACTCCATCTCAAAACAAAACAAAACAAAACAAAAACATACAAATGGACAATGTATACATGAAAAAATGCTCAACATCACTAATCATCAGGGGAATGTAAATCAAAACCGCAATGAGATATCCTATTACTCCAGTTAGAATGGCTATGATTAGAAAGACAAAAACGACAGATGTTGCTGAAGATGTGGAGAAAAATAAACTCTTACACACTGTTTGTAGGAATGTAAAATTAGTACAACCACTATATAAAATAGTATATTTATCTAAAAAACTAAAAATACAACTTCCACATGATCTAGCAATCCCAATATCAGGTATTTAAACCAAAGTAAAAGAAATGAGCATATCAAAGGGTTACCTGCACTCACATGTTTATCATAGCATTTATTCACAAAAGCAAAGATATGGAATCAACCTCAGTGTTTTTCAACGGACAAATGGATAAAGAAAGTGTAGTATATATACACAATGGAATACTATTTGGACATAAGAAAGAATGAAATCATGTCATTTCCAACAACACGGATGGAACTGGAGATCATTATGTTAAGTGAAATAAGCCAGGCACAAAAAGACAAATACCACACGTGCTCAACTCATATGTAAGACCTGAAAAACTTGAAGTCATGGAGACAGAGAATAGAATAACAGATACCAGAGGATGGGAAGAGTGTGAGGGTAGGAGGGAGAAATGAAGAGAGGTTGTTGAATGGGTACACAAACATACAGTTAGATAGAATAAGTAAGTTTTAATGTTCGACAGAAGGCTAGGGTGACTATTGTTAGCAACAATACATTGAATATTTCAATGAAGCTAGAAGAGAAGACTTGAAATGTTGCCAACACACAGAAATGATAAACATTCAAGGTGATGGATACCCCACATACCCTGACTTGGTCAGTATACATTCTATGCATGTAACGAACACTCAAACGTCCCCCATAAATAGGTAAATTATTATGTAGCGATAAAAGCAAATGTAAATAAGCAAGCATCTTTAAAATAAACAGGATAATACATACAATAACAGAAACACTTCTGTTGTTAATCAGTCTTCCCTTTCCCTTTGGCAACTAATGAATAAATACAACAGTCTTTATCTTTGGCTTTCCCTTTCTAGACTGTAGAATATATCTCCGTAGAATTAATCCATTCATTACTCAGAAATGGTGAAATACAATTTAAGTTAGACCTTTCTTTCCTGAGACTCTCAGCAATCTCAGTGGAATACTGGTGTTCCTAAATCTCTCTAGGCAAGTGTTAACTATTTCGTGGGTTGCTGTATTTTTGCTTTATTAAAGATGAACATTTTTACTCATTATGTATTGCTTCTTTTGACATGATCTATACAATTGAACACAATCATTTTTAAAATTTGAAATACATGCAAAAGTAGGAAAAAATCATCAACAAACTTTTTTTGGTTTTTGTTTGTTTTCAGATGGAGTCTTGCTCTTGTTGCCCAGGCTAGAGTGCAACGGCACAATCTCGGCTCACTGCAACCTCCACCTCCCAGGTTCAAGCGATTGTCCTGCCTCGGCCTCCTGAGAAGTTGGGATTACAGGCGCCTTCCACCATGCCTGGCTAATTTTTGTATTTTTAGTAGAGACAGGTTTCGCCATTTTGGCCAGGCTGGTCTTGAACTCCTGACCTTAGGTGATGTGCCCGCCTCAGCCTCTCAAAGTCCTGGGATTACAGGCATGAGCCACCATGCCTGGCCTATTTCTGTCTTTTAATTCCCTAAATTAACTATACACACCTAATAAATTGTTTTTTTTGTTTTTTTTTTTTGTTTTTTTTTGCTTAAATTGGACAGAATTCACTTCTGTGGATTATATAACACTCAACTCTAACTGATGGTATAGTAAGTAAAGAAATAAGATGCTCAAAGATGAAGCTAGGGAGTCAACTTGTGTAGAGTCTCACAGGCTACAAAGGACTCTTAAATTTTAACCTAACGGAACGCCATTAAAGCATTTTTAACCAGAAGAGTGCCATGATTAGAAATATGTTTTTATAAGATCACTTTGGCTACAGTGTGGACGACGCCCTGAAAGACAACACAGTGGAGTCAGGGAGATGACTTAAGTAGCTATTGTAATATTTTAGACAAAATATTTTAAGTACCAAATTCTGGCCAGAATTATGGAGTGAGAAAAGCAGCGGCTCGAGGAATTTCAATACTAAATTTGGATAAAGGGAAGCCACCAGAAAACTAAAAAGAAATTGTCGAAGAGTTGGACACCCATGCTAAGCGTAATGTTACAAAAGCAAAAAAATTTAAAATAACATTAAAATAGAAGATGTTTCCGACAGAAGTTCCTAGACAAAGACAAATCTGCATAAAGGTAATGTAAGATGAAGACTAAAAATACCCACTGACTTGGCAGTGTGAGAGCCATTCCTGACCTGACTGGAGTAGTTGTAGAGGCCACTAAGAAGTGGTTTGAAAAATCAATCAATAGGAGAATTTCTGTTTCTAGCAATAAGGCAGACCAGACAACCTAAAACCCTTCCTAATTAAAATCACCTAAAAATGAGGGCACATGTTCTCAGGATCTCCTGAGGCCTGTGTCATAGGGAAAAAAAATATTACCTAAAAACAAATACCCGAGTCCACAAGCAAAGGAAATGTCTAGGGGTCAAGAATAAAAAGGAAACTTGAAGGCTTAAAGCTCAAAAAAATAAATAAATAATCAAAAAAATAAACACATACTCAAAAAATAAGCAATAAAACTTAAAGGCCAAACAGGCTGCCTTAGCAGAGTCGGCCTGTCCCAATAATGTATGAACTTCGGTTTTAATGCCCAAAAGGAAAAGAGATGAGACCTGGTGCCTCTAATGGATGGATGGAAGGATGAAACTGAGATCCTGTTTATATGGCTGAGACTGTCAAAAAGCTACACTTTCAGTGGAAGGGTAGACCACTTAAAAAAAAAAAAAAAAACCCACATACAAAAATCACCCAAAAATCACATCATAGGGAGAAAATAATAATACTTGTCCAATTTGGTCTATGCTCTGGATAGGAGGTAAAAAGTCTGCCATATGAATTTATAGCCACATAGTCTTGCCTTCAAATAGACTTTGGTTTGATAAATCCCAACATTAAATTAACATAAGAATGGTCAGGGTGGTGAAGCAAACACAAACTTTTCTGAAGGGATATATCCTTAATCCATGATAAAACGTAATCCAAAATAAGGAAACACGGAAGGAACCAATCCCCATGATGACAAATTAGCAGATACAAACATTTAGACTGCCCTCCAAGACACTTCGAAAATAGAAATGGCCAATAAATATTATAAGATAAATATTTTAAATGATTAAGAACCTAAGAGGATGCATTTTTTAAATGTGAGAAAAGAACACTATATATAAAAAAGAGGAACACAGAATATCTTGCAGTGGTAGGCAGAATTCTGAAGACAGGTTGGTGTTTGCTATCCCCTGGTTATTCAATGAAACGCTAATCTAGGTACTGCTATGCAGACTGAATTAAGGCTATTGGTTAGCTGACTTGGAAACAAATTATCCGGGGTTATCTAGAAGGATCCAACGTAATCACATGAGCCTTTGAAAGCAGAAGAGGGGCTGTGTGCAGTGGCTCACTTAAGGTCAGGAGTTCGAGACCAGCCTGGCCAACAGGGCGAAACACCTGTGATGACACACGCCTGTAATCCCAGCTACTTGGGAGGCTGAAGCACGAGAATCGCTTGAACCCACAAGGCGGAGGTTGCAGTGAGCCGAGATCAGACCACTGCACTCCAGCCTTGGACGACAGAGGAAGACTCTGTCTCCAAACAAAAAAAAAAAAAACAACAAAAAAAAAGGAAGGTAGAAAGTCAGTGAAAGATGTGGCAGAAGAGAAAGTGAGAGATGCGGCAGAAGGGGAAGTCAGACAGATTCTAAGTGTGAGAAGGATTCAGCTCATCATTGCTGGCTTGAAGACGCAGGGGCATGTGCAGGGTCTTTAATAAAAGCCTCTAAGAGCTAAGGGTTTCTTAGGAAGCCTCCTGGTAAGAGCCCAGCTGGCCAGCACCTGGATTTCAGCCTTGCAAGACACTAAGCAGAGAACCCAGCCAACCCAAACTTCTACTGGTAAAATATGATAAATGAAAGCTAATAAATGTGTGTGGTTTTAAGCTGCTAACTTTCTGATAATTTGTTATGTCAGCAATAGAAAACTAATGTACTTACAGTGCCAGAAAGTAAGGAAGCATTCAAAGAATAACAGGGATATGTCAAAAGAACAGAGAGCCAGCTCAAAGGGGCTCCCACTGGCTAACCTGAACAATTTTCAGCATCACAATAAATCATGAATAATAAATTATAGCCCATAGGAATCCTTAAACACATACTGATACAAACTGAAAATCTGATGAGGAATGGAATATTACATATAGTGTCACAATTTATTCCACAAAATTATTATTAATTGTAAAGGGGGAAAGAAAACCTTTACACTGGGAAAGCCTGATTATGTGCCATTGATAATATGCACTGCAAAGATCACTTCTATAAAATTTCTGCCCCTCAAAACATAATCTGAATTTAGTAATGACAAACAAAATCCAAAACAACTACCCTGTGATCTCCAAAAACACTGAGAACTGTCAAAACTTGAATGGCATTTGAAAACTAGATGGTAGTAATATAGCAGTGTTAATTTTCTGTTCTTAATAGCCATACTGTGATATTGTAGAATGTCCTTGTTTGTAAGAAATACATAAGTATCCAGTGCTGATGGGATACTGTGCGCAACTTACTCTCAAATGGCTCAGAAAAACAAAGTTCTCTCTACTATACTTACAATTTTTCCATGAGTTTGAGATTGCTTCAAAATAAAAATATTTTCAGATGTGGCAAAAGAACTACACAGTTCTTTTTTTAAAAACAAAGAAACAGAAAACCAAACTACGTTCATTTTAAGAGACTTCAAAGAATTCAAACTTGAAAACAACATGTTCACTAAAATTCTTCACTCAATAGTCTAATAAAACAATAAATTAAACACAGCTAAAGAGATGATTAGTGAACAAAAACAAAAATCTAAACAAATTACTCAGATATAAAAGAGAGATTTAAAAAAAGGAAATTACAAAAACTTAAAGAACATTAAGGGCAGTATTCAAATCCAAATATGCCTAACAAAACTTCCAGAAGAAAGAATGGAGAGAATAAGATGCTGTATTTTGAAATATAATGGCTAACACTGTGTAGGGAATCAGTGAAATGCATGAATTCTCTCAATCAGGAAGCACAATAAGTCCAAGGAAGACTTAAGTCATACACAGACATATCACAAAAATAAACAAATGATCTTAAACGAGTGTGTGCTTGTAGAACAGTTTCAGGGGTAGGCGCACAAACAGGAATAAGTAAATTGGGGTTATTTTGTCTGTGGAGGGGCTGTTTTCAAGAGGAAAGATACTAAGAGCACGATTGATGAAAACATAAGAGATGGTGAAAAAAAGACGGTGAGGAAACTAAAATAAGGTTTTTTTTTCCCCCTGGGAAAGACATCTAATATCTTGAGTACAGGGAAAGCAAAGGAAGAGCATGAGGAGTTAAATGTATATATATTAAACAGTCATAGCAAAAAGTAAGTTTCCTAGAGAAGTATATCACCATTGCAAAGCAATGTCAGCTGCGATTGTTATGAATCAATGAATGATATGAATCTTTACATGGGGTGATTTTTTCTCTATAAACACTAAGCTCAAATAAAGTATAAAAATATGAGTCATCAGGTTAATGAAGGAGAGTACTTCAACTGAGATGAGACACACCTAAATGAGTACAATCGTAAGCCTAAACGAGAAGCATCATGAAACATACATACTACACAGTGATTTTTTTTCTGTTTCTTTAAAAAGATTAAAAGAAAGATTTAGTGGGAGAAAAAGTATCAACTAAAATGAAGAACATAATCTTATCAGATATGGTGGTTATCAACATAATTTGCCATTCTTCATGAATATTTTTGTTTTAAATAAAAACAAAAGAATGGCCACATTCATTTTTAGAAAACAGAGACAAGAAAACACAATACTCTTGAACCATTGATTTTAATATAACCATTATGGCCAGGTGTGGCGGCTCATGCTTCTAATCCCAGCACTTTGGGAGGCCGAGGCAGGAGGATCACTTGAGCTCAGTAGCTGGAGACCAGCCTGGGCAACATAGTAAGATCTCATCTCTACTAAAAAAGAAAAAAAAAAATTACTGGGTGTAATGGTGTGTGCCTGTATTCCCAGCTACTCAAAAGGCTGAGGCAGGAGGATTGCTTGAGCCCAAGAAATTGAGACTGCAGTGAGCTATGACGACACAACTGCACTCCAGCCTGGACTAAGCAAGACTCTGTCTCAAAAATAATAGAAAGATGTGGCAGAACAATAGGCCAGGCGCGGTGGTTCACGCCTGTAATCCCAGCAATTTGGGAAGCTGAGGCAGGAGGATCACGTGAGGCCAGGGATTTGAAACCAGTCTGGGCAACAAAGCAAGATACTGATTGATTAAATAATAATAATAATAATAATAATAATAATAATATAACCATTGTGATAATTTTGTCAATCCCCAGTACTTGCAACTTTTTGTAATGATAAATATCTCTGTATGTCTAGTCTTTTCATATTTTCTACATTTCCTTAGAATGGAAGTCACTTCTATTATTAAGCCCTTTTATTTTTTATTTTTCTAAGACAGGGTCTCATCTGTCACCCAGGCTGGAGTGCAGTAGCGTGATCTCAGGTCACTGCAGCCTCCGCCTCCCAAGTTCAAGCGATTCTCATGCCTCAGCCTCACAAGTACCTGGGATTACAGACGTGCACCACCCCACCTGGCTCTCTTTTTTTTTTTTTTTTTTTTTTTTTTTGTAGATATGAGGTTTCACCATGATGGCCAGGGTGGTCTTGAACTCCTGACCTCAAGTGATCTGCCTGCCTCAGCCTCCCAAAGTGCTGGAATTACAGGCGTGAGCCACCGTGCCCAGTCTATTAAGTCCCTGGCACCACAGTCTTGGTACTTTCCTTCTTTCTAGGAAGTTTCCTTCATCTGATTTACCCATTTATTATTCTGTTCCTTGGCTGTAACCATTGCATTATTACCCTTTTACTGTGTTCTTTGCTTTGACTATTATAAAATATAGCTGAATATATAAAATTTCTTTTTAAATTTTGTTTCAAATTACTACTATCTTCCCTCATGTCTTATGTTTATTATGCTGATTTGTTTTCTCTCTATAGTTCCATAGAAGACCTAATCGGGGTGGAAAATCAGATTTTCTATTATTGGCAACATGAAATAAAGTTTTTGGTTTCCTAAGCCAAAGCTATAAGCTTTCAAATACACCTTTGAAATAAAAATATTAGTTGCTCCTAATGCATGCATGATGGAAAAAAGTATGAGAAGCAAAATTCCAAATACCAAGCTGTTAATACATAAATATACTATTGTTAGGAATGGGCACATACATATATCCAGAGATATATATCCATATGTATATATCAAGAAATCCTGAAATAAAATGACCCTCTGAGTGTGAAACAAGTATATCAGTCATCTATAGAAACAGCCCACAAGGACATGGTCTACAACTCCAGGTTTAATGAAGGTGATTGGGACATAGTTTCTGCAAATGCAGGACCAGAAGTTAATGTGAAAGGAAGCTGCAAAGTAGTCAAATACATTATACAGAGAGGAAAAAAAAGTATTATCAAGATGATGATAATATTTAAACATGATCGAACTGCCTTTATTCTGATGTCTGATTCACTAAGCAAGCACTTTTCAATTATAATTTGTTTTCCCAAGAAGATTATCGTAAGGAAGAATAAGATAAGCAACATTTGGCATTCTTGGCAGTTATTATTTTTAAATCATAGATGATTAAATGACATTCTTCCCTACCTTCATTTCTGAGATTCTGGCTTGAGTAAGCCCATTTGATGAACTCTAGGTATACTGACAAAAGTAAAAAAGAGGATATTAGAATAATCTGTGCAAGAGATGATAAGGACCTGAATCAACATGAAAGAAGAGTTTTGAAAACAATAAAGAAAAATTAAATATGAAAGTCATGTCTAGAAAGCCTCAAATTAGTAAATTAGAAAAAATGTTCAGAAGGCAGCACTTCGTGATTTATGTAACAGTAAAGAATAGGCAGAGAAAATGACAGACAGGCAGGCACAAACAGTAACTCCAGGATACAGGTATTTCGGACAAAAAATACAAGAGGAGAGGAGAGAGATCACTTCTCAGGCAACACTGAGAATTTAAAATAAAATAACTCGCTCAGATGCATAACCGTTGCATATTTAATACTCTTATTAAATACTCTGATTAAATACTCTTATTTAATCATTGAAGCCCTATTCTGAAGTACACTAAAAAGAAAATGCTTTTGTAAACACATTCAAGTTACTACACATACCTGAAAGAATCAGTTCTTTTGGGATGAAATCTATTTTTTAAATTTCTAATAATTTAAAAATTCATTAATTCAAATTACGAAGGTTTTAGAAAACTAATTCGGTTTGGTGGGAGGTTTTCTGACAGTGAATGTTTCCACAGTGATTCTCTGTCTTCCTTCAAACTTAATTTTTCTACATGTTCACTTGATCTCTTCCCATCTGCTCCAGATTATTGATCTACGAAATGTCTCTCCTTGAATCTTAATCCTTAATCTCCTTTCTACCTATTAAGACTTCACTATTTTAAAATAAACCTGATTCAACCTCTTTCTCTGTCTTCTCTATCCACATTTTTCAGCCTATACCAGTCTCAGAGTTTCAGTTACTACCCCCTAAGTGGCCTAGTTTCAATTCTCTTTGGTGCCCAAGCTCTATTTAATTCTGGGCTAAACATCTCTACCTACATATTGTGTTAGTAAATGAATACCCATCCTTTCCAGCTACTGTCATTACCAGTTCTTCTTGGGTAATACACATCTCATCAGTTTTACTTCCAGGATCCTCATTCAGGCCATCAATAAATTTGGTTAGATTGTAACAAAAAACTATTGGGTTACTCTGTTTCAGCATTAGCTCTTTTCCATCTTTTTACATGCTACCCACCAGTTGAAACTTCCTAAAGTACAGGTTTGATTATCTTTTTTCCACCTCAACACCAACTGCTTTCAACTCCTTGGACTACTAGCTAATGTTGTTATTTTTCATATCAAATATCAGTATCTTCGAGGTAAAACATGCCAAGAAAAAAAAATATATATATATAAAAATGTGTGTGTGTATATATATATAACACACACACTATATATATATTACTTTACACAGCCTGTGTATTCTCATTCTATGCCACTGCTCATGCTAACTGTATATACCTCACACTGAGAATCTAGCTCTGATCCCTGTATCTCCAAATAACAAAATTTTACATATTCTTTAAGTATCAGGTCAAATGTTACATTATCTGGATAGCTCATTCCTTCAGCTGAAAGCAATTTTCCCTGGCCTTGATCTCCTACTGACCAGTAAAGAAGTTCTAAGTACATCCCTTGAAATTATTACATATATGTATTTCTTTTCCTTTTAGAGTGTATGTTCTCAAAGGGAGGACTTACATGCCGCATCATTTATCTTTTGCAGTATACTTATTTCCCCAAAGCAACTAACCAGGACCTTACATATAGACATAAAGAAAGAACCTAATATATTCTTGTCAAATGATAAAAAGCTAAGACAGTCTCAAGAAGGAAAGTGTCATATTGAAGATACTCACAGCCTACAAAATTAGCTTTATCAGCATGTTAAAAATGAGGTTTTTAGGGGAGGGAAATGAGTGGATGCATACTTCAAGTGGTTAAGAGTAGTGGATTTCATTCTGTAGTTCAGAATACACATGTTCTCTCTGAACTGATTCAGAGTATTTGAGATATATGTTAAAGAATCAGAGAATTATCATGATTATAAAACATGAAATATGGTCTCATATTCTTCCTGATCTCAGTGAGAGAAGGGACACAGGTGTACAAAGTGGTCTGTACAAAATCAGACCTAGGAGCCTAGGCCCTTACAAGTAAACAGTTTCAGGAATTCTAAGATCTACCTACCAAGTCTTAAGCAATATGACAAATCCAAATAAGTACAACAATAAGAACATATAGTTCATCCCACCTACCATCCAAGGTTATAGATAATTCCTTCAGGCATCATTTTTTTTTATGAGTACATATTGCTAATATTGGTTTGTAAGGGAAGGTTTCCAAGCTACAATAGGATTAACTTAACACTATTATGTTTAGAACCATGCTGGAGTTTGGTACATACCTATGAATTTAAGTTCTTGCTTTGTTAGTGTAGAACTGTCATCTCTGTCTAAAGAAAAGACACACTTTAATTTCAGATTTTTAATCACCACTTCCTAAAAACGACCATGATAGACAAGTTGAAAAACTGAAGATATTATGATGGGGTGCAGTGTGGGGGTGGATCATCAGGGTTAAAATCCCCATGAAACCTATGTAAATTTAAAAAATTGCAGTGCTCCAAATAAAGAGAGTAGTAATGGCATTACCAGTTAATTTAAAAGTAATTATTATACAACTCATTCCCATTTGTACTGCTTCCCTTACTCAGTTGGAACTTTTAAGGTTCCACCCCTCTTGCAGTTTCAATGAAAGTGTAGATTCATTTTCCATTATAAAAGTTAACACGGATACTGGAAACTACTTTTTCTCCCCAGTGGTGGACTCACCAGCCAAATGTGAAAACTACTTTTTCTCCCCAGTGGGGGACTCACCAGCCAAATGTGTTTAGCCCTTAAGAGTCTTTGAAGCCTATCTTCAAGGAACCAAGAGCAACAAAATAGCCTGGATACTTTGAAATGGAAAAAGTCTTATCTATAAGTACATGTCTTATACTACCTTATTATCAAGGCTGTGTTAAATTAGTCAAATTCTTTCCTACACAGGCATAATCACAGCCCTGCCCATAAGATTTCATACCATTTCATCATGTGTTCTGTCTCCCACAAACACATCGTAGGCTCCTTACCATTTCTCTGATTCAAGACAGCAATTCTAAGGTCTAGGTTTACTACCCGTCAGGTGCCTTTCACTAGAATTTCATTTCAACCCCCTAAACCAATGTGCTTTGCAGCTCTTTACTATGCCCAAGGCCTAGTTCCCTTCCCCTTTTTTAACCTAATTTTCCCTTACCAAGTGATTCACAGTTTGTGTGTATTGAAACAAACTTCGTAGCACTTGTATCCTAGGATGTGACAATTTACTGTATAAGCATAAAGAACACACTAACTCATAAGAAGAAAAAATGTCTGTTGTGATTAAAAGGAAATTAGATTTAGAATGAGCTAGATTCTCAATCTCCATACTGCTCACAGTGACAACTCATCCCCCATCAGTAATATCTCATTACACATAGTGAATCTCAAATGATACTGGCTTTGGAACAATTATATGCGCCTGAGTATTACTCATCCCACTTCATGGAATCCTATTCACTTAATGCTTCCCTGAAATAAAAAAGGGACACATATGAAGGACAAAAATTCAGTTTCTTATAAACTAGTCTGACAAGCCTAAGTAGAACCCTGTCCTTGAGAAAGAATGTTCACCTCTAAAATCAACTGGCATTTATACGTATACTCATCCTACAGCACCTATATGAATAACTGGTTAACATTACCTCCTCCAACAAACCCTATTTGTTTAGTGAGCGCAGTTGTCTCAAACCAGAAGCATCATAATTAAAGGGAATTTAAAGGTGCAATAAGTGGGACTTGGAACTCAATTAGCAATATACTGCTGTGAAAACTGACCTAAGTAAGCTCTTTCGTACTTTATTTATTTATTTATTTATTTATTTATTTATTTATTTTTGAGGCAGAGACTTGTTCTGTCACCCAGGCTGGAATGCAGTGGCCCGATCTCACCTCACTGCAACCTTCGCCTCCTGGGTTCAAGTGATTCTCCCTGCCTCAGCCTCCCAAGTAGCAGGGATTACAGACATGCACCATCACGCCTGGCTAATTTTTGTATTTTTAGTAGACAAGGGGTTTCGTCATGTTGACCAGGCTGGTCTCAAACTCCTAAGCTCAAGTGATCTGCCACCTCGGCCCCCCAAACTGCTGGGATTGCAGGCATGAGCCACCATGCACGGCCCCAAGGAAATATTATATATTTACAGTCATAGATATTGAGTTTAAAGCATATGTCTTGATTTGTTCTTTCTCAGAGAGGATCTTAGGACTTAATGAAGGTGGTTCTTTTGGGAATGTGAAATAACTTCATAAACTTTTGAAATTGGTGTTTTCAGGTAAGGAATTAAGGATAATATTGATACAAAGCAAAGTACTTTAGGAAAACACCTTACCAATTTCAAAAACCAATTTAGGTCCACCAGGATAAACTGCATATGATCAGAGAAATTTAAGAAATTTAAAAATTGAAGAAATAATATTAAAATTATTGTCCCAACAAAGGAAAACGGAAACAGAAAAGTAAGGAAAGATATATTATGTAAAGGTATCAGGAAATTTCAGAAACTTTTAAGGCAGTTTGGAAAGGGAAAGTAGTCATTTAAATATCTTAAAGAATACTATACGGAGAATTAACTTTAAATCGATGCCCATAAAAGAAAGTGCCTTGTATTTCATGTTTGGTTTTGTGGTGGTGCCCTGGAATGAAGCAGCCTAAGAGATTTCATGATCTTAATAAATTGTAAGTTTAATTTCTCTATTTCACTTAATAGAAGTATTTTAAATGCCTGTAAAAATGATGAAACAAGTAGTATGTATTAAAAGATTATAGTTTACTTTTATAGTCCAGTTGAAAACTAGCATATCCTCCTCCTAGTTTTCATCTTCATGTCTCACGGATGGTTTTGCTCTAGTATTTTCTAGGTTCTTCCACAATTTATTTTAGAAGTTGGCTTTTATTCATCTTATTTTGTCAGTATTTAGCTCATCATCTAATAGGCTTGCCATAATTGTTGAATGAATGAAAATTGTTAATTGCTACATTGTCCTAGAATAAGTTCCATATATATTCTTGGGAATATGTTCATTTTCTTTGGGAATTAAACTTTGTATTGGACTGTCTTGTCTCTTTCAGTATAGTAACTTGGTTCTTTGCTAAAGTAATAGAGTTGTTTCATACATTTGTTTTGGCCTTTCTCACTTTTAATATTATTTTGAAATGCTGGTTTAAAGTAGCCAAAGAGGCTGGGCACGGCGGCTCACGCCTGTAATCCCAGCACTTCAGGAGGCCGAGGTGGATCACTTGTGGATCACTTGAGGCTAGGAGTTTGAGACCAGCCTGGCCAACATGGTGAAACCCTGTCTCTACTAAAAATACAAAAATTAGCCAGGCATGGTGGTGGGTGCCTGTAATCCCAGCTACTCGGGAGGCTGAGGCAGGAGAATCGCTTGAACTCAAGAGGCGGAGGTTGCAGTGAGCTGAGATCGCACCATTGCATTCCAGCCTGTGCAACAGAGTGAGACTCCGTCTCAAAAAAAATAATAATAATATTTCCTTGGTCATTTCACTTGTATTAATTTTTCCAGAATAAGTTTTGTGAAGTAATAAATTTTAGTTTTATAAAGTTCTATTCAAAACATTTTGAAATGCATCACTTGCTAGAACAAATGATGAAAATAATCCAGAGTTTCAACTGTCTAATGAAAGGTTTTTTTTGAAGTTTCACAAATGTGAGATAAATATGACTAAGATATATTTCACAGAAACAAAAAAAAGTGTCTAGAGAAAGAGTAGAAATCAACTGGAGGAAGTATTAGAACATCACATACGAGAACCCAGAAGTATTAAAAAAGAGAGAAAGGGTTAATTCTATCAAAGACTCTGAAAAAAAAACTTTGCAGGAAGTAAACGAAACTACACTTAGTTTTAATAACTACTTTTACTAGATAAAATTGGAAGTCCACACCAACAGATACAAACAAGGTCTACGTCAGAGATGTTGCACATAGTAGTATAGCATCAGGAAACTACAAGTAGCTTCTATTGATGCAACGTAAAGTTGGGGAGAAGAAGGGATGAGACTGGAGAATCAGATTAGAACGAGATGAAGAAAAACTCCACATGCCATGTGAAGGAGTACAAATATTATCCCATAAGTCCCAGAAAATTCTCTAAGTAAGACAGTTTGACATGGTCTGATTTGCACTTTAGATTGACCATCAATTCTAGTAGCATCTAGAAAAGGGACTGGATAATGGAATGAAGGTTAGGAGTTTGCTGAAACAGTTCAGATGACAATGTAGGACATAACCAAATGGGGCAGCGGAAATACAAAAGAAAAGGAAGTTAAACTGATCAATAATAGAAAAGAGCTTTTTAAAAAAATGATGACTAGGAAAATGAGAGGGTAGAGTTGAAGTTAACTTCCTAGCCTAAGTCTGGTTGAGGTGGCTGAGTATCATACGGAAATGAAGCTTATTAGGTTTTTGGAAATATAAGTCTGCAACTCAGGAGAAAAGTCTATAAATTGGAGGCATCGATTTGGGAAGCTAATAAGCACAGGTGATAGCTGATACTTGAAAGCTGTAGGTATGCAGATTTTCCAAACGAGTACGTAAAAGAGTCAAGGAGAAAACAGTGTGAGAAAAAACAATCAAGGACTAATCAAAGAAATCATAAAAGACTGATATAATCTCAGAAAGTAATGTATTAGCCAGGCATGGTGGCACACGCCTGTAGTCCTATCTACTCAGGGGACTGAGGTGGAAGGATCACTTGAGCCCAGGAGTTGAAGGTTGCGATGACCTATGATCATGCCACTGCACACCAGCCTGGGTAAGAAAGCAAGATCTTGCTTCTAAAAAAAATAAAAAGTTAGAAAAAAAACTAAAATTATATAGCTGTAAAGGACTATCTATGTTCATAAAGATAAAAGATTCCAATCAATAATCCAACCATCCATCTTAAGTAAGTAAAAAGAGTATGGCTGGGCATCATGGCTCACGCCTGTAATCTCAGCACTTTGGGAGTCCACCTGGGAGAACCCAGGAGGCGGAGGTTGCAGTGAGCCAATATCACGCCATTGCACTCCAACCTGGGCAACAAGAGCGAAACTCCATCTCAAAAAACAAAACAAAACAAAACAAAAAACAAACAAAAAAAAACCCCAAACACAAAAAATTTCAAAAGAAAAAATAAAGAGAAAGAAAAGCTAACTGTTGGGGACGGGGCAGTGGGGGAGAGAAAATACTATACAAATTTTTCCAGCGAAGTCCAAGAGACTCTCCCTCAATCACCTACAGGGTAAACATCATTCACTAGGTGTCAATCCTACACTTCTACTTGCAATGAAAAATATAAATCCATTACATTGCTCCCATGATGTCTACTTTCTTTTAATCCCAAGTTTATTTTCTAAAGATGTTCAGGATTAAAGAATTAAAGAACAATTCTAAATTTACTTATGCAAACTGAAGATGATGTTAAACATCTTCAGCTTTTACAGTTCTCTACCAAATAACAGTAACAAGTTTATTTTATTTTCAAGGATGCTGCCAATCCCTTTTCCCTGTAGATACCTAGTGTTGAGGGACTCCTTCTTATCAAGAGTATTCATTATCTAAGCTTCCGCAGGCACAGGTTGCATAGGGAGACAAGAATTATGAATCAATCTACTAATTAATAAAAAATAATTTCTAAGGTAAGCCTCCCACCCTAACAACCCCCACCCTTAAGGCAACAAGAGTGTCTATGCCTGCTCATTATGCCATTAGTCTCTTGTTGGCTGTCGATACTGTAAACATCTGACAATCAAACCCAAACGCAACATAAATCGACTGCAAATTAAACTACATTAGCAAAATATGCAAGATTTCATGAAGCTAATGAAAATGTATTGAAAAACTGCTTGGAATCAAGCATTCTTGAACAAATGAGTCTTGAACATAAACAGTCTCGAACAAATGAGATCTGTTAATAACTGAAAAAGAAAGTCAACAAAGTTGACACTAGCCTCAAAATGAGAATTTTTGAACATCAAAGGATTAACGAAGGTTCTTTGGGGAAACTGAAGAAACGTTCAAACATTTTTTGCAAGAATAATCTTCATTATAATTACATTACAAAGATAGTATTTGCCTTATATGCTGATTTCAGAACCCAATGCAGCAAAAGATACAACTCCACTGTAAAAAACCTGGTCCCAAACCAGATGTAATTTAAAAGACTATCTTCCATTTATTCACTATGTGGAATACAGGGGTAAAATAATTAAAGTATTCTATACATTAATAAACCCAAACCCTAAAAAATAAAATTCATATTCCAAGCAAATTCTTCACGTAGGTACCAATAATTACCTGCACTGGCAAGAGAGATCTCAAAAGAACTAAAAAAACCATTTGTAAAAATAAAAAGACCTTCAGAAACTTAAAACACTATTATCATTTTGCCTTAAAAAGAAACAATAAAAGCCAAACTGATGAACCATATTGACCTATCATCCTCTTATTGGCAATCTACAAAAATTTTTCACTAAGGTGCTGAACAATTGACTCACTGCAGCACTGGATTTCATCTAATCAATAGAACATGCTAGCTTTCAATCGAGATTCTCTACAAAAGGCAACCTTTGTGATAAACGAACCACTAGAGAAGATTCTAATAAAACTTACCATTGTGTATTGCATTCAGCAACTCTGAGAACGCTTTTAAGTAAGGAAAAAAGGACTTCAGGTTAAGATCATTCTCAAATACACAAAAGAAATACATAGCCATACACTGAATTAGTATAATAAAATTTCAGTAAGTCTATCATGTATCATTGTTTGAATCATTAAAACTGCAAGCTTGGCTCCATTTTTACATGGTATAAATTTTTAAATATTGTATTCCACTTGCCAACATATTACCAACTAAATTGAGATATGTTAAGATATATTGTCATAATGACAATAATTTCCTTAGTAATAAATATGTATTTCAAATCACTTTTTAAAAGACATCTATGTCAACGTAATATCTTGCTAAAAGTGAGTCACTGTAGGATGCAATTCTATATAGGTAAATCTGCCTTAGGGCACACTTAACAATATTTATTATAAAGAAAAACCTCATTATATCATCTAACCCTATCAAATATTCTCATTTCCTAGACTTCAGTATAAGAAAGCCTCAACACATGTAGAAGACTTAATCAAAAACACCACCTAATGCAAATATACAAATATTGAAAAATTATATTAAGAATAGAAAACAAAATGTTAAAAACAACCACATTATTTCAAGAAGGAGGTGAAGTCACAATTCTGCAATAAAAGCACCATACTGAAAGACCAACAATAATTAAAATTTGTATACAACTTGACTGTAATATGGTTCCATAACAAGACAAAGCAGTATATTATCTTTGCAGGAGAAAAGTATCTGTTCAATTAAGAAAAACTTGCATTTTTGAAAATTAAAATTTAGAGGTTCCGAGGTGGCATAACATACTAGAAAGAGCACTAGAGGAGACAAAAGGCCCGGGTTATCAACCCAGTTTGACAACTTACTAGTTGTTGGGCAAGCTCCATCATGCCGATACTGCATGGAAATTTCTGTTGAGAGGAAGGAAAAAGGAAATCAGTGAAGAAATTGCCAGTGACTCAAGGGTAAAAAAAGAAATAGGCCAGAAAAATGGAGGGAAATTCACCTAAAAGTGTAGTTAAGTAGGCCACCTAGAACTTCAAAAACAAAAATTATAAGCTAATAATTGGGACGTGAGGGGGAGAACCAAATGTGATAGAATTCTCACAAATCTTAATGGGAGTGTGTGGAATGTATCTGTGTTTTTACAAAGAGTGAGGAAAAGACATAAGGGCTTACAAATGAATCTGTATAATAAGTGTCTGAGAATAAAAGGCTTCATTAATGGGAGAAAGTATGATTAGCAACATGATTAGCAACATGATACACTAATATGCTTTAGATCTTTTTTTTTTTTTTTTGAGACAAAGTCTCACTCTGTCACCCAGGATGGAGTGCAGTGGCGCAATCTCAGCTCACTGGGTTCAAGTGATCCTCCCACCTCAGCCTCCCAAATAGCTGGGACTACAGGCGCATGCTACCATGCCCAGCTAATTTTTGTATCTTTAGTAGAGACAGGGTTTCACCATGTTGGCCAGGTTGGTCTGGAACTCCTGACCTCAAGTGATCCGCCTGCCCTGACCTCCCAAAGTGCTGGGATTACAGATGTGAGCCACCACTCTAGGTCTAGGTCATTTATTAGATGAGAAGAGTTTAAGTATGATAATTTAGTTGATATATGACCATAAATACATTATGACTTATATAGCAGCATAAAACTCATTAAGTTATACTCAGCTCACTATCTTGAACCATTCATTTTTGAGAAAGATGGCTGGGTGTGGTGGCTCACGCCTGTAATCCCAGCACTTTGAGAGGCCAAGGCAGGCACTTGAGGTCAGGAGTTTGAGACCAGCCTGCCCAATATGGCGAAACCCCGTCTCTACTAAACATACAAAAATTAGCCGGGCACGGTGGCGCGTGCCTGTAATCTGAGCTACTTGGGAGGCTGAGGCACAAGAATCACTTGAACAAACAGAGGTTTCAGTGAGCCGAGATTGCACCACCGCACTACAGCCTGGGCGACAGAGCAAGACTTGGTCTCAAAA
This sequence comes from Pongo pygmaeus, assembly GCF_028885625.2. Classification (NCBI taxonomy): domain Eukaryota; kingdom Metazoa; phylum Chordata; class Mammalia; order Primates; family Hominidae; genus Pongo; species Pongo pygmaeus. The sequence goes on along the minus strand of NC_072381.2, from coordinate 21,828,210 downwards.
AAAAAGAAAAGAAAAAAAGAAAAGAGAAAGATAACAAATGAATAAGACATTATTACCCTTACTCTTTTATTCCACCCAAACGAGAAGAACAAGCAGAGGGTGCAGACAACAAGGAATAAAATACTAATAAAAGCAAAATCTGCTCAGAATATGAGAAATTAATTTCTATATGGCTTTCTGAGGGAAAAATAATTGATAAAACTAGGACCAAGGCTGCGACTCAAAGGACCTGGGTTTGCTAATCCTGGAAACAACTGATATGCCCTTATGGCTAACACTGTTGGCAAAAATTTTTTTAATGGAAGGACAACTGGGAATTCCTTGGATATTATTTAACCAAAAACATAGCCCCAAAATCCAAAACTTTTTGAGTGCTCCCATGACTCTCATGCTCATTGGTGCATTTTGGATTTCAGATTTTCAGATTAGGGATGCTCACCTGCTAAGTATATATAATGCAAGTATTCCAAAATCTCCCAAAAATCTGAAATTCCAAATACTATGGTCTCAAGAATTTTTAATACAGGTTACTCAACCTGTACTTTGAAAAGACAAAACAAAAAGGCCCGGGTTATCAACCCAGTTTGACAACTTACTATGCCCCAAGAAAGAAAGTGAATGCTAAAGCATCAACCCCTTGCAATTTGAGTTCTTTATGCCTCGTGTTCCATTACTGGAACCTAAGCTCGTGGGAGTTATTTATATCCTACTGCTCAAGGTCATCACCAAAGTCTGATTTTTCACACACAAAAAAAGCGCAACCTCCAGCATAAATGGGTTAATGAATATCAGACTTTTCTCAGAGAATATAACAAGATGGTTTTAGTGAAGAAAAAGATGTTCTCAACTTTCACTTTAGTAAACCACAAATTTTTGTAATGTGGTGAAGATAAATAGCGAAGAGGAAAGGACAGATTGTCAACTCTTCCAAAACTGTTTTTGATGTTTCAAAAGATCTCGTGCCTAACTGTTCAGAACCCAAAAAACTGTACGTCGGAAAGAGTTCAGTCAAAAAACGAACAAAACCTATAAGCCCCAAACTTAAAACTCTTAGAAATCACTTTTAGAAACACACTAATTTTCCATTTTGTACAAGTCACTATAAAACAGGCCATTTATCAGGACACACTTCAATCCATAATACAAATTTTAGAATCTAAACTCTGAATCAAACATTTTATAGGTGTTTTCTAGGCTTCTACTCTAATTTGATCTACAGTTCCCAGAAAAAATGTACTCTGCTACAATTTGAACATGTCATGAGAGAATTTTGATTACTATTAAAACTGATGCTTTTAGCCAATAATTTCAAGAGGGAATCACATTAGAACCTGACTCTACTCCTGCTTTACATCCTAGTTGTAAAGGAGAAATAACAACATCAAGAGGAGCTGTCCTATTTCACAAGGCTGTTCCAAGGTTCAAAAGAGAGAGTAACTAAAGAGTTCCTAAGAAACTTAAATGTACTCAAATAAGAGATTATATTAGCATTGCTAAGCTGAATGAGATAGCATTTTTTTTCTTTTCCATTAATGAAATTCTTTAATAATGGTAACTAGCCAGAATAGTTATTTTAAGAAAAAGATCATTAGCTTATCAGTTTGATTTCTCCAGTCTGGCATTAATCTCTCAATGAACCCATCCTACCCTATAAACATCACCTTCACAGTGCCACAAACACAAGCTTCCTGTTCCTATTAGGCTTTTCCCTCAAACAGACCTTTACTTTCTTTTCAGGTAATGTTGGCCTTCGTCTTCTGCCTACTTCAAAGTACAATTCAACCTCTCCATGATCTTTTCCAACTTAATAATACTTTTTATCATAAACTGGCAAAATAAATACTACATGAAAAGCTTTAAAAACAGCTGGGCCCAGTGGCTCACACCTGTAATCCCAGCATTTTGTGAGGCTGAGGCAGGTGGATCATGAGGTCAAGAGATGGAGGCCATCCTGGCCAACACGGTGAAACCCCACCTCTATTAAAAATACAAAAATTAGCTGAGCATGGTGGCGTGCACCTGTAGTCCCAGCTACTAGGGAGGCTGAGGCAGGGGAACTGCTTGAACTCGGGAGGCAGAGGTGGCAGTGAGCTGAGATCGGGCCACTACACTCTAGCCTGGTCAATAGAGCAAGACTCCAACTCAAAAAAAAAAAAAAGAAAAGTAAAGTAAAGAAAAGAAAAAAGGCTTACAAATAATTTGTCTTACAGCTTAGCTATAAACACTCAGAGGGCAAGTACAAAATCATACAGGATACTTCTAACCACATGACATACACTCATGAGACAACTAATGGTATTCATTCATTTTTTAAAATGATATTTAATATTTACTATGTCCAAAGCACTGTGCTGGCAGTGAGGATACAGTGGTGTATGTCAGAAACAGCCCCTAGCCTCAGGAGTTAGTATTATAGTGAATGTTATACTTTAAACAACAGGTGCTTACAAAAGTCATCTTCGACATTACTAAATTATCAACCTATCATTCAAGAAAGTCAATCTTTTACAAACAACATCATGAAAAACAACTTGTGATGATGTAATACATAATACAGTTGTCTTCTGTGTCTGTGAGATTCCACATCTGGGGATTCAACACCCTTGTATAGAAAATATTTGGAGGAAAAAATTGAGTATGTACTGAATGTGTACGGACTTTTTTTCCTGTCATGATTCCCTAAGCAATACAGTATAACAACTATTTGCATAGCATTTACATGATACTAGGTATTATAAGAAATCTAGAAAAGAATGATTTAAGTACACAGGAAGATGTGCATAGGTTATATGAAAATACTATGACATTTTATAACAGGAACTTGAGCATCTTGGACTTTGGTATTTATTTGCAGGAGGTCCTGGAACCAAGTCCCCGTGGATGCCAAAGGATGACTGTATACATTTTCTCCTTCCTACTTATTTATTATATGGGGGGAAGCTTCTTGTTGCCACAATTACTAAATGATTTCTCAATTTCAAATTAGTCCGAAGGAAAAATTAACTTTTCATACCAATAAGAAACACTATTGCTGAAAGTTAAAATATTGGTTCAAATTTGTTCAGGGATCTCTTTGCTTAAAGTATGACTGACATTACACTAGTGTGGTGTTAGACCTTCATCAGCAAACACCTGTTGAACTGTCTAATTAAATGGCTCTGGACCCAGGGAAAATGCATATCTCCATCACTTAAAACCTAAGAGAATTCTGTCTCAGTTTCTTGTCCTATATAAATAATGAGTAATAACACTTAATGCTTATTAACTGCTTAACACAGTGTGTGGCACATACTAAGTGTTCATCAGCAGTTAGCAATTCTTAACTTATTATGACTAAAGCAGCGCATGAAGCCAAGCCTCTTCTAGATAAGGATACGCTTTTTACTATTATCAATAAATGTTCTAAGTCCTAAAATGTTTACTAATGTATATAAAACTAAAGAATATATCTCAAATAGTTTTCAATAATCTTATTCCATGATTATAGCTTTAACAAGACATAAAATATCTTCAGAGTAATTTTTTTTTTGAAATGATCTTTTTAAGAAAAAGATCATTAGCTTATCAGTTTGATTTCTCCAGTCTGGCATTAATCTCTCAATGAACCCATCCTACCCTATAAACATCACCTTCACAGTGCCACAGTAGTAACAGACAGTTCCCCTGTCTCGCTCTGTCTCCCAGGCTGGAGTGCAGTGGCCCGATCTCGGCTCACTGCAACCTCTGCCTCCCGGGTTTAAGCGATTCTCCTGCCTCAGCCTCCCTAGTAGCTAGGACTACAGGTGCGTGCCACCACGCCCAGCTAATTTTTGTATTTTTAGTAGAGACCGGGTTTCACCATGTTGGCCAGGACAGTCTCGATCTCTTGACCTCAGGTGACCCGCCCACCTCAGCCTCCCAAAGTACTGGGATTACAGGCGTGAGTCACCATGCCCAGCCCCAGAGTAATTTTTTTTTTGAGACGGAGTCTCGCTCTGTCGCCCAGGCTGGAGTGCAGTGGCGTGATCTCGGCTCACTGCGAGCTCTGCCTCTCAGGTTCAGGCCATTCTCCTGCCTCAGCCTCTCCGAACAGCTGGGACTACAGGCACCCGCCACCACGCCGGGCTACTTTTTTGTATTTTTAGTAGAGACGGGGTTTCACCGTGGTCTCCATCTCCTGACCTCGTGATTCGCCCGCCTCAGCCTCCCAAAGTGCTGGGATTACAAGCGTGAGCCACTGTGCCCGGCCGCCCCAGAGTAATTTTTAAATACAACATTTAAAAAATTTCTTGGCAGACAAATTTCTTAGGTCATTTATTTTTGTGAACTAATACTTACAAGAATTTCCTGCTAAATTACTATGTTTACCTAATGGTAAGGTAAGAGATACGAATCCTTTTTTTCCGCCACAGGAGTACCACAAACACTGCCCTCTGAAAGCAACCATCCTATGAGGAACACTATTCCTCACACCTAATATCTCCCCAAATCTGTAACAGATAGGAAAATATTTTCAGGGATGTAAATCAATATCTTAATTTTATTAATTTGAAGATGTGTTTCAAATAAGCATTCCAATGTAATTTCTGAAATTCAGAAATTCCCAGATTATGCTTCAAAACTACAGAAAATCAGTAAAGAGGTCTCCCCACAAAAGCAAATCGAGGCTTTATTTTCTCAGTAAGGTACTCATGTGATTACTACGCCTCTTGCTAAAAATGAAGAGAAATTCAATTTTTTGATTAAATTTGTCTAAAGGTACTTTTTGTGACAAGTGGGCTTACTGCTAAGCCCTTCTAGTTTCGAAGGAAACATATAAATAAAAGCATACATTCAAATATGCGATATATTTAAACCTTTTCCATGAACTTCCTTCTCACTACAATTTATATGTATTTTCCCCCTCTAAAATAGTGAGCCTCAACCAGAGGTAGTTTTAGTCCCCTGGACACATTTAACACATTTAACAATGTTTGGAGACATTTTTTATTCCCACTGTGGGAAGGGAGCATATGATGATGCTCTTGGCCTGTAGGGGGCAGGGACTGGGGATTCTGGTAAATATCCTGCAATACACAGGGTAACACATGAAGACTTGTCCCATCCAAATTGTCAATAACGCTAAGATTGATAAATCCTGCTCTAGAACCATCCTTAATGCGTCTAGAGAGTCAACTCATTTCTGAATACAAAGAAACTCCTGGCTATGTGATCTTGGGTATCTTATTTTACCTTTCAAAGCCTCAGTGTTACCAGCTGTAAAATGAGGACATCTCATAACTGTTGTTAAATGAGAAAATAAATATTAACAGAACTGGCACATAACAAATCACAGTTATTGGTTACTACTTCTCACATCTGACCTTTACATATGATATTCTCTCTCTTGGACTGGTCTTTTTTATGTTTGTTTACTGAAGTTACTACTGTGTATTCACAACTATTAAAACAATCTAAAATTTTGTATTTGTAAAATAAACATGAACATTCTTCGTTAAATTGTATCATTTTTCCATACCATTTCCCACCTACCCTTGCCACCAACTAATAGAACAAATACAATCCATAATAATTTATCTTAGCTAAATTCTTGTTATTTCAACAATCAGAAATCTAAAACTAGAAGAAAGGTTTCAACATTTATTGAAAACCATTTATCTTAAATTCAAGATGCAATTTAAAAGATAAATGCTGACATTTCAGTTAATATCAACTGTTAAGGGTCTAAAAACATGCATTGCATTTTGAAGAAATTTTTAAAAATTGAAAACAACATTCATAATACAAATTGCAAGTTACGGAAACATCCCGATGGTGTGAATAACAATGTATATCAACTCACTTGTCTTATAATAAAAAGAATGGTAAAATCATGAAGTGTATTTGAAAACAAAATTAAATCATTTCAGGTATCTCCTGAAATAAAATGTGACTGCTAGATTCCATAAATTAAAGTCATTTATCACTGATATAAAAATGTCTCAGGATAGAGTAATTCAAGTAGTATCTGTGTGAGGAGTCGTTTAGAAAATGATGACTAAAATTCAAGTTTAGAGAAAGGGAGCTCAAAACAAAACAAAAACCAAAGGGTGAAAACTCTCACACCCTAAATATAAATTCTGCATTTAAAAAAAAAAAAATACTGTGCAGGTAAAACAAAAATAGGAAATAAATTCTAAGTGTTTTGTAAGTAATGAATGACCCATAGATTGTTTAGCCTACATTTAATTGAGTAAAATCAAATTAGTGCCAAACATCTTTCCCAAAAACCAAATCATCTAAGACTTTAAGATATTTTTGTATTTTCCATTAGAAAATTTAAAAACTGAGAAATTTCACTTTAATTAAATGTCATTTATTAATTCCAAGTATTATCGTAACAACAGTTGAAAACGTTTTGAGACAGAAGGAGGGAGGTGGTGGGAGTGAAGGAGAAAAATAATAGGCAAACCCCTACCTGAACCAACTGGAGATGAGCCAACACTGAGGCTCTGTAAACTTCCATTCCTGAGCAACGTAGGAGATTTCTGCAGACTAGAGCTTGTTATGCTTCCTGCAGCTGATGCTACAGATGATGTTGGTGAAGCAGAAGAAACTGAGAGATGAGAAACATTCTCTTGATTTTTGTTTCCTTTGGGTCTACCAGGCCCATGCTTACTTTGTTTATTTCCTTTCCTTTTCTTTTCCTTTACAGTTTCTTCTTCTATGCCAGAAGTTTGAGCCCGCTTATATCCTGCTGTAGGAAGGCTGGAATTACCCAAATCTCCAGGTGAATTTTCAAAGCTTTTAGGCTGAGAAGTAACAGCTGAGGTTGAAGGGAGGCCAATTAAGGTACTAAAACTATTTACCCCCCCTTCCTGGCTTCCAGACTCTCCTTTATGTACATCTTTGGTTGTTGATGACTGTTGGGAGTGAGAGTAACTGTCATTACGCAGATCTGAGTCTGTAAAGCTCAGGAAATCCTGGGGAGACTGCACTGAACTTCCAGAAGATGATTTTACACTGCCTGGAGTTCCTGAAAAACTGCCTGTAGTTAAAAAAAAAAAAAAAAAAAAAAAAAAAATGGTTGGGGGGCGGGGGGAACAGAAAAATTGGATGCTAAAGTTCCCATAAGCAGCAGACATGATATAATCATTAAAGAGAAGAGTTAAAAAAATTAACTACAACACTTAGGACATCAGTATTTTAAGACTTGTCAAATTTATCCCCAAAATTACCTTTAAAAATATGTGTCATTTTGTAGATGGTATTAAATGTTTACTGTGGAATTGCAAGCTATTACTTAAATAATTATTAAGATACAAGATGTGCTTTATTTCACCTACCTTTTGCCACAGCAACATTCCGCAATTCTCCCCCAAACACCTCATGTAAGCCTGAGGAAGGACTAGAGAACAGTAGTCTCCTTTCCACAGTCATGCAAGAAGACCTAACAAGACTATAATCTGACTCTAAATGTCTAGGGGAACTTCTTTTTTGAATATTGAAGGTATGATTGAAAATGTTCCCAATATACAATAAGAACTTAAGATGTTTCCTAGGTTATGAGTTCTAAGTTTTAACTTTAAGACATATCAGTGATTGTTACTGTTCAGCTGAATCTACCACAATAGAAAATGGATTTGACAAAATAATGATCATATGGAATCTAATCTATACCTCACATTCTCCCAATCGAATTTTCATGGAACTTCATAAAGAAATCAGCCATCACTGCTTATTCTTTCTTTAAAGAACATCAGTACCCCACCATACCATTCTAAGATATAAGAACCTTAGGCTGGGCGCAGTGGCTCATGCCTGTAATCCCAGCACTTTGGGAGGCCGAAGTGGGAGGATCATGAGGTCAGGAGTTCAAGACCAGCCTGACCAACATGGTGAAACCCTGACTCTACTAAAAATACAAAAATTAGCCGGGCGTGGTGGCGCGTGTCTCTAATCCCAGCTACTCAGGAGGCTGAACCCGTCTCTACAAAAAAATTTAAAAATGAGCTGGGCATGGTGACGCATGCTTGTGGTCCCATCTACTTGGGAGACAAAGGTGGAGGCAAAAGCTAATTGAGGGTCTGAAGCAGGAAGAATGCTTGAGCCCAGGAGGTCAACCTTGCGGTAAGCCGTGATCACACGACTGCCCTCCAGCCTGGGCAACAAAGCAAGGCCCTGTCTCAAAATACACACACACACACACACACACACACACACACACACACAGAGTGAAAACCTAGAAAACAGGTTAGTGTGTTAACCTGTTAAACTTCAAACTTTATAACAAATGCATTATTAATCAACAACTTATTTACTGAGACCTATGTAAATCCCCTAAAAATTGTCCAGTATTTGTTTATCTACTAAAAAATGTAAACCTTGATTGTATTTATTTATTTAGTGGGTTTTATTGTTTGTTTTTCGTTTTTTGTTTGTTTGTTTTTTGAGGCAGGGTCTTCTTCTGTCACCTAGGCTGGAGTGCAGTGGCACAATCACGACTCACTGTAGCTTCAACCTCCCTGGGTCAAGCAATCCTCGCACTTTAGCCTCCTGAGGAGCTGGGGCCACAGGCAAACGTCACCAAGCCTGGCTAATTTTGTTTCCCTGTCCAAGGAGACAGAGTCTCACTCTGTCACCCAGGCTGGAGTGCAGTAGTGCAATCTCAGCTCACTGCAGCCTCAACCTCCTGGGCTCAAGCAATCCTCCCACCTTGGCCTCTGAAGTAGCTGGGACTATAGGCATGTGCCACCATGCCTGGCTAATTTTGTATTTTTTAGAGAGACAGGGTTTTGCCATGTTGCCTAGGCTGGTCTCCAACTCCTAAGCTCAGATGATCCACCTGACTGAGCCTCATAATACTGGGATTACAGGCATGAACCACTGTGCCCAGTTCACACCCAGCAAATTTTTAAATTTTTTTAGAGATGAGGTCTTACCACATTGCCCAAGCTGGCCTCAAGAGTTCTGCCCGCCTCAACATCCCAAACTGCTAGGATTATAGATGTGAGCCACCACGCCCAGCCAACCTTAATTGTTTTTAATGTTTAGGAAATATAAATAAAAAACATTTATGGAAAAGACGCCAGAAACAGTGTCTCACACCTGTAATCCTAGCACTTTGGGAGGCCAAGGCGGGAGGATCACCTGAGGTCAGCAGTTCGAGACCAGCCTGGCCAACATGGTGAAATCCCATCTCTACTAAAACACAAAAACTGGCCAGGCATGGTGGCATGCACCTGTAATCCCAGCTACTCAAGAGGCTGAGGCACAAGAATCACTTGAACCTGAGAGGCGGAGGTTGCAGTGAGCCAAGATCACGCCACGGCACTCCAGCCCAGGCAACAGAGCGAGATCCCATCTCAAACAAAAAGAAGGACTGTTCTACAGAACTCAAAGCAAAGCTCCATCTTTTATTATTTTTCTCCCCAATTTTAAGCATTATTCCATATCTAGTTAAACATTAAAATTACAATTCAACTCTGGAAGCACAAATCATATTATAAAAGGAAAGAAAAAGTCACTATTAAAAAAATTTAATAGGAAACACTATCTTTAAAGTAATCTTACTACAGCAATTAATCATATAATAATCTAGAACATCCATTAGTTATAAGTTCAAAAAAAAACCAATTATTTTACAAAGCATAACTATTATTAACCATCTTAAAAACAAGTATTTTAACTAAAACATCACTAATACCTTGAGGAAAAGGGCTAGCTGCTGACACAGTTGTTCCTGGATTTCTTCCACCACCAGGCTTTCTTCCCCTTTGACCTGAGCTGTGAGCTGAAGATTTCTTCCCTTTGCCCTCTGACCCTCTAGTCTCTGAAACATCTTTTCCACTAGAGGTGTGTGCAGAGACTTCCTGGAAATTTGCATTTGTAAATCGTGCAGTAGTATCTTCCAAGCGCTTCAATGATCCAGATATAGAGTTGTTGCTAGTGCTTGTATAAGTCTAACATTTTGATTCAAAAAGGGAAGGAAAAAGAGTTGATTACATTTTAGTTACAGAAAACAAAGGGTGCCACATTAATAAGAACTTGCAGAATAAACACAAAGTTTCTGTTCTAAAAATAAGTCAGTTCACCTAAGAAAATAATCCAAAAACAATTTAAGTCTATTATAATTACTTAAAAGAAAAGAAAAAGCATAGATAATTTAAAGATGGCTGTTTCAGGATCAAATTGCAACAACTAGTAAAAGTATGTATTAGTTATATTTATGAAGTGACACAGTAATACTGAAGATACTCATTTGTCAAGCAACATCATTTTTTTTTTTAACAATGTCTACACTTCCTAGACATGAAATTAAAATAAGCTTTAGTGTTCAACACAGGAAGGTGACAATAAGGGAACTAAGGTGCTACAAATCCATTAGAGGACCATATCCATGAGTTATAAGGCTAGCGGAGGCCAGAGCAAAACTTTTTAAGGAATTCAGGTGAGGGCCCCTTTGCAAAAAAAAAAAAAAAAACAGAAAGATTTGAAACAGAAATCATTTTTCCAATTGTTATGTTGAGGAAAAAGTTATATATCGCAAAGGTAAGATTTTATAACTATCCCTAAAAGTGGTTCTCAATCATTCCCTTGATCTGCATTTGTTAAGGAAAAAAGATGAAGATTTGTATAAATAGTTTCCAGTTTTAGCAATCATTTTTAATACAAGGTATACCCAAATAATGGCGAATAAAATGACTACATGAAAGTGTATTATACCAGATACACATTAATCACCATGTTTTGAAATCAAAGGTTTATAAAGTCCATAAGGGCAAAGATTTTGATTGTTGCCATTAAGTTCACTAAAGTATCGAGGCATGCACAGCATAAAGTTCACTAAGTGCTTGCTACATCATCCGCACTAAATTTTTTGTTGGTTAAGTGAATACTTTTTTATTGTATCTATCTAAAATCTCTGCTATACAAATGAAAAAAATCTGAAAATATGCAAAAGTGAATTTTCCCACATACAGCCACCACTCAACACAATCAGATGAATATGAAAAACGAGAACATTACAATAAAATCAAGTTTCAAAATGGCTGGCATTTTTAGCAAAAACAATTTCAAAAAGAGGAATAAGAAAAGAAATTAAGTGTTTGGAAAACCAAATCTTGCTGCTTTTCTGTCACCCTGTTGCCATCCCCAGCCCCCATCATCTCAGTGCCAATAACAGATATTCATCATTAAATAGAAGAAATATTTCATAAAAACAAAGTACTCCACTATTCTAACAAACTACAATCCACAAACAAGAACAAACGTTTCAAAGTAAGTTTAAAAGGAAAAAAAAAAATCCCATTTTACAAACCAATTACATTTAAGCTGATGAAACTTCATGGCTTACTTTAGAAATATGAACCTTTTCCATGCTGGGCAGGTCAATTTGGAAACCACCCCACCTCATTTTTCAAATACTTTTTCCAATTACTTGAGTTGATCCTGAGGTTCTCCATTCCTCTCACATCTGATCCTTGCATGACCTAGTGAAGTTTAAAAGTCATCTAAGAAAACACAGTGGTGTTCTTCACTCATGTATTTTTGCTCATGTATCAAATAAAGAATGGAGAGAAAATTGGGTAGAGTACTACAAATGGAAATACACTATTCACCTCCACATGACAATCTACATTAGAGATGGTCATTTTTCCCACTTATTTAACAGAACACCCTTGCTCAAACCCTGAAGTATAAATCTGTCCATAAAAACCCATGAAAACATGACATTTGGAAGAAACAGTATTACAAAGAGAGCAATGAATAAAACAATCAAATTTCAGTGACAAAAAATCATATTAAAACCGTAACTGAACATTTTTTAAATGTCCAAACCTATGTTTCAGAACAAAATCAGACTTAATGTGAAAAAAATGAATTTTAGCTTTAGATGTTAACAATTTTTAAATTATACATAATGACACTAACTAAGGCAATGCAGGGTTCATTCAAAGAGAAACCTCTATTTTAATTCCATGTTTAAAAGTGATTTTAAAAGTACTTGTTCCATAATGTGCTGTTGGGACAATATGGCACTAGGGAATTCCATTATAAACATACAATGATCAACTCAAAATCAAAGAAAAGACAGGTAAAAGGAGACCAGAGGGAGGTGGGAGATGGCTGAAAGACACACTATGAGTAAGTAAGCCCAAGACTAAATTCACAAAATCTTGTTTCCTCACTTTTGTATTCTAAATGTCTATCATAGCATGAACATCTCACTGCTCTGAGTGTAATTCTTGTATATAATAATACTTATTTTCAATGCAAATTGGACCACAAAATGCAAACTACTTCATTTGGTGCTCTACTGAAAAATATAAGTTCTTTTTTTGTTGTTGTTCTTTTCTACTGGAGATAAAACTGGATATTTGGCTGTACTGAGAGTCTCTGAAGTGCTGCATAAATACTTTGTTCTACATTGTGATTTACAGGCAACTTAATCTTTTAAAAGGCTAATTCAGAATACGCGTCATTTTTATTTCATGGCCAACTATTAGTCCTAAGATAAGCTGCAACACCAATATACGTACACAACAGCATTAAGTGGGAACAAAAATTATTTACTTCAAACAAAAATTTAAAACTAGAGCCAAAATTAAACAATGACTCTATAACAAATAACCAAAGAAACAGCAGCTATGATTATTCACAAAAGGTATGGTTGCCTCAGATTAGTCTACTAGGCTCTGTCATCTGCATTGGTGACGAGAAGTGGTATGCCTTCAACCATTAGAAAACATAATGTGCTGGTCAAAATTTTAAAATAAAATTGTATACTATTCAAGTGTCCCATAAAAACCACAAACTTTGTACCAAGCCAACCTTGAGACTACAACATGTAAACTACCCAACATAAATCACCAAAAGAATGAGTACCTTAAAAAAAAATAATAGTAACAGTGAGCTGTAGAACAACCTTAAGTAGCCTAATTTACATGCTACTAGAATACTCAAAAAGAATGGGAGGATTAAAATAAATGAACAAAAAATCCCCACAAAACTGAAGAAATAATAGTAGGAAAAATTTAAAAATTGATGGAAAAAAAAACCCCCACAGTTTAAGAACCTCAAGTAACCCAAAGAAAAATAAATATGAAGAAAAGTAAATGAACTCAGTTCATTATCAAATTGCTTATCATTAAAAACCAATGATAAAGAGGAAATGTTACAAGAAACCAGGCTTTTCTTTTTTCTTTTTAAGGATGTCTTACATGCCAAAAACAAAGATTAAGAATGAAAGCAAAATCTTCCCTGAAAACATTCAATCTAGAAAACAAGAGAGTACTAAAAGAAAAAACTGTCAACTTAGAATTCCACAGGCAGCTATTATAAAATATCTTTCTAAAACAAATACAAAATAAAGGCTTTTTTGGATATAAAAGCTGAAAGAACTAATCACTAGCAGACCAACACTACAATAAATGCTAAAAGAACTATTTCAGACAAATAATAAATGAAATGTGAATATACCAAAAAGAAGGAAGAGCATTAGAAATGTTCATTGCTAATGGCAAATACAGTACAGAGAGATGATGATGATGTGAAATTTCTCATCACACCACTCAAAACAGTGTGCAAATTATAATATATTTATTTCTGGAATTTTCCATTCAATATTTTTCAGACCCCAGTTGACTGAAGATAACTGAAACTCTGAAAAGAGATAAGGAAGGAGTAACAGACAGATATAGTAAAAACGGTAAACAATAAAGACTTGTTCATTATTTCACTTTTTTTTTTTTGAGACAGAGTCTCGCTCTGTCGCCAGGCTGGAATACAGTGGTATGATCTCAGCTCACTGCAACCTCCACCTCCCGGGTTCCAACGATTCTCCTGCCTCAGCCTTCCCAGTAGCTGGGACTATAGGCGCCTGCCACCATGCCCAGCTAATTTTTGTATTTTTAGTAGAGAGGGGTTTCACCATGTTGGGCAGGATGGTCTTGATCTCTTGACCTCGTGATCCACGCGCTTCGGCCTCCCAAAGTGCTTGGGGGTACAGGCATGAGCCACCACGCCTGGCCTATTTTAAACTCTTTACAAGACAGATGATGTACAGCAAAAGTAGTAACAATAAATTGTGTTTTATAATATATGTAAAAAAATAAGTGATAAAAATAGCACAAAACCAAAAGGGTAGAAGTATACAGCTACAAGGTTCTTATACTATACGTAAACTAGTATAATATTGCTTGAAGGTAAACTCTGAGAGGCTAACGATGCTATACTGTACTCTCTAAATCAAACAATGCTATATAACAAAAAATTACTACAAATCAGGCAAAACTGAATCATAAAAAAAGTTCAATCAAACATACAGCAGAGATAGAGATAGATAGAGAGAGAGAGACAGAGAGAGAAGGGAAGAGAAATGATGGGCAAAAAGAAAAGGATTAGCAAATGTTAGATTAAAATACAACTACACAGAGGCCAGGTACAGTGGCTCACACTGTAATCCCAGAACTTTTGGAGGCAGGCAGATCAACTAAGGTCAGGAGTTCGAGACCAGCCTGGCCAACATGGTAAAACCCCGTCTCTACCAAAAAATACAAAACTTAGCCACGTGTGGTGGTGTGCACCTGTAGTCTCAGCTAAATCAGGAGACTGAGGTGGGAGATCACTTGAACCCAGGAGGCGGAGGTTGCCGTGAGCCAAGATCAAGCCACTGCACTCCAGCCTGGGAGACAGAGCGAGACTCTGTCTCAATAATAATAATAACAGTATTATAATAAAATACAACCACTCAGAGAATCATATTATATGTAAATTCTCTAAACACCCCAATTAAAAAGCAAAGATTGCAACAATGAATGAATAAACTCAAAACATGACTATACGCTGCCTTAAAAAAACCTATTCTGGCTGGGCGCAGTGGCTCACACCTGTAATCCCAGCTGTTTGGCAGGCGGAGGAGGGTGGATCACCTGAGGTAAGGAGCTGGAGATCAGCCTGACCAACATGGAGAAACCCCGTATCTACTAAAAATACAAAATTAGCCAGGTGTGGTGGCACATACCTGTAATCCCAGCTATTCGGGAGGCTGAGGCAGGAGAATCGCTTAAAACCAGGAGGCGGAGGTTGCGGCGAGCCAAAATCGTGCCATTGCACTCCAGCCTGGGCAACAAGAGTGAACCCCCCCCCTCAAAAACAAATAAACAAACAAAAAAGAAGCCTATTTTAAGTTAAATTAACTTCAGGCCAGGTGCAGTGGCTCGCACCTGTAATCCAGCACTTTAAGAAGCCAAGACAGGTGGATCACTTGAGGCCAAGAGTTCAGGACCAGCCTGGCCAACATGGTGAAACCCCGTCTCTACTAAGCATACAAAAATTAGCCAGGCGTGGTGACGCACACCTGCAATCCCAGCTACTTGGAAGTCTGAGGCAGGAGAATCACTTGAACCCGGGAGGCAGAGGTTGCAGTGAGCTGAGATCATGCTGCTGCACTCCAGCCTGGGTGACAGAGCGAGACTCTATCTCAAAAAAAAAAAAAAAAAAAAAGAAACCTATTTTAAATATAAAGGCACAAAGAAAGTATAAGCATGGGAAAAGAAACATCAAGCTAAAGCTAATCAATAGAAAGCTAAATTCACTATATTAATATCAGCCAGCAGATTTCATAACAAAGAATATTAACAAAATACAGTGGCTTACTCATCAAGAAGATACAAAAATCCTAATTGTTTCTGCACCTAATACCCACCGCTCACAATAATTGACAGAACAAACAGGCAAAAAACGAGTAAGGATACAGACAACTTAATATAAATCAACTTGACCTAATGGACATTTACAGAAAAACTCCACACAACTACAAATGAAGACACATTCATTCTTTTAAAAAACACATAGAGCCGGGCACAGTGGCTCACACCTGTAATCCCAGCACTTTGGGAGGCTGAGGGGGCAGGTCATGAGGTCAAGAGATCAAGACCATCCTGACCAACATGGTGAAACCCTGTCTCTACTAAAAATACAAAAATTAGCTGGGTAAGTCCCAGCTACTCAGGAGGCTGAAACAGGAGAATCGCTTGAACCTGGGAGGCAGAGGCTGTAGTGAGCTGAGATCGTGCCACCGCACTCCAGGACAGAGGGAGACTCTATCTCCACCCCCCACCCCCCCAAAAAAAAACCAAACAAACAAACAAAAAAAAACCACACACATAGAATGTTTAACAAGATAATCCATGTTCTGCATCAAAAAAGTATAAATAAACTTAAAAGGAATGATAATACAAAAATATTAAATTAGAAATCAGTAACAGTGAATATCCAAATATTTCTAAACTAAATAACACACTTTTAAGTAACTCATAGGTCAAAGAAGAAAAGGAAAACCACATAAAGCATTTTTTAAACTAAATAAAAATGAAAACACAACATATCAAAATTCATAAAGCCCTACTTAAGAGAGAAGTTTATATCATGAAATGCCTATACTAGGAATTCTGGTTTCTCGTTGAGCATATAAGGAGCAGAGAGAAGTCTTTGCTCTGCCCTAAAACAAATACAAAGCTCAACAAACTGAAAATCACCAACTCTTATATCAGTGAATTGAGAGGTCACAGGGCAAACTGCTAAACAAAAAATTGGGGCTCATGCCTGTAATTCCAGCACTTTGGGAGGTGGAGGCGGGCGGATCACAAGGTTAGGAGATCGAGACCATCCTGGCTAACAAGGTGAAACCCCGTGTCTACTAAAAAATATTTAAAAATTACCCAGGCATGGTGGCAGGCGCCTGTAGTCCCAGCTACTCGGGAGGCTGAGACAGGAAAATGGTGTGAACCCGGGAGGTGGAGCTTGCAGTGAGCTGAGATTACGCCACTGCACTCCAGCCTGGGTGACAGAGCAAGACTCCGCCTCAAAAAACAAAAAACAAACAAACAAACGAAAACAAAAATTAGCTGGGCATGGTGGCACATGCCTGTAATCCCAGCTACTTGGGAGGCTGAGGCAGGAGAATTACTTGAACCCGGGAAGCAGAGGTTGGAGCCGAGATCACGCCATTGCACTCCAGCCTGGGCAACAAGAGTGAAACGCCGTCCAAAAAAAAAAAAAAAAAGGCACATGTATACATATGTAACAAACCTGCATGTTGTGCACATGTACCCTAGAACTTAAAGTATAATTAAAAAAAAAAAAAAAAACTTACAACTTACCTAAGCAAATCCAGCAGCTGAAACCTCTGCAGGAACCAGTACCAGGGAAAGAAAACCTGAACTATTTTAGTTGATAAACTGCTGGAGGCACAGTGTGGACAAGCCTGAAAAAGAAAACCTCCAGGGGGACCTGGTCTTGGGGGATCCTCACACTTTTGTGAATTTTACCTCTAGGACCTCTAGCAGGCCCACAGAGTGAATACTGGAGAAAGAATCCTCCAGAGATCCCTCCAATAAAGGGGGAAAAGGAACCATTCTGAAATAACCAGAGCTTTCTTTTTCCTAACAAGGCCTGCTATTTAACTATTTAACCAGATTCTAACCTGTGGAGGTTTTTGTCAGAGCCTAACTAACCTAGGGAAGGGAAATGTACAACCTCAGGCGACTCTAACCATCATCGTATCCCACTTGCGGGAGAAAAAAATAACTAAGAAGCCCCCATGCAGTTCACATTCCAGGGGTAGAGGTTCACCTAAAGACTGAAACCTAATTACAGAAGTATAAGATGCCTCCTGTTCCCCACAATTCACTAGTACATTAACTAAAGGCCTATTTGTAGTGCAGTTCCCTTTGCCAGGACATAATGTTCAACTTGAAACAACAACACAAAAGGCAAAAAATACAGTTTAAATAAAGTGAAAAACCATCAGAAACTAAGTCAGACATGGCAGGAATGTTGGAATTATGAGACCAATAATTTTTAAAATCTATGATTAATACGATAAGGAATTTAATGGAAAAGGTAGACAACATGCAAGAACATATGCATAATGAAAGCAAATCAGAAATGCCAGAGACACCAAAAACAAACAGAAATGAAGAATGAATGTCTTTGATGGAATCATCAGCAGAGTGGGACACAACTGAAGAAAAAAATCTCTAAGCTTGAGGATATGACAATAAAAACTTCCAAAATTGAAAAGGAAAGAGAAAAAAGACCGGAAAACAAAAGCAAACAAAATATCCATGAATGCTGGGACACATACAAAACGCATGACATAGTTAAAATGGGAATATGAGGAATAGAAGAAAAGAGAAGCAGCAATATTTGAAATCATAACGTCCAAAAACTTACCCTCGAATAAATGGCAGTAGCCAAACCAGCTATCAAAGAAACTTAGAGGACACCAAGCAAGATAAATGCAAAAAAGGAGGGGGTAAGGGAAGTACACCTCCACGCTCAAAGATTAAAATCCACGAAGGAAGCCAGAGGAAAACACCTTACCCACACAGTCACCAAGTGTAAGAATGATATCTGAATTTGCCTCAGAAAACATGCAATCAATCAAGCAGATAGTGAAATAAAACACTTAAAGTGTGATGAGAGGGTGAAAAAAAAAAGACAAGAAAATGCAATCATATAAAATACTCAATAAAAACCACAAAAGCTGTGAATGACAAAAACAGTAACAAAAATTTAAAAATGAAAAATAGTAATAAATATGGTAGATATTAACCCAATTATATCAATAATCACCTTAAATGGCAATGGTCTAAATATCCCAATTAAAAAATAAAGATTGTCACAGATCCAAAACCAAGCAGCAACTACATGTTGTCTACAGGAAACCTACTTTAAATATAAAGACATGTAGAGTTTAAAGGAAATCGTGCTCGCTTTGGCAGCACACATACAAAAATTAGAATGATACAGAGAAGATCAGTAGGACCCCTGTGCAAGGGTGACACGCAAATTCGTGAAGGGTTCCATATAAAAATAAATAAATAAAAAGGAAATGGAGAAAGATATACCATGCTAATGCTAATTTTTAAAAAGCAGAAATACTATATTAATTATGAACAGAACAGACTCAGAGCAAAGAAAGTTATCAGGACTAAAGAGAGTAATAAAATAAGATACAGGTGTTAATACTTCAAAACGACATAACAATCCTTAATGTGTATGGACTAACAAAAGAAGTCAAAATATATGAAGCAAAAACTGATAGAAATTGATACTGCAGCCAGAAATTAACAGATACACTAGTGAGAAAATCAGTTAAGGACACAGCTGAGCTCAACAGTACTATCAATCAACTGTATATAATTGACATCTGTAGACTACTTCGTCCAACAACAGCAGATGACACATTCTTCTATTCTCCAGCTTACATGGAACACTAACCAAGACAGACCACATTCTAGACCATAAAACACACCTTAACAAATTTTAAAGAATAGAAATCATACAGTGTGCCTTGCTCTCTCAGACCACAATGAAATTAAATCAGAAATCAATACCAGAAAGGTGGCCATAAATCCAAAAACACATGGAGATTAAACAAGACACTTCTAAACAACATATAAGTAAAATAATAAAGAGAAATTTAAAAATATTTGAAACTAAATGAAAATAAAACTTATAAAAATTTGTCAGATGCTGGGAAAGCAGCGTTTAAAGAGGAATTTATTGCACTGAATGTATATATTGGAAAAGAAGATAGAAGAACAATAATCTTCTTTTTTTTTTTTTTTTTTTGTGAGATAGAGTTTTGCTCTTGTCACCCACCCAGACTAGAGTGCAATGGCGCTATCTTGGCTCACTGCAAACTCCACCTCCTGGGTTCAAGTGATTCCCTGCCTCAGCCTCCTGAGTAGCTGGGATTACAGGCATCCGGCACCACACCCAGCTAATTTTTGTATTTTTAGTAGATACGGGGGCTTCACCATGTTGGCCAGGCTGGTCTTGAACTCCTGACCTCAGGGGATCCACCACATCTGGCTTTTTTTTTTTTTTTTTGAGATGGAGTCTTGCTCTGTCACCCACGCTGGAGTGCAGTGGTGAGATCTCGTGTCACTGCAACCTCCGCGTCTCGGGTTCAAGTGCTTCTCCTGCCTCAGCCTCCCGAGTAGCTGGGACTACGGGCCTGCACCACCACGCCCGGCTAATTTTTGTATTTTTAGTAGACAAAGAGTTTCTCCATGTTGGCCAGGCTGGTCCGGAATCCCTGACCTCAAGTGATCTGCCTGCCTCAGCCTCCTAACGTGCTGGGATACAGGCATGAGCCACCGCGCCTGGCCTTAATCTTCAAAATAGTAGAAAAAGAAGAGCCAATTAAGCCCAATGTAAGCAAACAAATAAAAATTAAAGTGGCCAGGCATGGTGGCTCACGCCTGTAATCCCAGCACTTTGGTGGGTTAAGGGGGGGCAAATGGCTTAAGCCCAGGAGTTCAAGACCAGCCTAGGCAACATGCGAAACTTATCTCTATAAAAAATTATAAGAAAAAATTAGATGGGCATGGTGGTGTGTACCTCTAGTCTCAGCTGATCAGGAGGCTGAGGTGGGAGTATGCTTGGGCCTGGGAGGTCAAGGCTGCAATGAACCACTGCACTCCAGCCCGGGCAACAGAGCAAGACTCTCTCAAAAAAAGTTTAGGCAAGGTGGCACGATACAAAATAAACACAGAAATTTCAACAGGATTTTTATACACTAGCAAGGAACAATCATCACTGTGGTAAGCTCCAAAGAAATGAATAGATGGTTCGTTCAAACCTGTTGAGATCTAACATGGACGGGCTGAAGAAGAGGAACAAAAAGAGCAAGACTAAGGCCAGGCATTGTGGCTCACCTGTAATCCCAGCACTTTGGGAGGCCAAGGCAGGTGGATCACCTGAGTTCAGGAGTTCGAGACCAGCCTGGCCAACATGGTTAAACCTTATCTCTACTAAAAATACAAAAATTAGCCAGGCGTGGTGGTGGGCGTCTATAATTCCAGCTACTCAGGAGGGTGAGGCAGGAGAATCCCTTGAACCCAGGAGGCAAAGACTGCAGTGAGCCGAGATCACACCACTGCACTCCAACCCTGCCAACAAAGCAAGAATCCGTCTCAAAAAAAAAAAAAAAAAAAAAAAGCAAGAGTAAGAAGAGCAAAGTAGCCCAGGGAAGGGCACCAACTTTCCTGCTTTCACCAACGAACCATTGAATTGCTATTTTTTCTTTGGTTTTTACGTTTTGCCTCAAACCTAGGTTTCTGTTTCTCTACAGTAACTTTTTTTATGGTCATTCTGGAGAGAAGAAGGGCTGCAATGTTCACACATTAGTTGTGATAAGAAGCCAGTTTATTTTAGATTTGGCTAACCAGTCTGGGCTGCGTGACTATATACTCCTGAATTATAGTTTTAAAAGCTTGTAAAAGAAAACACAAAAAAATTCATAAACTAAATTTCATAAAGAATGTCTGCTCTTCAAAAGATTAAAAGAATGAAAATATAAGCCACAGAGTGACATAAATATCTGCAAATATGTATCTGATAAAGGACCTGCATCCAGAATACATACTCTCACGAAAGTCAGTAACAAGAAAACAAGCCAATAAAAAAAAGCAGGTTGGTGGGGAGATCTTAATAAACACTTCACCAAAAATAACAAATAACAAATATGCACATAAAAAGATATTGGCTAAGCACAGTGGCTCATGCCTGTAATCGCAGCACTTTGGGAGGCCGAGGAGGGTGGATCACGAGGTCCGGAGACTGAGACCATCCTGGCTAACACAGCGAAACCCCATCTCTACTAAAAAAATACAAAAAAATTAGCCGGGCGTGGTGGTGGGCGCCTGTAGTCCCAGCTACTCGGGAGGCTGAGGCAGGAGAATGCATTAACCCAAGAGGCAGAGGTTGCAGTGAGCCAAGATTGCACAACTGCACTCCAGCCTGGGCGACAGAGCGAGACTCCGTCACACATACAAAAAAAGCATATACCTACCATGGTGAGTCACACCTACCATGTGGCCCAACCATTCCACTCCTTGGTATTCATGCAAGAGAAATAAAAACATATATCTTATAAGATTTATACAATATTTATAGTAGCTTTATTTGTAACAGCCCAAAACTGAAAACAACCTGAATGTCCATCAGTTGTTGAATGGATAAGCAAATTATAGTATATCCATACATAGAATTGTAGTCAGCCAAAAAATGAACTATTAAAATATACAACAAGAAAAAATCTTAAAATAATTATGCTGAAAGATGCCAGACAGAAAAAGCATACATACTGTATGTTTCCATTTTTTAACATTACAGAAAATTCAAACTAATTTAAAGTGACAAAAAGCAGATCAGTAGTTGCTTGGGGAGGGATGTGAAGACAGGGAAAAGGAGATTAAAAGAATTCACAAGGAAACTCTTGCCTGTGATTGTGATGGTAGTTTCACTAATGTGTACATATGTCAAAATGTTATCAATGTTCCTATTTTAAATATGTGCAATGTATCGTGTATATTTATGATATATTAGACTTTTGAATAACTTATGGTCCTAAGATTGTGTGTGTGTGTATTTCCTTCAAAATTAAATTTACTTTTTAAAAAAGCTTAACTTTTAAATATTATTGTGTTGTGTTGTAAAAATACAAGGAAAGAACAAAAAGATAAAGTGACTCAATAAAAAAGATTAAATCTCCACTTGGATTTCATTATAACTTCAAAGTTCTAAAGATTTCTTTAAAA
Source organism: Pongo pygmaeus (assembly GCF_028885625.2). NCBI lineage: Eukaryota > Metazoa > Chordata > Mammalia > Primates > Hominidae > Pongo > Pongo pygmaeus. The sequence goes on along the minus strand of NC_072381.2, from coordinate 21,805,633 downwards.
GATGATCCTTAAAGAAACATTAAAATTTTTAAATTACACATAAAAATTAACTTATTTTACCAAAAATTTTCTCCTGAAAGTCTTAAAAAATCAGTACAAAATTTAACAGCTAATTGAAAAGATTTACTTAAAATCAGGTTCTCCTTTATCCTCTTTTAAAAAATGTTGCAAAGAAAAAGAGACAAAAACCTGATCACGTATCTCTGGTGCACGAAAACCTTCCTTAAAACAAACAAAAACTGTACTTTAAAAGCTAAATTACCTCAAAATTCAAACAACTAAAAATTGTGAGCTATTTATAATGACACTCAGAAACAACTAAGTCTTCTAATAATAATGAAAGGTAATGTGTGTTAAAGATTGCTTTTAACAAGGTGTGAGGTTCAATTTTGTCAATTTAAAAAGAGAACTGTGGCTTATAAGCATCTACGAATTTCTTTACCAAAATAACATTGACAGCAAGCAAATCTCTATCAGGTCAAAACGAAGACTTTCTCCCCTTTTCTTTTTCTTTTCTTTTCTTTTTTTTCTTTTTTTTTTTTTTTTTTGAGATAGAGTCTCGCTCTGTCACCCGGTCTGGAGTGCAGTGGTACCATCATCTTGGCTCACTGCAACCTCGGCCTCTGGGGTTCAAGCAATTCTCCTGCCTCAGCCTCTTAAGTAGCTGGGATTATAGGCACATGCCACCATACCCAGCTAATTTTTTGTATTTTTAGTAGTAGAGACAGGGTTTCATCATGTTGACCAGGCTGGTCTCAAACTCCTGGCCTCAAATGATCCACCCACCTCGGCCTTCCGAAGTGCTGGAATTATAGGCGTGAGCTACCCCACCTGTCATCTCCCCTTTTTTTCCTTGGCAATATCCTCTCCTACCATGGGAAGAAGAAAACTAGTTTGAAGTGCTCAGAAAGACTATAAATTGGGGAAATCAGGGGAGTAACCACACTTTCCTAAAAACATAAGCTGTCTCTACTTGTTTTGTCATATTAAAGGACTCCCTACATCAAGTTCCTGCAGACACAGAATCCTATGTGTTCCATCTAATCATCTTTTACCTAAGAACGGAAATCCCCCAATCATAGAAACAAAGAGCTATGGTTTCTGGAAAAGACACTTACACTTTTACTCCCCCTGATAATAATCTTAGTGAACAATGCTTATGTATCACCGGTGGTCCACCACCATCATTACCAAAGATTTGTGTGAAAATACTACACTAGTAAATTATAGTTGCAATATTTAAAAGGTGATAGTGATAACACATTAATAACATAATATTGAAGTAGATACTTGTTGCTAATTTCTAGTTTTAAAACATTTATATGCAAAAGGGTTAAAGGTTAGTCACAGAAAAAGTGCACTAAAAAATATGAGGCAGTATAATCTAAGTTAATAAAGAAATAAATGAAACAGAATTTTTTACTAAGGAGTAAGAGATGGTAAACTAAGATTAAAAATGTGCAAACACTACATGATACAGACATTTAAAAATTACAGTAGTGAATTAAAGTTCCCTTGACTTTCAATTTAAGTGTGCTCTACCATCATCAACCATGGAGTCTACACATTGTGTACATGTATCAAAATATTACATGTACCTCCAAAATATGTACAACTACGATATATCAATAATTTTTAAAAACTCATATAGTCTAGAAGGAACCCTAAAGTTCTGGGTAAAACAGCCTTTCTTTCCCTGACCTATCCCTATCTTTCCATCAAGAGAAGATAAGAGTGTGGTGAAACCACCGTTCCCCAAAAAGGAACCTATGACTGAAGTCTTCTACCAGCCATCAGGATCAAGAAGGAGCCCATACTACCTCTCTACCCGACCTCTTCAAACACTCAAGGCCTCATCTTATTTGCCTGAAGTCTACCAGGGTCAATCTGATAATGACTTTCTCCCTGTTTTTACGTCAGTCATCAAAAGACTCCTGGTCCATCCTCACCTACCTCATCCCTACACAGTTGTGAACCTCCCCTATTATGTCCACACCTGCCACCCCTCCTTCAACAGCTGAAAGTCTTCCACTGTGCTCTGAGAACAAGGTGCAATGTACCCCACCCTTTTCTCTGAACATCTCCTCTGATTCTTGTTCCAACAAAAACTTAGATCGACCCTGAAACCCACTGTTTACTCTGTAGCTATCTCAACGTTACTTTGCTCGCACAGCTCTTGTGTCACTGGGTATGGAGATGAGGTAGGTTTCCTCATTCCTCAATGTTAATTCTACAACTCTCTAAAACCTTCCAGCAAAAAAATTTCAAGTCACCAGACATTAGCAACCATTAGGTCTCATCATTAGGGTAGGATACAGCAAACTACAGGCCCTCTAGTTATCCACCTGTTTTTGTATAGCTCAACAGCTAAGAATGATTTTAATACATTTAAATGGCTTTTTAAAAAAAATCAAAAGAAGACTGTTTCATAACACATCAAAACTATATAAAATTTAAGTTCCAGTGTCCACAAATAAAGTTTTGCTGGAACACTGCCACATCCGCTTGTTTAAAAATTGTCTATGACTACGTTGTTCTACAGCAGCAAAGGTCTGAGTATTAAAAAGAGCCAGTATGGCCTACAAAACCTAAAATACTTAGTATTCAGCCCCTGACAGAAAAAGTTTGCCAACCGCTGCCTTAGGATCTACATTACTGTCAGTCTTCGACACTACTGTTATTTTACTTCTTAGAGAATTCAATATACATCTAGACAATCTTTTATAACCTCCAGTCTCTCTGTTCCTTGACAGCCTCTCTTCCAATGATCTTGTCTTTTCTGCCCTACATCAGCCCCTCATGCCCTGATCATCACATCCTAGAGTCTGATATGATTACATAATCTCAAACCCTCAATAATCTCCATTTCATATATCCTACTCTTAAATACCACTTCATATTTCTAATTCACTCTTCACTACTCCAACAATCTTTGAGGTCTTACTGAGTTGCCCAGGCTGGTCTCAAACTCCTGGGCTCAAGCAATCCTCCTGCCTCAGCCTCCCAAAGTACTGAAATTACAGGCATGAGCCACCATGCGCAGCCTTCAACAATCCTTTAATTTCACCAGAAACCATTAACCAGTATATACTATCCCTCATCTATTGTCCTCATTTCCCTACCCACTGGGTTTAAATATAATGATCCATCATTATAATCCCCCTAGCATTTACCCTCACTCATTCGCTATATTCAGATGGTAAAATAACAACCTGACCAAACCCTACTCTGTGCCCACATCCATAGAGATGGACAAGAATAGAGAAAAACAAAAAGCTGTATAAATCTGCCTCACCTTTAAGTCTTGCCCATGAACCTTCAGGTGGAACATTGTGACTACCCAGAAATCATAGTAAACATCGTGGTAATTTTCTTTTGCATTATTATAGTTAACTACCTCATGCTTTTTTTCTTCGCTCAAATCTCTAATACTCCTCAAATCGTCACAACTAAAAGCATCACTTCTTACTTCTCTACTAAAGATACAAAAAATCCGAAAAACTTCTGGATTTACCACAAGATATTTTCCCCAAAATCCCATCCCTTTTCATATTCTAGGGGACATCACTGTGGCAATATTCCTGTCTTTTCTATCATTTCATTATTCCTCCTCTCTACTGAATCATTCCTATTGGTGTACCTAACATCCTATTATTTATCTTATTTTTAAAATACCCTTCATTATCTCCACTTCCCTAACCTATTCTTCTGCTCCTCTTCATAGCAAAGCTCCTCATTTATACACACTGTCTGACTTTTCTCCCCCATTCTCTCTATAAAGCACTCCAATCAGGCTTTTGCCTCAATCAGTACTTTAAAACTGTTCAAGGTTAGTAATGACCTCCAAATGACTAAAACGGCTAGTCCTTAATATATGACACAGTTCACTTATCCCCACCTTTCTTTAACTTGGCTTCCAGCATACCACATCCTATTAGTTTTCTTCCAAACTCTACCCTCTTCTCAGTCTCCTTTCTTGGTTGTACCTCCTCTTCCAGACCTTTCGACACAGGAGGTCCTGGGCCTCCTAAGGCCTATTTCTCTACCTGCACTCACTTCTCCCTTAGTGGTATCATTCAGTCTTGTGGCTTTAAATAACTCCATATGCATATAATTCCCACATTTAGTATCCAAAGTTGAGACCTCTTTTCTGAATACCAGACTAGGTATCCAACTGGCTAGCCAGCATATCTACTTAGATGTCTAATATTAATAGATATATCTCAACCCCAACATATCTGTGGTAGGCAGGATAGCACCCCTCAACCAAGATGTCCACATTCTAATCCCTGAAACCTGTGAATATGTTATATTACATGGCAAAAGAGGCTTTGCAGATGTAATTAAACTTAAGGATTTTATGTTTTTATTTATTTTTAATTATTATTATACTTTAAGTTTTAGGGTACATGTGCACAATGTGCAGGTTAGTTACATATGTATACATGTGCCATGCTGGTGTGCTGCACCCATTCACTCGTCATTTAGCATTAGGTATATCTCCTAATGCTATCCCTCCCTCCTCCCCTCACCTCACAACAGTCCCCAGAGTGTGATGTTCCCCTTCCTGTGTCCATGTGTTCTCATTGTTAATTCCCATCTATGAGTGAGAACATGCGGTGTTTGGTTTTTTGTCCTTGTGATAGTTTACTGAGAATGATGATTTCCAATTTCATCCATGTCCCTACAAACGACAAGAACTCATCATTTTTTATGGCTGCATAGTATTCCATGGTGCATATGTGCCACATTTTCTTAATCCAGTCTATCATTGTTGGACATTTGGGTTGGTTCCAAGTCTTTGCTATTGTGAATAGTGCTGCAATAAACATATGTGTGCATAGGCATGGGCAAGGACTTCATGTCTAAAACACCAAAAGCAATGGCAACAAAAGCCAAAATTGACTAATGGGATCTAATTAAACTAAAGAGCTTCTGCACAGCAAAAGAAACTACCATCAGAGTGAACAGGCAACCTACAAAATGGAAGAAAATTTTCACAACCTACTCATCTGACAGAGGGCTAATATTCAGAATCTACAATGAACTCAAACAAATTTACAAGAAAAAAACAACCCCATCAAAAAGTGGGCGAAGGATATGAACAGACACTTCTCAAAAGAAGACATTTATGCAGCCAAAAGACACATGAAAAAATGCTTATCATCACTGGCCATCAGAGAAATGCAAATCAAAACCACAATGAGATACCATCTCACACCAGTTAGAATGGCGATCATTAAAAAGTCAGGAAACAACAGGTGCTGGAGAGGATGTGGAGAAATAGGAACACTTTTACACTGTTGGTGGGACTGTAAACTAGTTCAACCATTGTGGAAGTCAGTGTGGCGATTCCTCAGGGATCTAGAACTAGAAATACCATTTGACCCAGCCATCCCATTACTGGGTATATACCCAAAGGACTATAAATCATGCTGCTATAAAGACACATGCACACATATGTTTATTAAACTTAAGGATTTTAAAATGGGACATTATCTTGGACTTTCCAGGTAGACCCAATCTAATCACATGAGCTTAAAAAGAGAACTTTCTCCAGCTAAAAGCAAAAGAGATGCAAAAAAAAAATTCCAAGTGTAAGAGGAATTCAACATGCCATTGCTACCTATGAGATGGAGGGGATCATGTGACAATGGCACAAGGAAACAAAAAGAGGCTCTAGAAGCCAAGGGCTGACCCCCACTTGACAGGCAGCAAAGAAATGGGCACCTCAGTCCTACAACCAATCACAAGGAACCAAATTTTGCCAATAACCTGACCCAGCATATAAGCAGATTCATTCTGCCAATAACCTGACGAACGGTAGAAACAGATTTTCAGATAAGAACCCAGACCATCCAACACCTTGATTTTGGCCTTGAGAGACCCTAATTAGAGGAAACAGCTGAGTCCACCCAGACTTCTGGCCTACAGAACAACGACTAGTAAGTTTATGTTGTTTTAAACTGGTATATTGTAGTAATTGCATCTGCAATAGAAAACTAAAACCACATCCCAAACTGAATTCCTTTCTTTCCCCTCAACCTGCTATGCCCACAGTCTTTCCCCTCTTTGTTAACTGTGACTCTATACCTTCTAGTGATCTGACCCAAAATCTCTGGAATCATCCATGGATCCTCTCTTTCTCATATGCCTCTAACTTATCTGTAAGAAAGTCAGGTGGGCTTTGTATGTATTCAGAATCTGATCACCTATCACTACCTCTGTTGTTACCACCATCTCTCTCTGGATGACTGCATACCTTGCTAATGGCCTCTCTGCTTCCATTCTGACTTTCCACAGCCTGCCCAAAACAAAGCAGCCAGAGCTACTTTCAAAACCTAAGTCAGACCATGTTACATCTCAATTCAGAAACCTCCAATAGCTCACTTTTTGATCAAACTAAACACAAAGTCTTTACACTGGTTTATACCGCTTTGCATAATGGGTTCCTCACCCTAGACTCATCTCCTACTGCATTTCCCGACTTACTTATTCTGTCCCAGTCTCCCTCTGTTTTCATATTAACCACAAGATAATAATCCTAATAATACTTAATATTTACTAATTCTCACTATGAACCAAATACTGTTCTAACTGCTTTACATGTATTCTGTCATTCAATTTCATTAATAATTTCCCCCACTTTACAAATGATATAATTGAGTTAACCAAGGTTAATTTACCTAAACACTCAATCAGTAAGTGGGGAGGACAGAATTCAAAATCTCAGGTGAATGAAGTCCACCCACAGCCAAAATACTCTGTCTCAATGATGGTTCCCACTTGTTATCCTTACTTAACAACAGGCTTTGGAGACAAGCACAGAATAAACAGAAGGTAGAATAAGGTAAGAAATGAGAATTCAGGCCAGGAGCGGTGGCTCTCGCCTGTAATCCCAGCACTTTGGGAGGCTGAGGTGGGCAGATCACAAGGTCAGGAGATCGAGACCATCCTGGCTAACACAGTGAAACCCCGTCTCTACTAAAGATACAAAAAATTAGCCAGGCGCAGTGGCACGCGCCTGTAGTCCCAGCTACTCGGGAGTCTGAGGCAGAAGAATCACTTGAACCAGGTAAGTGGAGGTTACAGTGAGCTGAGATTGTGCCAAGGCACTCCAGCCTGGGTGACAGAGCGAGACTCCATCTCAAAAAAAAAAAGAAATGAAAATTCTAAGTGCCTGATATGTGGTTGAAAAGCTGGGAAAAGTTAGGGAATGAAAACAGTTTTTAGAGGTGAAAATCAGCACAATAACTACTTATTACATAAAACAAAATATGATACTTAAAACTTACTTTTTCTGTAGTAACAGTCAAGGATGGAACCAATGCAGGTGATGGTTCTGGCTGCTTCTTGTGTTTTTGTTTGTGTTTGTCCTTCTCTTTATATTTCTAAAAACGAATATAAGTAAAATCCAATTTAAATTTGAACTATAACCCCGTATATACAACAGAGATTTTTTTATAACTAGTAATTTCAAATATTAACAAATACTTCTGTCAAAAATCACTTCCTCTGATCATCGTGTTGTTTTATAAACAAGTAATACTAGTGTGAGTTTCTTTTTAAGTAAGTGCAGCTTTTTTCTTCTTGATAAGTCTGAAATAATACTAATAAACAACTGAAGTCTGTAATTATTTGCTACATTTACATTCAGCAAAATATACACTTTTTCTCCTTAAAAACACCAAATATGGCCGGGCATGGTGGCTCACACCTGTAATCCCAGCACTTTGGGAAGCTGAAGCGGGCGGATCATGAGGCCAGGAGTTTAGGATCAGCCTGACCAACACGGTGAAACCCCATCTCTACTAAAAATACAAAAATTAGCTGGGCATGGTGGTAGCACGCCTGTAATCCCAGCTACTCAGGATGCTGAGGCAGGAGAATCGCTTGAACCCAGGAGGTGGAGGTTGTGGTAAGCCAAGATCGTGCCACTGCACCCGAGCCTGGGCAACAGTGTGAGGCTCTGTCTCAACAACAACAACAACAACAACAAAAAACCACCAAATACTTTTGTGAACATTTTAAAATAGTACTTTAAAGTTTACATAGCACTTCACATCTGAACAGTACCAGATTTTTCTCTACCATGCATGAGAATTTCTTCAGAAACTAGAGGCACAGAAACTCCAGCAAAAAATTATTTCCTGGGTTTACTCAAAAAAATAGATGAATTAGTTATCTCTAATAAAAAATTTTAGATAAAGTTAGGGTGTGCTATAAAGTGCTAAAACTGATGACTGAAATATAAAAAGGAATTCAATAAAATAAAAAAATTAATTACATATTGGAAGTCCAACTTAATGTCAGATAATTTTAACCAAAATGTTCTGTTGTTTGAATCACTACATTACAAAAACAGTATTGGGTGTGAAATTTACTATTTAAAGAGTTCGTTGAATTTGTTTATTTCTCATGAAGCTTAAATCAGACCATTGAGGGCCCTTAATCTTTTCAAGTCATGAAAGATTGGTATCATTGTCATCCTAAAAAGGTTTACACACAAGCAGAACACAATGCATACAAATCAAAGATAGATGTTTTACTTTAATACCCCCAAAATACTGCCATTTTTTTTGCTTTTAATTCCTGATCTAAGTACGTTAAGATATTTTCAGGCTGCAGTGTTAGTACTTTAGCAACAGTAAATGTAAATTAACACAATAATACTCTTTTCTTTTCTTTTTGAAACAGGGCCTCGCTCTGTCACTCAGGCTGGAGTGCAGTGGTAGGATCACAGCTCACTACAGCCTCAACCTCCTAGGCTCAAGCAATCCTCTCACCTCAGCCTCCCAAGTAGTCAGGACTATAGGCACATGCCACCACACAAGGCTTTTTTTAATACGTATTTTTTTTTTTATTTTTGAGAGTGCAGTGGTGTGATTTTGGCTCACGGCAGCCTCAGCCTCCCGAGTAGCTGGGACTACAGGCATGTGCCACCAGGCCTGGCTACAGGCTAATTTTTTATTTTACTTTTTGTAGAGACAGGGGTCTCACTATGTTGCCCAGAGTGTTCTTCCCACCCAATAATGCTTCTAATTCAGACTTTTTAGGAAACATTTTTATCCTAAAGTTATTTTGATTGTGGCAGATAATGACTCCTCAAAGAATCATGCCATATTCTCTGCAACGGATTATCACTGCTCTCCTCATCCTAAGACATCCTCTTCTCCACTCCCTTGAATCTGGGTTAACCTTATGACTTGCGTTACTCAACAAGATGTGGCAGAAGTGACGGTGTACAAGCCCAAGAACCTGGAGATTTAAAAAGTCTTCATGGCTTCCACCTCTGCCACCTCAGTTATCAGCCACCATGTAAAGAATCATTCCACACTCTCCTCATAGAGAGGCCAAATGGAGAATGACATCACATGGTGAACTGAGGTACTCTAGCCTATAGCCAGCAGCGCCCAGCGCCAGACATGTGAATAAGACCAACACTGACCACCCAGCTAGCCACCAGCTTAATGAATCCTCATGAGTAAATCCGACAGATACCACATGGAAGAAAGATAAATCATCCCTGCTGAGCCCACCGGTTAATAAGCCACTAAAAGTCGTGGAGTGGTTTAAAGCAACAGTGTAACTGAAACCAGAGTAGAATACACGATTGGGTCATAGGGGCTAAAGAAAGCACAAACTAAAAACAACAATACAGGCCAGGCACACTGGCTCACACCTGTAATCCCGGCACTTTGGGAAGCCAAGGCAGGAGGTTCACTTAAGCCAAGGAGTTCAAGACCAACCTGGGAAACATAGGGAGACCCCATCTCTACAAAAAAAAATAAAAAATTTAGCCAAGTGTGGTGGCGTAAACCTGTGGTCCCAGCTACTAGGAGGGCCAAGGTGGGAGGACTGCTTGAGCCTGGAAGGTTGAGGCTGCAGTGAACTGTAATCATACCACTGCACTCCAACCTGGGTGACAGAGTGATACCCCATTTATTTAAAAAAACAAAAGTAACAATATTAGGATTTTTGTATGTTAATACATTGATATGGTTTCGCTGTTTCTTCACCCAAATCTCATCTTGAATTGTGGGTCCCACAATCCCCGCGTGTCATGGGAGGGACTTCGTAGGAGGTAATTGAATCACAGGGGTGGGTTTTTCCTGTGCTGTTCTCATGATAGTGAATAAATCTCATGAGAGCTGATGGTTTTATAAAGGGCAGTTCCCCTGCACATTGTCTCCTGCCTGCCGCCACGTAAGACTTCACTTTACTCCTCCTTCGCCTCCTGCCATAATTGTGAGGCCTCCCCAGCCATGTGCAAGTGTGAGACCATTAAACCTCTTTTTCTATAAAATTACCCAGTCTCACATATTTCTTCATAGCAGTATGAAAATGGGCAACTACACACACCAAAATAACAAATTTATACATTCTAGTCTATGAAGTTCAAATGATCCTGGTCTTTAAGTGTTATATCATTGTTTTTCTCCCTATAAAGATAATTAAGAAGCCTTTCTATCCTCCTTTACTCTATATATTCTACTTCCCATTCTGGGCTTTGTTCTTCAAGGTTATAAGAGCTGACATACTTTAATGGTGAATGATCCTGAATAACAAAAAAGTAAACAAACAAACCCTAACAACTTGCAAAACAAATGAGAGTAAAAGGCAAAAAATACACATGTACATGTGTGAAAATATACAACATAGAGACGTAAAAAAATCATACAAAGCAAATCATGGAACAATAAAGAACTCTGGTCCTCTGTGATACGTCAAGAAATGTATCCTGCAATGAGCATTACAAGTGTTCACTGGAACACACTGTGCATGGCTTATATCCATATGAACAGCCTATCAAATGTGAATCAAAGAAGTCTAATGACTGTCACTAAAAACACAGGTTGATTTAAACAGATTAAGAAAGGGAAAACCCAGGAAAAGAGTCAATTATATATGAAAATTTAGTATATGATAAAGAGGAGGTTCCAAATCAGAAGGCAAAGACTAAAATTACTTAATAATGGTACTAGAACTGGTTCAAATTTAGGGGGAAATATCTTAGACAAAATAAAACAAAATCCACATGGGTTAAAGGGTTAAGTAAAAATTAAAATAACATCAAAGTCAGCTAGGAAGTATTTTTAAAGTATCTGACTTTAAGGAAGGAAAGACTTTTCTAACCGCCCCCAAAAAATAAAAAAAACAGAAAGGGAAAACACAGATTTAGCTATACAAATTAAAAAACAAATCATTAAAAAACAAAAACCAAACTGGGAAGACAGTAAAATTAAAAATTCTGTATTTTAATTGTTTAAATTTTTTAATAAATAAGAAAATACGTATGCCATTGGACATGACTGGGCAATTCCAAAAAAAAAAAAAAAAAAGAGCCAGTAAACAGCAACAGAAACATGCAACCCAAGTATTAAAACAACTAAAGGTAGTATTTTTCTCCTATATAGTGACCAAAGTTGTTGGGTTTTGTTTTTAATGACAAGATCTAATACTGCCTAGGGAAATGAGCACTTGCATACATTACTAGAGAAAATGTAAACATATAAAGAACACTTATTTTTGTTCTTAAAGAGACTGGGTCTTGCTATTTTCCCCAGGCTGGCCTTGAAGTCCTGGGCTCAAAGGATCCTTCTGCCTTAGCCTCCCAAATATCTGGGACTATTGGCACACACTACCGAGCCAAGCTGACAATTTTTAAAACAAGAGTTAGAAACTATAAAAATACTCATACCATGTGACCTAGTAATTTCACATCTAGCAAGGTGTACAAAGATTTAAATACAGTTTATCATACTTCTATTTGCAATGCGGGGAAAAATGGAAACAACTTGTCCAACAACAGAGGTGTGCTTCAAAAAAAATCATTATGCAAGCATATAATGGCCATTAAAATAAGTCACAGATGGCCAGGGGCAGTGGCTCATGCCTGTAATCCCAGCACTTTGGGAGGCCGAGGTGGGTGGATCACGAGGTCGGGAGACCGAGACCATCCTGGCTAAGACGGTGAAACCCTGTCTCTACTAAAAATACAAAAGATTAGTCGGGCGTGGTGGTGGGCGCCTGTAGTCCCAGCTACTCAGGAGGCTGAGGCAGAAGAATGGCATCAACTTGGGAGGCGGAGCTTGCAGTGAGCCCAGATCACGCCACTGCACTCCAGCCTGGGCGACAGAGCGAGACCCTGTCTCAAAAAAAAAAAAAAAAAAAAATTAATAGTCAGAGATTTCGGAAAACTGTTAATAGATGAGCTTTGTCTGTAGTTCACAGATTACATATGTACTCTTCAAAACTGTGAATTCCCCTTGGCCTGAAGATATGAACTTACAAGTATTCTCTTCACTGCTTGTTAGGTCAAGACAGCCAACGTCACTCTCAGTTGAATCAGTATGTATAATTAGCAATACAAAATGAGAACTGTAAAAGTTTATATTTTATAAATACACATGATATCTTAATCCTTAAAATAGTCCTGTGAGAAAAATTCTATTTATTATTTTTTTTACAGAAAGGTATGGCTTAAACAAGCACAAGGTAGACTCTTATCTACCCCCCCAAAAAAAGCATAACCAAAACGTAAAAAAAAAAAAAAGTTTTCAAAATTTAAAGAAAGTAGGTAAGGTACCCATGATGAAAATCAAGAGCGAGGAGAAAAAAAGAAAGGACAGAAACAAAAGGGAGAGAAAAGTTTATAATAATAAGATTACCAAATAGTTTCAAGGAAATCAATGCAGCAGCATTTGCTCTCTGTAATGAACCTAAATGTTAAACTGGGTTTAGTTCCAAAATGAACTGCTTTCCCCGTAAAGAAGCTAAAGACAGTTATACAGGAGAGGGGTTTTTTTGTTTTTGTTTTCTTTTTTGGGACAGAGTCTCACTCTGTTGCCAGGCTGGAGTGTGGTGGTGTGATCTCAACTCACTGCAACCTCTGCCTCCCAGGTTCAAGCAATTATCACGCCTACAGCCATCCATGTAGGTGGGATTACAGGTGTCTACCACCATGCCTGGCTAACTTTTGTATTTTTAGTAGAGACGGGATTTCATCATGTTGGCCAGGCTGGTCACTCCTGACCTCAAGTGATCTGCCTGCCTCGGCCTCCCAAAGTGCTGGGATTACAGGCGTGAGCCACCACACCCAGCCTATGCAGGAGTTTTTAACTTAAGTTTAGTGCAAGACAAACAACCAAGAGACAGATTCAATGTTTCAGTTTTCAAACTAGAACAGGTATAGGACTATTTAAAGGAGCAGTGAAGATAATACTTGTAAGTTCATATCTTAAGGCCAAGAGGAATTCAGAGTTTTGAAGAGTACGTATGTAATCTGTGAACCATAGACAGAAATGTCTGGGGCAAATTAGAAAGTGAATTCTACAAAGAATGCAATACTGAGCTTGAAGTTACCTCTCAGGAAAACTCTAGAGTAAATTATTAAAAAGATTTGCTAACATATAAGAAAGAATTTCATTATCACTAATCATCAAGACAAGTTCATCAGAAAGCCCAATACTAGAAGTTAATATTTAGCCATAAGAAAGAAAAAGAACATATGAGTTATTTTAATATGACTCAATTCTTTACACTGAAATAGAATAAATTTCTAGTAAGAGTGCCTATATTCAAATAACACAAAATATCATTACAAATATAAAGCAAACCAATTTTAAGTAAACACGGATCTTAAAATGCTTAAGAGAAATCTGAAATCACATCACAGATTTTCCCAATGTAGAAAACAAATGAACAGAAACCAGTAAAAAACAACCAACCAAATGATCCCCAAAAGCAACCAAAATGGGAAACAGGGGCAGATATTCATGCATTAAACAAAAACTGTCAAGGAGTAAACTAGATTCTATAGTAGAAATTGCCCTAGACTGAGCTATAGGATTCAGCTCTTAATCCTACCCCTTAATTCCCAAAAATTCTGAGAATATAACCACAAGTCCCAAATCTGAAGAGAGGTGATTTTATGTGTTCCTACCTACTAAACTACTTTTTCTGCCTAAAGAGTAGTACTAGCTTCAGGGAAGAAACAGGAAAAACTGAAGGCGAGAGGAAGAAAAGTGAAGAGGTGCTAACTGGAAGTAAAGAATCAAGGCTAAGAACTAATTACATAAAATCCTAGGGGGCCCGGTGCAGTGGCTCTCCCCTGTAATTCTAGTGCTTTGGGAGGCCTAGGTGAGAGAATCACTTGAGGCCAGGAGTTGGACATCAGCCTGGGAAACATAATGAGAATCCATCTCCACAAAAAGCAAAAAAATGAGTTAGGTGTGGTGGTGCAAATTTGTAGTCTTAGCTACTGGGAGGTTGAGGCGGAGGACCCAGGAGGTGGAGGCTGCAGTGAGCCATGATCATGTCACTGCACTCCAGCTTGGGGGACAGAGTGAGACTGTGTCTCAAAAAATTACAATTAAAATAAAAAATAAAATAGAATCCTAGGGTATTCCCCGTAAGACTAAAATACACCCAAACACGTGAGATATAGAACCTGGTGCAAGACATTTAATAATGCACTGTGTTAAAAAGGAGAGCCCAGCCTGGAGTTCTACCAAAAAGTGCATACTGCCCTAAGCCAAGCTCTTATACTGCACCCCTCATTCCCACAGGCTTCAGAAAAATGCAAAATACATAGCCCTTAAACCATCGTCTCAAAAACAAGAAAATATTCAAAAAATTACGTAAATTATAATGGGATAAGTGTCAAAAGTGAGCCTCCCAAGCATAAACAACATTTTAAAAATTGTATGGCAAACAAACTATAGGCAAAAAATAATACAGAGTCTAATGTGCATGAGATAGCCAAAAATCACAACCTAGAAGCATACATAACTGAGTATGAAGATATTTCTCAAAACTGTCCCCATGCCAAATAAAAAATATAACATGAGTTCAAACAAAGCTCAAGAATGAGATGATAAAACAGGAAAAGGTAAGAAGGGAGATAACCAAAGCAATAAATTTAAGACTAAAACAGTATCATTACAGAATTAGTAAACAAAATAGAAACAGCAAGGAAAATACGCATTGCCAAAAATTGTTAAAGTGTTAAAAGAAAGGCTTGAAATAATCACAGTAATGCAAATTTTAAAAAAGATATTAAAGCAGGCAGACAACATCTGATAGGTATAAAAAACAGAGACAATCAAACATAAGATAACGTGTATCCCTGAAGCAGAGAATTCAATGAATGGGGAACAGAAGGTATATTCAAACATAAAATTCCACAAAATGAAAATGGAAAAAAAAAATTCTGAACAATTCTGTTACAGACTGTGTAGCACCAAGACTTACTGTAGTTAAACTTAGCAGAATACAGGGAGAGGGAGGTGTTGTTAGTCATCTCCACAGCAATATTCCAGGACCATTAAGTTTTTAGGAGAAATAAAGTGTGACCCAACAATATTATATACAGCCAAGATACATCTCAAAAATTAAGGCAAAAGGAAATGTTATCCATTATGAAAGAAATCAGAGAACACAAGTCCTAAGAACTTATTCTTGAAAAAAGTTAATAAAATTCCGCCAATTTAAGAGGAACAATGAACTTACTGGAGAAGCTGTGGTAAAAAGACTAATAGTGAGCAGCTAACGAATTTAAATACAAAACAAATACCTACACAACTATGAGGATTATGTTTACATAAGAGAATGTCGCTACCTGAAAAAAATAGAAATGTCTTCAAAAACAAACAACCCTGGCAGGGCGCGGTGGCTCACACCTGTAACCCCAGTACTTTGGAAGGCCGAGGTGGGCAGATTACTTGAGGTCAGGAGTTCGAGACCAGCCTGGCCAACATGGTAAAATCCCGTCTCTACTAAATATACCGAAATTAGCTGGGCATGGTGGCATGTGCCAGTAGTCCCAGCTACATGAGAGGCTGAGGCAGGAGAATCGCTTGAACTGGAGAGGCAGAGGTTGCAGTGAGCCGAGATCGTATCACTGCACTCCAGCCTGGGTGACAGAGTGAGATTCTGTCTCAAAAAAATAAAAAATAAATAAATAAAAATAAAAACAAACAACCTGGATAGGAGAAAAAGCAAAATGACTATAGGGATACTAGCAGCCTTCACTGTAGGAGCTCAATATAAAATCTGACACATGTAATTAAAACAAAAGTCTGCCGAATAGTGACTAGACATAAACATCTTTCTTGCTGACAAAGTCCTGATTTCTTAAGAAAATTCATGATCACCTTCTCATGTCCTCATAAAAGTGTATCTATTCCCCAGCCCAAAGGTGAACATGGATGAGTCCAAGGTAATTAAGATAAATCGATTCTCTTTAGCCACTGACTGCTTTAGGCCTGGAATAGGTTTCAATCAGGATAATAAAATAGAAGTTAAATTTTTCTTTCTTTCTTTTTTTTTTTTTTTTTTTTTGAGACAGAGTCTTGCTCTGTTGGCCAGGCTGGAGTGCAGTGGAGCAATCTTGGCTCACTGCAACCTCTCCATCTCCCTGGCTCAAGCAATTCTCCTGCCTCATCCTCCCGAGTAGCTGGGATTACTAGCATGTGCCACCACACCCAGCTAATTTTTGTATTTTTAGTAGAGACGGGGTATCACTATGTTGGCCAGGCTGGTCTTAAACTCCTGACCACAGGTAATCTGCCCGCCTCGGCCTCCCAAAGTGCTGGGATTAGAGGCGTGAGCCACCACGCCCGGCTACTTCTTCGTTTTTTTGTTTTTTGTTTTTTTTTAACGGAGTTTCGCTCTTGTTGCCCAGGCTGGAGTGCAATGGCACAATTTCGGCTCACTGCAACCTCTGCCTCCAGGTTCAAGCCATTCTCCTGCCTCAGCCTCCAGAGTAGCTGGGATTACAGGCATCCACCACCACGTCCGGCTAATTTTTTGTATTTTTCGTAGAGACTGGGTTTCACCATGTTGGCTAGGCTGGTCTTGAACTCCTGGCCTCAAGTGATCTGCCCGCCTCGGCCTCCCAAAGTGCTGGGATTACAGGCGTGAGCCACTGCACCAGGCCAGAAGTTGAATTTTCTAGCTGTTCTCCTCATTCTTAAGAGGTATTCCCCTACTGCCTTTAGATGCTCAAGTGTTAGACCATGATCCTCAGAACAATGGCAGTGTCCTGGCAACCATGACTGCAAAAGCCAAAAAAAATCACAAAAAACTCAACAATGCTATGCCACAGCTTAATTGGCTACTGTTAAATTAACCAATCTTAGAAAAGCCTAGCATCTGATCTTATATGAAGTAATAAATTTCCAATTGCTTCAGCCACTCTGATTTGAGTATTCCATCACTTAGAGCTAAAAGCACCCCAACTAGAAAGACAGTCTTACCTCTTCAACATCTTGTTTGCTTTTGTAATTTCTATTATTAAACTTAAAGGTATCTTTGAGGAAATAATATTTCTTGTGGTAAGGGGGGAAAAAAGTTTTTTTGGTCTCATTCTGCCACCCAGGCTGGAGTGCAGTGGTATGATCATAGCTCACTGCAGCCTCAAACTCCAGGCTCAAGGCATCCTCCAACCTCAGCCTCCAGAGTAGCTGTGACTATAGGCACGCACCACACATTCAGCTATGTTTTGTTGCTGTTGTTTTTCTACAGACAGGGTCTCTTTCTTTTCCCTCTATATAGTCAAGTAAATCTGCCTTTGGTGTTTAAAACATCAGTAAATTTCACTCGATTTAATAATTTTTCTCTAATTATCCTTTTTATGTATGTATCTATGTCTCCATCTATGCATAGAAAAAATCTGTGATATTTACTTAGTAGTAAGTGATGGCTATTTCTCAATGGTGAGATATGGAGTGGGATTTTGTTTTTTAACTTTCATTTTTTAAATGCTCTGTCTTCTGTCATTCTCTGTAATTACATACAAATTAACAAGAATGGGCTAAAATGAGGTAGAGACAGCCTATTCGCCAAACTCATTTCTTTTTTATTTGGCATGTAACTAGACATTTCCCAGCATCCTTTGCAGTTACATGTGGCCAGTGCACTGGGTTCCAATCAATGTAGTCTGAATGAAAATGATGTGTGTCACCTCTAGGCCTGGTCCTTAATAGCCCCAAATTTCTAGTATCCACACTGGTTCCTTTTACATGGATAACAAAAATAAGCATTAAAGCCATAGAGGCAGCATTTTAAAGAAGGCAGTCACAAGATGGAAGAAACCTAAGTCCCTGATTTACAACTTGGAAGAATTTGTCTGTCAATCAAGGACACCTCTTTTGGACTTAGCTGTGAATCAAAAACATTGTGTAAAGCCAATCATAATTTGAGAATTATTCATGTGTCAGGAAACCATGCTACATGAGTCTCTCTTATTTCTGTATGTCTTTTGAGTTAGGCAATGGCAGCCCATTATTCTGGACTATCTTTTCAAGGTTGCTCACATAGTGAATAGCCTCAGAAGACAGAAAGCAAAGGTCAGCTATGCTTACTGTCTATTACAAAAGATTCAGGTGCCCTAAGCCCTGGGCTCCTCTCCTGTAATGCAACACACAGCACGAACAGATTTTATCTGGCCTTCTTTGCAGTGCCCTATGGGAACTGGGCTTGGGAAATGACCAAAAATTACTGATACTCTGGTTACAGCTATTGCTCTAAGTAATAAGTTGTCTATCTCTTGACCCAGAAGTTGCATCTCTTAATTAGCTACTTTACAAGTAAGATCAAATGATAGACTTCTGTGATATTATGATATATACATATATACACACATATATATACACACATATATATGTACATATATATACACACATATATATGTGTGTGTGTATATATATATTATATATATGTATACATATATTGGTTTTGTCCACAGTCCCTGGGTCAAAACTCCCAAAGTCCTTGCCATTTTTTAAGTAACTAAAAAAACAGGCGTATCTTTTGTTAAAAAGATACGCCTTTTGTTGGCCTTTTGTCCTTGGTTCCTGATGCAGCTTCAGAACAGCGTCAGAGTAACAAAGGTGAAATGACAGTCCTTTGTTATAATGGGGTGCTTTAGGCCTCAGAAAACAGAATCTCTCTCTTTCGGACCTTTCCTGCCCTCCTTTTTCTCCCCAAGACAGGCCATGAAAACTACAAATATGCTCTAAACTTCCCCTACTTTTCTATCATGGAGCTGGACATAAAGAAATTCTCTGACCTACCTTGTCTGATTGTGGGTCATAAAACCCCCATTTCAGAAGGGGTTCTGCCCCAATACCCAGAAGAAAATAATGCTGCACAGAGAGGCCAAGAAGCGTGTGAACATACAGGCCTGCCTGGGTTTCCCTACTCAGTCTATTAGTGTTAGATCATACCTTTGTCCAATCACATTTCTACACAGGTGTCCATGCTTCAATCATGCCTATCCAGTGAACTCTGTATAACAAAGGCCCAAGAGGATGGGGAAGCTCTGCCTCCCTACCCAGTGACATACCTCACACTATTCATCTCTTCACCTGTATACTTTGTAATATCCTTCATAATAAACCAATAAACATAAGTAAGGGTTTCCCTGAGTTCTGTGAGCCACTCTAGCAAATTAACCCAACCCAAGGAGGGGGCTGTGGGAACCCCAAGTCACAGTCCGTTGAACAGAAACACCTGGGGCTTAGAATCAGCATCATAAGTGAGGCTCAGTCCTGTGGGACTGAGTTCCCAACCTGTGTTATCTGATGCCATCTCCAGGTGGATAGTATCCAGACGCAGATGATGTCTGCTGCAAAACTGACAGCTTGCTTGGTGGGGAGAAATCCCCATACATTTATGGGTCACAGAAGCATTCTGTATTGTGAGATTACAGCAGGAGAAACTGTTTGTTTTTTCTACTCCACCTCTTTCATAGTTCTTGACAGTTTGGTGATGAGAGAATATGATGCTGTTAGGGGTATGGCTATTTAGAAGAGGAAAATTAAAGGCCTCACAGGCCAATTAATGGGATCTGAGGAAAGTCGAAAAATAAAAAATTGTACGGTCAACTAGGCAGAAAATGGGTCTTCATTTTGTTGCCTGAATAATGAGGAGAAACTGAAGAGGTGGCTGTAGGCTAAGCACCAGAAATTATGTTTAAACAGAGCTGCCCAAGGATGCTCTGCTGGCAGCTAGCCTACTCTGGTTAGGTGGAGAGGACTTCCTCACCAATCTGGCAGTCAGCTTCATTTCTATCCCACTGTAACAATTAGGTGACCTCAGTGCTTTAAGAAGAAAAATAATTAGAGATGGGGATGTGCACTCCCTATCCCCAAGAGGCCTCAATGGCCACATGCAGTCATCCAAGTATGCTATGGAATTTGAGGAGAGGAAAAGACACGATTTATTTTTTTAAATAGAGATGGGGTCTCACGCTCCTGGACTCAAGCAGTCCTCCCACCTCAGCCTCTCAAAATGTTGGGATTACAGGCATAAGCCACCATGCCCAGCCAGAAAACACAAGTTTTTAAGACTCTGTTGGATACAGGCACCCAGATCACTATCCTACCTGGACCCATGAAAAGAAAAGATCCCAGGATTCAGTGGGCAGGATTCTCAGGGGGTAAGGAAGCTAACATGACTTTGTAGGTGGGGTCTTTGAGGGAATTAAACTGTATGTTCATTACTGCCTGGACATCTGAAGGTATAAAAGGAAATGATATGTTATATCAGAAGTCAGCAAATAATGACACCTAAGCTAAGAGTAATGTTGCATCTTTAAAATATTCCTTAGCGCCCCTGCCCCTCCCCCAACAAAGAAGAAAATATGATAGAGACTAAATACGGTCCACAAAGCCCAAAAATATTTACTATCTGGTCCTTTAGAGGAAAAGTTTGCCATCCCCTGTATTATACGCTTATCTTTACCCATCCATAAGTGCAAAAGGTATTCTCCCAACCAAGAAGAGCAGCATGTAGAAATGCTAATGAGACATATAAATCACTCCCCAAACCATGTCTCTTTCCTGGGTGGTCCAACAGAAACAGCATAGGATTCCAGAAGGACAAAGGGAAGCCACAGCTTCGATAAAGAACTCAAAGGTCCCAGGGGTAGGAAGAGATGCAATACCTCAACACAAAAGCCCTGCAAGGCCAGTGAAAAAAGGCTAGTAAGAGCTGGAAGCTAACAGTGAATGAGCGCCAAGTGAGTTTAGTTATTGCTCTTATAGCCCCAGCTGTTACAGACTAAATCCACTACACAGACTGATGGTACTTGGTAGGTTGTTCTGGACATTTCTAATGCCTCTTTGCCATAACACTCATACCCAAGGATCAAGATCAGTTTACATCCATGTGTCAAAGCCTCCAATATGTCTGAAGTGCTTTCCCAGAGGGGTGACCTAAACTCCCTTGCCACTTGCCACAAATATGTATGTCAGGACTCAGTACCTCTATCCTGTGATTTCCAAAGCTCTCACTATTGGCTGGTAAATTAGAAGCCTCAGTCTCAATAGCTCTGTAATGTTATCTCCTCTGTCAGCACAGTTGGTGGAAACTCCAATAAATTTCTAAGACCTGCTCAACAAGTTTCTGGAAAGTATAGGAACAGATTCACAACACCAAATTCCTCTGGCAGTCAAGGATGGTGGGGTCTCTTCAGACTCCCACCATCAAAAAGCAGGCTGAACACCTTACTGAACTCTTTAAATAACAGGGGCTCTATGACACTCACTTCAACATTCTGCTTATCCTTTAAATGTCAGCTATCCTGTAAATATGCATCCTATGAGAGTAGCCCAAAACCAACACACTGTGTTGGAAGCTAGGTAGGAAGCTGAAGCACATTCTCTACCTTTGGAACCCCACAGGCCTCATTATGCTTTTAAGCTACATGTTTCTATGAATTATGATTTTGCCAACTGAATCCTCTGGCAAAAAAGGCTCCACCCACAGGCACCCACTGGAGATTTGGACTTGATGCCCCAATGACATGGCTATTAAGTGCACCCCTTTTTGAAAAGGAGCTATTAGCTTGCTACAGAGTTCTTATTGAAACTGAATGCCACACCCACGAAGGCCTTATGAGGAAGGAAGAAAAAAGTAATGATGGCTTTCCATGACTTCAGCAAACATCTCTAACTCCATTAGTATCTGCTGATTCCGTTCCCTATTCCTAATTGCCTATAAATGTATACACAACTACCATATTATAGTCAATGCAACAAGAATTAGTTAAGTACTCACAAGCTGTCAACAACACTACCTTTCTTCTATTACCTCACACCTGACACTCAGGGTTTAAAAAAAAAAGCTACTAAAAATACAAAAAATTAGCCAACGTGGTGGCACACGCCTGTAGTCCCAGCTACTTGGGAAGCTGAGGCAGGAGAATGGCTTGAACTCTGGAGGCAGAGGCTGCAGTGAGCTGAGATCGCACCATTGCACTCCAGCTTGGGCAACAAGAGCGAAACTCCGTCTCAACCAAAAAAAAAAAAAAAGAAAAGAAAAGAAATCATATTAGGCATTGTAAAAGAACATTAAAACATAAAAAATACAGATCAGCTTTGAGACATGATACAGTCTGACAATAAGACATATACATATATAAAGACAATATAAAAGTGAAATGAAAATATAAGAAAATCATGGGCTGGGTGCAGTGGCTCAACCCTGTAATCGCAACACTGGCAGGCCAACGCCAAGGTGGAAGGAGGACAGCTTGAGCCCAGGAGCTCAAGACCAGCCTAAGCAACACAGGGAGACTCCATCTCTACAAAAAATATAAAAACTGAGCCAGGCAGCGGTGGTGCATGCCTGTAGTACCAGCTACTCCAGAGTGGAGTATTGCTTGAGTGCAGGAGGTTGAGGCTGCAGTGAGCCATGATCATGCCACTGCACTCCAGTTTAGGTGACAGAGTGAGACTCTGTCTCAAAAACAACAACAACAACAAAACCCATGCAAAAGACAGAGATACGGTATGAGTCATATAAGTCAAAGGAAGTCTAGCTTCACCAGAAAGGCAAGGCTAGGTTAAGTGCTGAATTTGGGTACAAGAGGAGCAAGAAAAGAGTAAAACGAAGAGAGCTAAGATTTGACAGAAGAGGAGTAAACAGAGCAATGTAAAAAAAAAAAAAAAAAAATGGCCAGGTGCAGTGGCTAACGCTTGTAATCCCAGTACTTTGGGGAGCCGAGGCAGGCGGATCACCCAGCTACTTGGGAGGCTGAGGCTGGTGAATCTCTTGAACCTGGAAGGCGGAGGTGGCAGTGAGCCGAGATTGCGCCACTGCACTCTAGACTGGGAGACAAGAGCGAAACTACATCTCAAAAAAAAAAAAAAAACAGCAAGAGAAAATAGTGGCAGCAACATAGTTTCTCATCCTTTCTGAATCCCAAATATAAAAACAAAGCAAAGAGCCTGTAATCCCAGCACTTTGGGAAGCCAAGGTGGGCAGATCACTTGAGGTCAGGAGTTTGAGACCAGCCTGGCCAACATGATGAAGCACAGTCTCTACTAAAAATACAAAAATTAGCCAGGTGACATGGCATGCACCTGTAATCCCAGCTACTGGGGAGGCTGAGGTAAGAGAATTGCTTGAACCCAGGAGGCAGAGGCTGCAGCGAGCCAACATCATGCCACTGCACTCCAGCCTGGGCAACAGAGTGAAACTCTGTCTCAAAAAAACAAACAAGCAAAGCAAATAGATAATAAAACCAAAAACTCATAGAATAACACAACAAAACCAAGTGTAAAAACATCACCATCAACCCCAAAATACAAGGAGGTAAGGAAAAGAGTTACAAGGCCCACATGGTAACAGCATTCATGAGGAAGAAGGAAGTGACAAGAAAAGCACTAAATATTTAGTCAACAGTACTTACTGGAAAGCACTGAGAGCCAATTTGAGAAAGGCAGCTGAAACCAGGAAGAGTTCTGCACTGGCCAGTAACAGGTAAGCGCATGGGGTACACAGTAAGAAGGACTGGTATGACCTCTCAAACTGCTGAAGGGTCCATTCTAGGACACAGACACACTCCAAGTAGATATGCTACCTCCACTAAAAGAAACCAGTGTTAGAAAATGAGCTGATTCAAGGTCTGGGGCAGAAAAGAAGACAAGATAAGCCTACAGCATCTGTTTTACTAGAAATTAAGGAAATGCTTATAAACTTGAAAAATTTCAAAAGGGCACAAGTGCCAAGTTGAAGGACTCCCACTGGCCAAATGTGGGACAATCTGAGCATTAAGATGAATAATAACAGGAATTACATAACACAGTGAACTTAAAAAAATAAACTTGAGTCTACTTGATACTGGAGAGATTAGTGAATGGATGGATGTTTGAATGGACAGATGAAGTTCTTCATAATCAAAGCATGCCAAGAAATAAATATGGAAGCACTGATAGAAATAGAAAATCATCACATTATTACCACCATAGTTATAACAGATTCAGGCAAAGATCATCAATGGATATATTAAACACACTGCATGAAAGAATATTGGGGAACAGAAATTTCAAAGCCTCAAGTAATATCTTACAGGGAAACGAAAGCTTCACAGTAGATCTGGTAGACAACACCTTAACCAAGTGATCAAACTTAGTATCACAGATGATGGGATAAACTAACATCATATGTCCCTTGATACAATGCACTGAGAACAAGACATCATCTACGTGGTATTTCCATCAAATATGCTTAACATGAATCTTTTCAGAAGGAAACAAATCAGACAAATCCCAGTTCAGCAACACTGCAAAACAACTAGTCTGAAATCAAGAAAATGTCAATGTCACGAAAGGTAGAAAATCCTGGTAACTGTTTATTTTTTGAGACTAAGTCTCGCTGTGTCACCCAGGCTGGGTGTGATCTCGGCTTACTGAAACCTCTGCCTCCTGGGTTCAAGTGATTCTCCTGCCTGAGCCTCCCGAGTAGCTGGGATTACAGGCACGAGCCACATCACTCGGCTAATTTTTGTATTTTTAGTGGTGATTGGGTTTCACCATATTGGCCAGGCTGGTCTCGAACTCCTTACCTCAAGTGATCCACCCACCTTGGCTTCCCAAAGTGCTGGGACTATTTTAGATTAAAGGAGACTAAAGAGACAACAACTAAATGCAACGTTTGATACTTGACTCCTGCATCAATTTCTTCTTAAACTGGCTATCAATTAGGACATTACCCGAACAACGAGATGCTTGGTTATGGATTATATGTTTGTTAATATTATTATATTAATGTCAAATTTCCTAAGATAATTACGTTGTGGCTATATAGAATCAACTTCTTAAGTGATACATTCCTAACTGTGTAGAGAGGAAGCATCACAATGTGAAAAACTAATTCTCAAATGAATCCATAATAATTTTTTTGAGACAGGGTCTCTGTCATCCAGGCTGGAGTGCGGTGGCACAATCTCAGCTTATGCGGCCTCGACTTCCTGGACTCAAGCAATCCTCCCACCTCAGCCTCCTAAGTAGCTGGGACTACTACAAGTGCATGCCACCATGCCCAGCTGATTTTTATATTTTTTGTAGAGATGGCTTCTCGCCATGTTGCCCAGGCTGGTCTCCAACTCTTAGACCCGCTTTGGCCTCCCAAAGAGCTGGGATTACATGCATGAGCCACTATGCCTGGCCTAAAAATCTCCTAACCAAAACTGGGAATACACTATGTATCTTTCACTTATATTAAAAACATCTTTGCACTTCATTAGTCTTCTAAATCATGATTCTAAATCATAAGTGTTACAATAATAATGTTGGTTAATAACTAAGATGCTCCTGTGTTTTCTGTCTAAACAACCAGGTTTTCAGTTAATATGTGCCAGGACATTTTACATGTACTAACTAATTTAGTTTTAACAACTCTATGAGGTAAGCACTAAAACCAACTTGATGCAGATGAAGAAATTGAGACACAACATAATGCCCCACTTTACAGATGTGCCATAATTTATTCATCTGTTACGGGCAATTTACATGATTTCTAAATGTGAGCTACCATAGTGATGAACAATCATATACACATCTTTTAACTGTATATGCAACACCAGAAAGAGTTAAAAGGAACTCTAAGTTCTTTGACATGCCATGTTTAATAGATCCTAAGAGATTTATTTATTTAAATAAATCTCTAAAATCAGGTTATGTATTATAATACTGCTGTGTCATAGTTTACTTGGCATGATTTCTTCTTAGTGGCATATAAAATGAAGGTTCATCCTACAATCAGTAGGAGATTAGATCATATACTGCAGTTAAATGGCTTTTCAGATAAGTCAGATCTATCTACTATTAACATTCTCACTGCTTATAGCTACATTTCTGAAAAAATACAAAAGAGAAGCCATAGAAAGGAGCAGAAAAGTTTTAAAAAATAAACCGGATTCTACTGGTGTTATGCCCCCAAATACAAAACTTTAAACAAATTGTTCAATATTGATTGTGACTCTCCAGATTTTTAAATTCTGTTTTCCCAAGAATTGAGCATGGTGTCTCGAATTCAGTAGACGCTTTGTAAACATTTATCAAATCTAATTAAACCTTCATGTCCCTATTCTTCATCTATAAAAACGGAAATGAAAACTAGGTCATTTGCCACAGGTGATAAATACATTAATAAATATTTATATTATTAATGGAAAACAATTGGCTATCATTACTTCATCTCCATGATGCTATAATTAGATAGCTGGAATACAATTCTAAACACCTACATGAATTAGACATCAGTCTTTGCATTACATGCAATCTCAACCTTACAAGTTGCAAAAAATAACTCTATTAAAGAAAGTTAATCCTCAGCCAATTCAGTTAGCCATAACATTCTATTTCAGGGACATGCCATTTAATTGAGGCACACTATATTACTGTTTGTCTTCAACATCTGAATTCAAGCTAAATTTCAAAAAGGCTATTCACATCTACTTTCACTTTTTTTATCTTCTTTTAACAAGTTATTTAAGCAAGCAGGTCTTCAAAATTTATTCTCCCAAATACTACTCAGTTAAATAATAACTTCCTGGAACAGAACAGAGGATTGATAAGGCATATTCTGTATTAGCATTCTTTTGAGAACATGTGAAAACTTCACCATTTGTACTAAAACCAAAAAAAAAAAAAAAAAACCAAAAAAAATCCTTGAAGTTGTAATATAGATTTATCTAACTTTCAAAGGGGATATGATTATTACCTCTAATATCATTTGGCTCTGTGTCCTCACCTGAATCTCATGTTAAACTGTAATCTGCAAGTGTTGGGGGAGGGACCTGATGGTGGGGTGACTGAATCATGGGGGCAGACTTCCCCCTTGCTGTTCTCCTGATAAGAGTTCTCAGGAGATCTGGTTGTTTCAAAGTATGTAGCACTTTCAAACTTTCCCTCTTCATTTTCTCTCTCCTGCTCCACCATGGTAAAGATGTGTTTATTTCCTCTTCGTCTTCTGACGTGATTGTTAAGTTTCCTATTGTTAAGTTTCCTGAGGCCTCCCAGCCATGCTTCCAGTACAGCCTGCAGAACTGTGGGTCAATTAAACCTCTTTTCTTCCTAAATTACTCATTCTCGTTTATAGCAGTGTGAGAATGGACTAATACAGCCTCCAAGTAAAGGCAGAAAGATGTACTAAAAAAAAAAAAAAAAATCCATGGACTTTGTAGTCAGATATAGTTCATTTTAAATCCCAGTTCTATCATTTATTAATAGGTATCTCTTTATCTCTTCTTTTTGTCTGCCCACTACTTTTCTTTTCTTTTCTTTTTTTTTTTTTTTTGAGACGGAGTCTTGCTCTGGTCACCCAGGCTGGAGTGCAGTGGCACGATCTCAGCTCACTGCAAGCTCCGCCTCCCAGGTTCACGCCATTCTCCTGCCTCAGCCTCCCGAGTAGCTGGGACTACAGGCGCCCGCCACCATGCCCGGCTCATTTTTTTTTTTTTTTTTGTATTTTTAGTAGAGACAGGGTTTCACCGTGTTAGCCAGGATGGTCTCGATCTCCTGACCTCGTGATCTGCCTGCCTCGGCCTCCCAAAGTGCTGGGATTACAGGCTTGAGCCACCGCGCCCAGCCTACTTTTCTTCAGGTAACTCTTTCCTACTACATGTGATCTTGGTAAGACCTTCAACCACAGTATCCCGACATCCCTGGACCACAAGAGTGGGTGTGCTAGCGTGTTAAGGCCAACTGTATGAACAACTCGCACAGTCCTCAAATATTTTCAATTTCAATGGCTTTCATTCAGACTCTCCTTCAGTATGCCTAAAACCACATCTTGGTGTCAAAAACTACAAAGAGTCTAAGTTCTTACTGTATTTGTAAAGTGACAAGTTAGTTCACCACAGTTTCATGGATGCTGGCAGAAGATGACACAAGACTCCTGCATTGGACACAGAGGACTTTAATACTCATGGCAATAGCAAAAGCTAGACTGTTAGCATTTGCCTAAGTTCCCCGTTCTGACAGGGTGACCTGGGGCAAGATGACATTTATACACACAGTGGACTGAATTACAGGAGAAATTTGAATGATAGTGCCTCCGTTTTCCAAGGCTGTTTGCTTGCTATATAAACAACCTATATAAACAACCTTTAAAAGAACAAAGGCAGTCAGGGCTGCCACTCACAAGATATGTATAAATGTGAGAACCATGGAGAACTGTCTTCCAACACCTGGAAGCTGCCATCACCCAACATATCCCAATGAAATATTAAACCACAATGATCTACTCTTTCTTCACAACCTTGCAGTTAATTCACACTCTTACTATACTTATTCTTGAAACTTACTGAGCCCTCTAGGCCCATGCTCCAACATCTCCTATAACTCTTATGTTCCAGCCCTTCCCTAGTTCCACTACATCTATTATCCCACCTCAATCTCATGATCCATTGTTTTAAACACTTTTGAAAATAATGCACTTGGCCTCCTTATTTGTATACCCAATCTGCCTAGCAATATCTCTGATAGGGTTCTATCCACATCTACTTTCTTTGCTCTACTACCCAGGTGACCTAGTTATTCACCTACATGCTTCTCTTCTTTCTTCCCCACCAAAACAGAAGAAGACATAGTATTATTTTTCCTGCCTCCTCCTTTTGTCTTCAAATCTGAGATTCTTTTTTAATTTTTTGTTTTAAGAGATGAGGTCTCACTCTGTTGTCAAGGCTAGAATGCAATGGCATGATCATAGCTCACTGCAGCCTTTAACTCCTGGTCTCAAGAGATACTCCCACATCAGCACTCCAGCAGCTGGGACTATACACGCAAGCCCAGCAAATCTGAGATTCTTAAGAGTTAAGTACTCTCACTACCTGTACTTCCTCACACCCACTTTATCTACCAATAAATATATTGAAACTCTACATTGAAACTCCTCTTCAATGACTTCCTTGGTGCTAAATCCAAAGGACATAACATTTATCCTTCTACTACTCAACCTACTCTTTTATTTCCTCTGTAGACTCCACCCTTCCCCACTATTGAGAATGATACAATTAGAAAATTACCCTTTGTCAACTATTATTTATTTCAGGCTAGACTCATCAGTGAATGCTAAAACTTGTCGGTGAAAATTTAATAAGAAACAGGATATGTGCCTAAATCGCAGGGTGTGGTAGACAGCCTCCATGCCCCCAATTATCTTTGTACCTATGCAGTGCCTACCCATACTGAACAGGCTTACCTATGCATCCAATAGAGAGTAAAAATAACAATATGCCGTTAAAATGGCAAATGTTATGTTATATATTCTTACCTCAAAAAAACCTTAAAAACAAATAAAACAAATAAAAAGACAAATAAATTTAAAAAACAAATAAAAAGACATTCAGTCAGAGAAAGACAATGATACTGTGTGACTTCCGAGGCCAGGCCATAAAAAACATGGCAGCTTTTGCGTTGATCTTAGATCAGTCCCTATGGGAAAAGCTAGGTGCCATGTCACATGGCACTCAAAAGGCCCTAAGAAAAAATTCATGCAGCAAAAAAACAGGCAGCCACCAAACTGTCAACCATGTGAGTAAGTCATCTTAGAGAATATCCTCCAGCGGCTGGGTGTGGTAGCTCCTGTAATCCCAGCATTGTGGGAGGCCAAGGTGGGCAATCACCTGAGGTCACGAGTTCAAGACCAGCCTGGCCAACATGGTGAAACCCCGTCTCCACTAAAAATACAAAACTTAGCCGGGTGTGGTGGCACACACCTGTAGTCCCAGCTAATGCGGAGGCGGAGGCAATCGCTTGAATTTGTGAACTTGGGAGCAGAGGTTACAGTGAGCCAAGATCATGTCACTGCACTCCAGCCTGGGAGACAGAGTGAGACTCTGTGTCCAAAAAAAAAAAAGGCAGGGCACAGTGGTTCATGCCTGTAATCCCAGTACTTTGGGAGGCCAAGGCAGGCAGATCACCTGAGGTCAGGAGTTGAAACCAGCCTGACCAACATAGCAAAACCCCATCTCTACTAAAAATACAAAAATTAGCTGGGCGTCGTGGCAAAAGCCTGTAATCCCAGCTACTCGGGAGGCGGAGGCAGGAGAACTGCTTGAACCTGGGAGGTGGAGATTGTAGTGAGTCTGAGCCAAGACTGCACCCCTGTACTCCAGTCTGGGCGACAGAGCTAGACTCTGTCTCAAAAAAAAAAAAAAAAAAAAAAAAAACAGCACCCTTCAGCTTTGTTCTGGCCTTTAAATGACTATAATCAAAGCCAACAACATGAAAGCAATCTGATAATAGACTCTGGGGTAGAAACACCCACTAAATCCAAATTCCTGACCCACTGAAGCTGTGAGACTATAAATGTTTATTGCAGTTTTAAGCCAGTATATTTTAGGGTAAACTGCTATACTACAATAGTTAACTAACACAGATTTACAGATTACTCCTGGGTATTTGTTACCAGGAGAGGGATATTCCCATACAATAAAACCTGAAAATGCAGGCGCTGCTTAGAATCAGGTAGTAGGCAGAAGCTGACAGGACTTGCAGGAGAATATCAGCGAAAGCTTGATGAGCAATGAAGAGATTGTCACTAGAAACCTCATGGCCCTTAGCAGGCTGCTAGTAAGGGCTTAAACCAAAGTGAGAAAAAGGTAACTGAAAATTGGAAGAAGCTGAATACTTCATAATTAGTAAGTGAAAGTTTAGGCACAACCTTGCCTGTGGTAACATGAAAAATAGAAAATGTATTTAATGAGTTGCATAATTTAACAAGGAGATTTCTAGGTATTCGGTGGAAGATGCAGTCTAATTCTTTCTTACTGTTTATAGTAAAAAGCAGGAGTACAGAAATAAGCTAATGAAAAGACTATTGACCAAAAAAAAAGAGCCAAGACTTGCTGGTTTTAAAAATTTTCAGTCTCTCCAGAGAGCAAACAATGCTAAAATCAAAGAATGGCTCCCAGAGAAAGATAAAATCTAGGCCACTGTTAGAAAACAGCTGTATGAAGATTTAAAAAAAGAGTATGGCTAATAAACCCCTTTGTTAAGACCTAAGAAAAACAGAAGGCAATACCTCAGATAACCTGAAATAGGACTTTAAGAGATGTCAAGGTCACAAAAGACAATGAATAAGGACATATTCCAAACTGGGAAATACTGAATAGACATGACAGCTAAATGCAACTTGTGATCTTGGATTGGATCCTAGACATGGAAGAGAAAAAGTTTTTCCCCTTTGGTGTAGAGGACATCAGCAGCTGCAATTTGAATATGATCTGTAGATTAGATAATAATCTGTAACAATATTAATTTATTGATTTTGATCACTGTACTGTAATTGTTTAGGAAATTCCCCTTTTAATTAAAACTATACACTATAGTACTTGGGCTAAGGAGGCATTGTATTTGTAATTTACCCTGCAATGGTTCAGAAAGATTCTACAGAGAGTAGAGGAGACAGAGAGTGAGAGAGATAGCAAAGGAGGGCAGAGGGAAGGATATGGTAACATTAATATGGTAAAATATTAACATTTTTGGAATGAGTGAGTAGTACAGCATTATTATTTGTAGTATTTTTGCAACTTTAAGTTTGAAATTATTGAAAAAACCAAAAGTTTAAAAAAAAAATTAATCCTACTGGCTGCCTGGCTCAATGCCCAAGGATGAAGTCTGAAACTCTAACTGCTTATAAATTCTTCATAAACTGGCCTCTTCTTAGCTAGTCTCATCTTACCATACTCTTCAGTCTCACCCAACACACCCTCACATTCTAAACTGATGTTCCTGAAAAGACCTGTCCTCTCTTAACTCTTCACATATATAGATGCTGAAAGGTTCAACTTGAGCGCAAAATTCCAAAAGGAAAGTACACAAAAAGGGCAGAAGTACCAGGTAACTCTCAATGCTAGAAAACTTTTACAAAGACATAGAGAAGTCATTCCAATGATTTGACTGAGAATTTTATTCCTTTGAGGGCCACAGAAGAAAGTAGTCTAGCTCTCTTCAAAGAGATGAGTAATCCTATTCTATGGTTTAAGTGTGGTGTGTTCCTGCCAAAACTCATGTTGAAATTTGCCAACATGACAGTATTGAGAGCTGATGGGGCCATTAAAAGGCACTTGGGTTACGGGAGTACCCTCATGAATGTATTAATGCAGCTTTCGTGAGGCTGGGTTGATTCTTGCAGGAATAGATTAGAAGGCTGCCTCTCATGTTTGGCCTCCCGTTCTGCACACGTACCTGCTTCCCCTTCAGCTTCTCTGCCATGTAAACATAAGAATCACAGACTTCAGGGGTGGCACGCGCGCGCGATTTCTAGTCATTTTCAAAATGCCTTGCACTGGTTCTCACGGGCCCAGCCGCCAGCCCCTGCTCTGTCCTGGACTGATAGCTTGTATCGATCTTGATGAAAGAGCAATTGATGCTCTCAGGGAATTTAATGAAGAAGGAGCTCTGTCTGTACCACAGCAGTTCAAGGAAAGTGACTTATCACATGTTCAGAACAAAAGTGCATTTTTATGTGGAGTTATGAAGACCTACAGGCAGAGAGAGAAACAGGGGAGCTAGGTGCAAGAGTCCACAAAGGGACTTGATGAAGTGAAGATCAAGGCCTTGCTTGAGAGAAATGGTTATACTCTGAATGTAACTACAGGACAGAGGAAGTATGGTGGGCCTCCACCAAATGGTGTGTACTCTGGTGTGCAAACTGGAATTGGAACAGAGGTGTTTGTAGGTAAAATACCAAGAGATGTATATGAGGATGAGTTGGTGCCCCTTTTTGAGAAGGCCAGTCCCATTTGGGATCTACGTCTTATGATAGATCCACTGTCTGGTCAGAATAGAGGGTATGCATTTACCACTTTCTGTGGAAAGGAAGCTGCACAGCAAGCTGTGAAACCCTGACAGCTATGAAATTCGCCCTGGTAAACAACATGGAGTGTGCATTTCTGTGGCAAACAACAGACTTTTTGTTGGATCCATTCTGAAGAATAAGACTAAAGAAAACATTCTGGAAGAATTCAGTAAAGTCACAGAGGGTTTGGTGGATGTTATTCTCTAACATCAACCTGATGACAAAAGGAAGAAATGGGGGTTCTGCTTCCTTGAATATGAGGATCACAAGTCAGCAGCACAAGCCAGATGCTGGAAAAGTAAAAGTATGGGGAAATGTACTTAGAGTTGAATGGGCTGACCCTGTGAAGAACCAGATCCAGAAGTCATGGCTAAGGTAAAAGTATTGTTTGTAAGAAACTTGGCACAGACGAAATATTGGAGAAGTCATTTTCTGAATTTGGAGAACTCCAAAGAGTAAATAAATTGAAAGATTATGCATTTGTTCATTCTGAAGACAGACGAGCAGCTGTTAAGGCTATGGATGAAATGAATGGCAAAGAAATAGAAGGGGAAGAACTTGAAATAGTCTTAGCCAAGCCACCAGACAAGAAAAGGAAAGAGCGCCAAGCTGCTAGACAGGCCTCCAGAAGCACTGCATATGAAGATTATCACTACACCCTCCTCCTCGCATGCCGCTTTCGATTAGAGGTTGGGGGAGAGGTGGATATGGCTACCCTCCAGATTACTATGGCATGAAGATTACTATGGTTATGATTACCACAACTATCATGGAGGTTATCAAGATTCCCTACTATGGCTATGATGATGGCTATGCAGTAAGAGGAAGAGGAGGAAGGGGAGGGCAGGGTGCTCCACCACCACCAAGGGGGAGGGGAGCACCACCTCCAAGAGGTAGAGCTGGCTATTCACAAAAGGGGGCACCTTTGGGAACACCAAGAGGCTGCAGGGGTGGCAGAGGGGGTCCTGCACAACAGCAGAGAGGCCGTGGCCATGGTTCCCGTGGATCTCAGGGCAATCAGGGGACAATGTAGGAGGCAAGAGAAGGCAGATGCTTACACCCAACCTGATTCCAAGCATTGTCAGACCAACAACCAACAGAACTGGGTCTCTCAACCCATCGCTCAGCAGCCGCTTCAGCAAGGTGGTGACTATTCTGGTCACTATGGTTACAATAATGACAACCAGGAATTTTATCAGGATACTTATGGGCAACAGTGGAAGCAGACAAGTAAGGGCTTGAAAATGATAATGGCAAGATACGACTGGCTCTAGATCTACATTCTTCAAAAAAAATTTTGCTTAACTGTTTCATCTTTAAGTAGCAATTTGCTGCCATTTGTATTGGGCTGAAGAAATCACTATTGTGTATATACTCAGGCCTTTTTATTTTTCCTCTTTTCATAAATGCTCTTGGACATTATTGGGCTTACAGAGTTCCCTTATTCTGGGAGTTATAATGTTTTTATCATTTCAGGCTTCATTTTAGCTTCAAAACAAGCTGAACACACTGTTAAGTCATGATTTTGCAGAACCTGTGGTTTTGAAGAGTTTCATTTTTTTGGATCTAGGATAGATTACATAGGAGTATGGAGTATGCTGTAAATAAAAATACAAGCTAGTGCTATGTCTTAGTAGTTTTAAGAAATTAAAGCAAACACATTTAAGTTTTCTTATACTGAAAATAACCTATGATTGTATGTTTTGCATTTTTAGAAGTAGGTTAACTGTGTTTTTAAATTGTTTTAACTTCACACCATTTTGAAATCTGCCCTACAAAATTTGTTTGGCTTAAACGTCAAAAGCCATGACAATTTGTTCTTTGATGTGATTGTATTTCCAATTTCTTGTTCATGTACGATTTCAATAAAACTAAAAAAATCTATTCAAAAAAAAAAAAAAAAACCATAGATTAAAAGTCAACATAACTCCACTTTTTTCTAACCACTATCAGTTACTGCAAATCATTGACCTTCGAACAAGTCATTTAAACTCTCCGTGAAAACACAGCTTCACAATTCTTAGAGGGCTTTTTAAAAGTTTTCAGATTGAGTGGGGTAGAAGTGAGGTTGGTGCTTTTAAAACTTTCTAACAAGTATAAAAAGAGTTAGAAAAAAACGAATAGAGTCCTTTGACAGCAATGACTTCCTTCTTAAAGATTATTCCTAGTGATTTTGACTAGTCAAATCAACTGTTCATTCTATGTATCACTTGTGTTATTGAAGGAAAATAAAATTCTATTTTACAGTTGTGACATATATAGTAAGTGTGTGTGTGTCTTTGTGTGTGTATTTGATCTCTGCCCCCAGTTTCTGGCACAGAACTTCTAAAAATCCTTTGATGTCCTGAGTGATGGGGTGATAAGAGCATTTTTTGTTATAATATTTGGTCTGATTCTCAGATTCCTGGAAGAGAGCTTGTAAAACTCTTTGAATTCCCCTAGTGCTCATAATAAGCCCCTTTCAACCATACTTGAGTTTACACTAAAAAGGTAAATCTTGGAGGATAGACGCTGATCACCAGAGGAACCAACCATATGATCAGAGATTTGGAACTTTAAGTCCTACCCCGGTACCTCCGTGGAGGGGTGAAGGGCTGGAGGTTGAATTCAATCACCAATGACCAACGATTTAATAAATTGTGCCTACATAATGAGAAACCTCCACAAAAAAATCTTAACAATGAAGTTCTAAGAGCTTCCTGATCAGTGAACACACCCAGATGCTGTGTGGGTAGAGCACCTGGAGAGGGCATGGAAGCTCTACCTACCTCCCCATAACTTGTCCTATGTGTCTCTTCCATCCAGCTGTTCCTGAGCTGTATCCTTCACAATACATAAGTAATAAAAATAGTGTTCTGGAGTTCTGTGAGCTATTCCAGCAAA
This sequence comes from Pongo pygmaeus, assembly GCF_028885625.2. Lineage (NCBI taxonomy): Eukaryota > Metazoa > Chordata > Mammalia > Primates > Hominidae > Pongo > Pongo pygmaeus. The sequence goes on along the minus strand of NC_072381.2, from coordinate 21,769,648 downwards.
TTACCTAATCTAAGGAGAAGGTTGTGTGGAACCCCCAATTTATAACCAGTTGGTCAAAAGTACAGGTGACAATCTGGGACTTGCAACTGGCCTCTGAAGTGGGGGCAGTCTCGTGGGACCCAGTATCTATGGGATCTGCACTAACTCTGGGTAATATCAGAACTGAATTGTAGGACACCCACTTGGTGTCCACAGAGAATTGGGTGATTAATTGGTGTAGAAAATAACCCACACATTTGTTGTCAAAAGTGAAATTATAGAACAGCAGCATGCTTTCCTTTTACTAATCAACATTAACTAACATTAACAAGCATAACAAATATTAGAAGGCATTCTACTAAAATAATAATTCACAATTTGAACTCTTAGTGACTGAATTTAATCCTGATAGGCACAGCTTTAATTAATTTCAAATATATGCTCTGGTTCCTTTTAAAATATGTACCAAATTTTCAATTTTTGCAGAAACTATCCTTTAATCAGCCTGGGTGGTGGCTAACGCCTGTAATCCCAGCACTTTGGGAGGCCAAGGCAGGATTGCTTCTATGCAGGTGTTAGAGACCAGCCTAGGCAACATAGGGAGACCTCACCTCCACAAATTAAAAAAATAATAATAATAATTGGCCAGCATGGTGGCATACCCTTGTAGTCCCAGCTACTCAGGAGGCTGAGGGAGGAGGATCCCTTGAGCCCCGGAGATCAAGGCTGCAGGGAGCTATGGTGGTGCCACTGCACCGCAGCCTGCGTAACAGAGCGATACTTCATCTCAAAAAAAAAAGGAAAAACAAAAGAAACAAGAAAAAACAAACTATCCCTTATTCGAAGCCATATTTCACCATTAACTTTTCTTCTCTCCTTGCTCACACTATAGTTAGTACCTAACCAGTGCTAATACAGCTAGAATCACACAGAACTTCTCTGAAAAGCAAACGCTATATATTTTTAAATTTTTCCTATAACCATATGAAGTTGTAAGTTAAAAGTTGTTATTTCATTTTTAAATAATTTGGATACCACAGTATTTAATATTAAATATAAAATAACAATATCACTTATTTATACTTCAGTAAATAGTATTTTTAAATACACAAAGAGAAACAGATGCCAGGATCAATGCGGTGGACCAGGCCTGAGCCACGACAGAAGAGGGACCCACATTCATGGGAAATGAAACTGGTCTTCTCTTTCGCCCCACGGGCCCCTCGTCTCTCCTTTACGCCCATGGGCAGTGCATGGGAGGCAGGGGTGTGGAATCCCACTAGACCTCCCTGCCCCTGCCAACTCCCTCGTGGCGCCAGTGGGATTGGGGGGGGGGGGGGCGGTGGCGGAGGTTTGTTCAACACAACAGGCACCCCTCGCTCACCTCCTCTTAAAAAATTAAATTCTTGGCTGGGCGCGGTGGCTCACGCTTGTAATCCCAGCACTTTGGGAGGCAGAGGAGGGCGGATCATGAGGTCAGGAGATCCAGACCATCCTGGCTAACACGGTGAAACCCTGTCTCTACTAAAAATACAAAAAAATTAGCTGGGCGTGGTGGCGGGTGCCTATAATCCCAGCTACTCGGGAGGCTGAGGCAGGAGAATGGCGTGAACCTGGAAGGCGGAGCTTGCAGTAAGCCTAGATCGCGCCGCTGCACTCCAGCCTGGGCAACAGAGCGAGACTCCGTCTCAAAAAAAAAAAAAAAAAGGGGGGGTGGGGTGGATCACGAGGTCAGGAGATCGAGACCATCCTGGCTAACATGGTGAAACCCCATCTCTACTAAAAAAAAAAAAAAAAAAAAAAAAAAAATTAGGCGTGGTGGCAGGCGCCTGTAGTCCCAGCTACTCGGAAGGCTGAGACAGGAGAATGGCGTGAACCCGGGAGGCGGAGCTTACAGTAAACCGAGATTGCGCCACTGCACTCCAGCCTAGGCAACAGAGCAAGGCTCCGTCTCAGAAAAAAAAAAAAAAAATTCTTGGCAGGGTATGGTGGCTCACGCCCGTAATCCCAGCACTTTAGGAGGCCAAGGCGGGTGGATCACCTGAGGTCAGGAGTTCGAGACCAGCCTGGCCAAACCCAGTTCCTACTAAAAATACAGAAAATTAGCCGGGCATGGTGGGAGGTGCCTGTAATCCCAGCTATTCGGGAGGCTGAGGCAGAAGAATCGCTTGAACCTGGGAGACGGAGGTTGCAGGGAGCCAAGATCGAGCCATTGCACTCCAGCCTGGGCAACAAGAGCAAGACTCCGTCTCAGTAAACCAACGAACAAACAATTTTAAAATTGTAAATTAAAAAAAAAAAAAGAAAAACAGGTGCCAGAATGAAGGCAGATAAAAGAATTCAGAGAGAAAGTGGTTCAATGTATATCTTATGAACAGTATCACCAAAATTTAGCTCATAATATACAATACAGATGCTCCTCACCTTACAATGCAGCTACTCCCAATAACCCCATCACAAGCTAAAAATATCCTGTTAAAAATATGCTTTCAACTTACAATACTTTCAACTTAAGAAAAGTTTATCCTGACATAACTCCATGGTAAATCGAGAAGCACAATAAATGCATATTGTTTTCACACCAGTGTAAAGTCTAAAAATCGTAATTCAAACCATTTCAAGTTGGGAACTGTCTGTTTTAAAAATACTAATGTCTGACTTGATTATGAGCGTTACCTTTCAATGCAACACTAAAAACATGCTAGGCATATTTTCAAGACAACTCTACTGAACATAAAAATCTTAAAAGAGGGGCCAGGCGCGATGGCTCACGCCTGTAATCCCAGCACTTTGGGAGGCTGAGGCAGGTGGATCACGAGGTCAGGAGTTCGAGACCAGCCTGACCAACATGGTGAAACCCCGTCTCTACTAAAAATACAAAAATTAGCTGGGCGTGGTGGTGTGCACCTGTAATCCCAGCTACTCAGGAGGCTGAGGCAGGAGAATCGCTTGAACCGGGGAGGCGGAGGTTGCAGTGAGCTGAGACCGTGCCACTGCACCAGCCTAGGCAGCAGAGTGCCAGCCTAGGCGACACTCCAGCCTAAGCGACAAAAAAAGAAAAGAAAAAGAAAAAAAAAACTTAAAAGAGGTAAGGAGGGAAGGAAATAAAGATAGTCTGTAACACTCAATCTTTTAACTATAGTATCACTTATAATCATCCCATATTTTTACAGTCCTTTCCCAAATATTCCCAAGCCAAGCAAGCATGTCTAATAATAAACTTACAGTATGTTTCCTTCATTTAGTGCGCTTACTTTGTAGATGACCAGTAAATCTCAGTTATTAAAAACAAAATGTAAAAATAGATTCAAGCTTGACAGCAAAAAAATCAAGTTATATTAAACTTACATATGCCAAAAGTAAAATCCAAATAGTATTTACATACTTCTAAATATTAAAGCTAAACAAGTTTGACTAAATGTGTTTTTTATTCTAGCATCCACTCAACCACCACAAAAAATTCTTCAAATACAAAATTTAGTTCATTCCCAGAGCATTAAAAGATTTATACGTGTAGTCATCAGCACTATATTCATTCGACACCATACCATATTTAATAACTGTCCTTCAAATAACATGATAGGGCATATCTTAAAAGAAATACGATCATATAGTAAGCGCTTTTTAAACAAGATAATATGCATGAAATGGAAGAAGACCATTAATAGTGAGGCTTCCCTCTTCACAATTTATAATGAGCCCTGCCTAAGAATCCTTAGTTGATGACTTAAAAAGCTTAAATAAACTTTCATGGTGCTTATTACTAAAACTGCTAATTAAACCAATCCTGCTATTTTTTATCAGCAATCTAATCAACAATAAACAAGACAGGCTCCTACTACCGTCACTTTATAACAAAACCACCTCAAAAAGAAATCAAGATATATATGTTTACTTGCTGCCTGAGATCTAAAAAAAGTGTGTGTGTGTATGTATGTCACCAGGCACGGTGGCTCACGCCTATAATCCCAGCACTTTGGGAGGCCGAATCACATGAGGCCAGGAGTTGGAGACCAGCCTGGACAACAGTGAAATCCTGTCTCTACTAAAAATACAAATAAATTAGCCAGGCATGGTGGCATGTGCCTGTAATCCCAGCTACTAAATAGGCTGAGGCATGACAATCACTTGAACCCGGGAGGCAGAGGTTGCAATAACGCGAGATCACGCCACTGCACTCTAGCCTGGGTGACAGAGTTACTAGGGAGGCTGAGGCACGAGAATCGTTTGAACACAGGAGGCAGAGGTTGCGGTAGCCTAAGATCACACCACTGCACTCCAGCCTGGCCAACAGAGTGGGACTCTGTCTCTAAATAAATAAATAAATGCCAGACAACAGCCCTAAGTTATAATTATTTCACGCATGATAGAGAATTTACTCTCAAAACTACTTAAGTTTTTAAAACGTTTACCTTGAAAAAGCACAAACTCAAACCAAAAAAAAATTTTTTTTTTCTTTTGAGACAGAGTCTCGCTCCGTCGCCCAGGCTGGAGTGCAGTGGCACAATCTCGGCTCACTGCAATCTCCGCCTCCTGGGTTCAAGCGATTCTCCTGCCTCAACCTCCTGAGTAGCTGGGATTAAAAACAACCACCACCACGCCCGAATAATTTTTTTTTTTCGTATTTTTAGCTGAGACACAGTTTCACCATGTTGGCCAGGCTGGTCTCAAACTCCTCCACCTCCCTCAGCCTCCCAAAGTGCTGGGCTTACAGGCTTGAGCCACCATGCCCAGCCCAAAATGTTTTTAAACAATTATTTGTTGGCATTTACCAAATCATATTTACAAATATGAAAATGATATGGGATCTAAATTTTAAATACAGTCTGCAGAAACATTTCCAAAACTAGCATATACCAACTTTCTAAGAAAAATATTCTTTTCCATTTGACAATGTCCTTTTTATCTTCACTTCCTTAAACACAATTCATAATAGATTCTTTTTTAAGAGACAGGGGTCTCACTCTGTCCCCAAGCTGGTGTGCACTGGCACAATCCCAGCACACTACAGCCTCCACTCAAGCGATCCTCTCGCCTCAGCCTCCTAGGTAGTTGGGACTACAGGCGCCCACCACCATGCTCAGCTAATGGCAATATGTTCTTAAAGAACATATTAAAGAACAAATTAAGTACAAATGATTTTCCAGTATTATTTTTTAGTTTATTAAAAAGTATTTCCTATAAAGCAAGTAAAAATGTAAGCGGGAAAACAGGCAAGTCAGAAAAAGACAGATTAGTATTTAGGCAAGCTTTTAGTGTTTTAATTAAAAGACAAAATATTCTCAAACAAAAGATATGACATTTAGCCACTAGAAAAAATTAATAAACCAGCAGCACCACTGAAAAAGAAAAAATAGCCAAGAATATACAGAACTTCAAAATTGTTCTATTATACAGAAAAAAGCTGATAATTACTTACAGGCGAAGTAATCAGTTAATAATATATAGCAACAAACTATTATTGCTGAAGTCACCTAAAGATTTCACAAGATGACCACAGTAACACATGCAAGAAATTTCTCTCATGCTTTCAGTAAAGTTGTAATCTAAATTTTCAGTTGCAATGGGTAAAACCATATCCACAAATATGGCATTAAACCTATCATTTCATTAAATACTCTTTATTAGCCAAAATGTTTCTATATTTCAATGTCTCCATTTAACTATCAAGAATGTAATTTTATCTAAAAAGGCAAAAAAAAAAATTCTATTAAGTAGATGTGCTACAAATTTAGCAACAACAAATCCACTTACTTTTTTCTCTTTCTCATGATGTTTATCCTGAGAGTGAGAGGAAGAATCACTTAAACTTTGATCATATGACCTATTAGATCCCCGTTTGCTCTTTTTCTAAAAAACAAAATATATATACATAGATGTATATGTATATAAAACTTTTTAAATGAATCTTTTTGTTAGGCTGAAACCAATTCAACTATAAAGTATTTTTAATGCCTACTGAAATTTTTAAAAGTCTATTGCAATCTATATAATCCAGTTTAGACACCATTCATATATTATCCATTGCATTATAAAAGAAAACCTAAACATTAATGCCATATTTTTGTAAATTAATTAAAATGTGTGAAAACAGATCCTTTATTTTCAAATAAGCTACTATATATTTTCAACATCAGCTTAAAAATAAAGTTTCAATAAAAAGAGAAAATGCCATATTAAAAAAGGGTGCGAAGACTAGAAGAATAGAAAGGTAAATATTTGAAGTGTTACCTTATGCCACTAGGAAAAGCAAGAAGACTTTTAATCTTATACCATCAGTATTAAGATATACAGTTTTCTAAAAATTAATCTCTGCAGTTCAATAAATAATTCCTGCACATTATATTCGATAGAGCAAATAAAGAAAAAAATTAAAAAATTAAAGGAAATGTCAGTATTAGACTCATGCACTTTTCAAAGCATTACTAAAAAACATCACACATTTCTGTTTAAAACACTTGTATCATTGCATAATTAAGTATGAAGGTGAGAGTTATTTGAGGTGTTTAAAAGTTGGTGGTACCACATCTAATTGGTGTAAACTAGATAAAAATGACTATAAAGAAGTTCAAATTCCATGCAAATGTAAAGATGATATAATCTTATTATTATTAAATAGACATTTTTCCCAACTATCAAATGGGATAACATCATGTCTATAATTAGCAATAAGAAGATTCTATTTGCACAAACTTCAAAATCCATTTTTTATTTATATCATCTCTCATTTAGAAAATGAGTATTTCAATATGCTTGTTACACCTAGGAAGAAAAATTTTCAATTTTATAATCTCAAAATTTCTGTTAGTCATTAAAATAAAGCATTCAGCATCAAAGGATATACAGATACACGCTCTTAAGTAATTCGCATACAAGAACCAAAATATTAGAGGCCTAAACTGCTCATTTCATAAAACAGGGGCCCCTTGTATTTATTTTCAAAAGAAATAGCCCCATTCACAAGGGAAATATAATAATTTAAAAATTAGAAACTAAAAGAAAAATAAAGAAGCCTTAAACCTTCAGTGTATTAATATCTACCATTAAAAAGAATGAGAAGTAGATACTCGGGACTTCAGACATACTGACCCTTCAAAGGAACATGGATGCAAATATGTAACACCCAATCAAATGTTACTAACTCAATCACCATGATCCTGTGTGACAGCAAATAGTGACCAAATCTAAAGAATTCCCAAAGTTGTATTTAAATATATTTTTCTGAAGGTTTTTAAGCAAGTTACAAGACAGACTTACTTCAGTTTTACTATTTCCCAGTAAATAAAAATGAAAATAAATAAATGGGTAATAGTAATTAAGCAGAAAATGAGAAAGTGATAATCACAAAATGTAAAATTGGCACCAAAAATCCAATTAACTAAAGACATTAAAAATATAAAGTTTCCTACAGATTAATTTTTTTCACTAAATGTATACCAACATTCACTATCATTATTTATATTTTATATATATATATATGCATTTTTTTTTCTTTTTTTTTTTTTTTTTTTTTTTGAGACGGAGTCTCACTCTTGTTGCCCAGGTTGGAGTGTAATGGCAGGATCTCGGCTCACTGCAACCTCCGCCTCCCGGGTTCAAGCAATTCTCCTGCCTCAGCGTCCCAAGTAGCTGGGATTACAGGCATGCACCAGCACACCCCGCTAATTTTGTATTTTTAGTAGAGACGAGGTTTCTCCATGCTGGTCAGGCTGGTCTCCAATTCCGACCTCAGATGATCCACCCGCCTCGGCCTCCCAAAGTGCTGGGATTACAGGTATGAGCCACAACACCCGGCCTAATATTAATATATATTCCAAATGAGAGTACTTTAGAATATTCACCTTTACAAATACACTGAAGCAAGCAAAATCTTTTAAAATTACTATTAATAGATCTTTTTACTTCCAATAAAGAACATGCTAAACACAATCTCTAGCCAAAAACTCAAGGAAAAAGGAACTGTTATATGCTTTTTTTAATAAAACAGTATCATTCTATTGTCAAAACTAATCATAATCATTTCATTAAATCCAAGACAAATTCTTACCAGCTTACTAAAATGGTATTTACAGTAGCCACAGTATTGGACATTATCGGCACCATTACCTTCTTCTTCACAAAGCAGTCCGGCAAACTGAGCGCTGAAAATAAAAGCCAAGTATATTTACTGATATACTAAAATCACAGTACCTGTATATATAAGCAAATAAAATTTACTTCCAATCATTCATGCTCTGAGAAAATACATCTCCTAAGAAAAAAATGAGCAAATAAAAAGCTTTATTCTACCTGTGACCAAGTATATTTCACCCCAACCTGCAACTCATCTTTTTTTAAAGTTATGTTTACGGCTTAAAACAAACTCTTCATACATCTCTATTAGGATGACGATGTATACATGTTTTATGTCTCCAAATAGACATTAAGTTTAAGACACATTCTCTTCCCCCTCAAATCCCACCCCATCAGTTAACACTTCGTTTTACTTTTTCAATCTGTCACAGGTACAAATGGAAAGGCCATGCCTCTAAAGGGCCAAAGTGATGGTAGTTAGCCCATGGATGCAGATTACATAACCTTACAAGGAAAACATGCATTCACTCAAGACTAAATTTGCAACTCTAAGTGCTTTAAGTCACAGCACAATAAGCGAGATAAACATAAATTGTGCTTTTCAGTCAAAAGCAATGGAAGAAATGAAAATGAAACCTAATGTTACAATATTCTTTTTTTTTTTTTTTTTTTGAGACAGGGTTTCGTTCTTGTCACCCAGGCTGGAGTGCAGTGGTGCAATGAAAGCTCACTGCAGCCTTAACCTCCTGGGCTCAGGCAATCCTCCCACCTCAACCTCCCAAATAGCTGAGACTACAGGAGTACACCATCACACCTGGCTAATTTTGTTTTTATTTTTAGTAGAGATGAGGTGTCTTGCTATGTTGCCCAGGCTGCTCTTTAACTCAAGCAATCCTCCCACCTTGGACTCCTAAAGTGCTGGGATTACAGGCATAGCCACTGCACCCAGCTAATATTCGTTTTGTTTTTTGTTTGTTTTTTTTGTTTTGAGATGGAGTCTCATTCTGTCACCCAGGCCAGAGTACAGTGGCATGATCTCAGCTCACTGCAACCTCGGCCTCCCAGGCTCAAGCAATTCTCCCATCTCAGCCTCCCGAGTAGCTGGGATTACAGGCATGGTTCACCATGCCCGGCTGATTTTTTCGTATTTTTAGTAGAGATGGGGTTTCACCATCTTGCCCAGGGTGGCTCTGAACTCCTGAGCTCAGGCAATCTGCCCACCTCTGTCTCCCAAAGTGCTGGGATTACAGGCATAAGCCACTGTGCCTGCCATATTCATTTTTAAAAACACAAAATGCTGGTTTCTAATCACCATCTTTTCAATTTGACCTTTCACACTTTTAACATTCCAAAATTATATTAGTATAGAGATCTCATACCCCAAAAACTACTTTCATCTTTGAGAAATTTGGTACAGTCATTACAAGAATTTATAAAAGTCAAAAACCGTTTTCCATTTCACAATAGTAGTATAAAACAGATTTCATATAACCAAACAGTAAAAACTCAGGAAATGAGCATGTACTTACTACTGGCAGTGAGGCATAGACTGATTCTTAAAGAAGCATAGACTGATTCTTAAAATTAGTGCACAGATTATTCCCAAACTTTTTATTTGGAACTGTTACCTATTATGTAAAATATATTGCTGTAAATAATTTTTGCCCTCGAAATTTTGTTGCTGAAAGAATATCTTTTTTTTTTTTTTTTTTTTTTTTTTTTTTTTTGAGACGGAGTCTTGGTTTGTCGCCAGGCTGGAGTGCAATGGCGCAATCTCGGTTCACTGCAAACTCCACCCCCCAGGTTCAAGCGATTCTCTTGCCTCAGCTTCCCGAGTAGCTGGGGTTACAGGCATGTGCCACCACACCTGGCTAATTTTTGTATTTTTAGTAGACACACGGTTTTGCCATGTTGGCCAGGCTGGTCTGGACCTCCTGACCTCAGGTGATCCACCCGCCTCGGCCTCCCAAAGTGCTGGGATTACAGGTGTGGGCCACTGCACCCGGCAGGAAAGAGTATCTTAAATAAATTTTTGAGAAGTTGCCATTGTAATATTGAGAATGACAGTGGTTACACTACTTCTCACTTGAGACACAGAAGGTAAGGAAATACTATCATTCACTGAATCCTTGTATTCAGACACTGCACTAAGCTTACCTAGATTAGCTCATTTAATCATAATAACAAATCGAAGGATAGGTAATCAATACCAAAATTTTAAACAAGATGAAACTGAAGCTTACAGAGAATAAGACATCAGAACCAGAGTCCACTTATTGCAAAATCACTCTGGTAAATACATTCAGTTATTAAAATTATCTTTATTACAAATAAATAAATGTGAACACAGAAACTATACCAATAAAGTTTACCATAATTAATGTTTGAGTATCTAAGTCTTTAACTTATTATTGTTACGCAAGGTATTTACCAAGTTCAGTTCTGTGCAACAATGGAAACATCCTTACCATGTTACATGGAAAGCCTGTCGACATCCATGTTTATTACATGTCATGCAAGCACCAGTGGCTGCTTTGCTTTCTCTTCCTTGTTCATCACAAATGTAGCAAGTCTTGGGGTTAAAAAAAAAAAAGACAAAAATCATACATGTTCTTAACGTGAATCAGAATTTTACAATTATCTTCAGAAATGAAGATCAGGTATACTAACTAACCTATCTTAACTCAAAATATGAATTCATTTTGGACAATAATCTAATTTTTGCATATAATACAAACAGAAAAATATAAACAAAGACATACAAATAGTCCTATTAAAAAAATTCACGAAGGCATTATCTTCATCAGTCTCACAAACTTTGCAAGACAGGAAGACTCTTCCCAGGCACTGAGGCTGGCGGGCCAGGACACAACCTACCACACCTCTTCTTCCCAACACCTTGTCATCGAAACTGATTCCTGTAACAAGGGTGTAAAAACAATGTTTATCTTTCCCCTCTGCAGGAAGTCTGAAACAGGGTATTGGGACCTAAGAGACAAATAACAGCCCTACATGAATTAGCAAGGTTTTTAGGTCATTCATTTCCACTGTCTGTGAGGAATCCTATACGGGTAGGCTGTCATTCAGCCCCACCAAGCTGACATATGTGGGCTACAGAAGAAGATACTTTAGCTAAGTAGGTCAGAAATGCCCAAGAGATACAAAGTCAATGAACACCCCGAGAAACTTTGACTGACATCTTCCATTTTCCATGTGCAAGTAACTAATAGGCAATATTAACTTTTCACAGCTCAAAATCATGGCTGGTCATGTGACAGAAGACTGAATTGCAAAAAACGACAATCTAAATATCAGTGTATAATGAATAAAATCAGCAGACTGCAAGCTGAGGATACAAAAAGTTATGCCTAACTACATATAATCAGGTGATACATATTGAAAAAGAAACTAATTTCTAAATAGTAATAAAGCATAACCTAGCCCAACTTCAATACAACCAAATGGTTTCATTCACTCTGCACTGTGGTGCCAAATAACACCATGCAACAATATTTACAAGGACACAGAAAAAAAAAAAACTAATTATCTAACTAGGTACATGATTTCAACTCCTCTATTGAAAACCTAGGATTCTCTGGGCGTGGTGGCTCACACCTGTAATCCCAGCCCTTTGGGAGGCCGAGGCGGGTGGATTACCTGAGGTCAGGAGTTCGAGACCAGCCTGGCCAACATGGTGAAACCCTGTCTCTACTAAAATTACAAAAAAAAAAAAAAACTAGCCGGGCATGGTGGCGGATGCCTATAATCCCAGCTACTCAGGAGGCTAAGGCAAGAGAGTCACTTGAACCAGGCAGGTGGAAGTTATAGTGAGCCGAGATCATGCCATTGCACTCCAGCCTGGGCAACAAGAGAGAAACTCCATCTCAAAAAAAGAAAAAAGAAAGAAAAACTAGGATTCAGACTCAACTGAATTACAAACATCATTTTATACCTCTAAAAAGTAAAATCCCAAATAACAACAAAACCTATCTAGACATACTGAATAAAAGTATTCCTAAGTACTAGTTACAACGGAAGAATTTAGCATGCATTTTTGCCTACAAATGATCAAAAAAATTTAAAAAGAATAGAGCACATTGAAATAATAACATTCTATATGGCAAAATTTGGGGAAAATATGCAAAAGAGGCCTCAAATACCTCAGTAACTTCCAAAGAGCTGACAGTGAATAGAAATCATTACTTAACCATCCCATAAAACTTAAAACTATGATAATTTTTATTTATAAAAAAAAAAAAAAAGAAGGCGGGTGAAACATCCAGAATGGGAGATCTTCTCCCTAGAGAAGTAATCATTTCACAGGTGAAAAAGTCAAGTAGTCTCTGGAATTGTCCTACTGACATACAGAAAAAAATTTACCCAAGTAAATCTACTAAATCTCAATAATGACACTAAGAGTCTATAGCATTTAAGTCACAACTTGCTCCCAGCATCCCCACCCCAACAGCTCCCTATGACTGTTGGGACTGATGGTCCACTCTAGATGGTGTGGCCAAGAAGATGAGGGCTCCCTCCAACTCAGCTTCTAGTCTAGGACTATACTTTTACCCTATGACGGCCAGGCTGCTAGTGTCTCTGATTCAACTCAGATCTGGTAGCTCCCATTCACAGATCCCCATTGTCACAAAAAGCCAAGCATGCTAGGGCCCTATCATCCCTGCCCCAGCTTTTAGTAGAGTGGAAAGTTCCATATTATGAGAAGCAAAATGGAAAAACAAGAAGCTATCATACCCTTCCCTTCTCTCAATACCCTGTTATAGACCAAGAGTGTCTCTTCAGAAGAAGGCTACTCGTCCCATCCCCAGTTCCAGAGCAGTAAGGCAGAGGGTGTACACTTAAGGGGACTGTAAGAACCAAAGAATTCAGCAGTTCTGCCTGAGGACAGACTTTGTTTTGTAACAGGCTTAGAGTTCATGCTTAAGGTTTTTGTCAAAAATAAGGGAGAATTCACAATCTCTGTGTGTGTGTGTGTGTGTGTGTGTGAGAGAGAGAAAACATCACACTGTACTCTGCAAACACATACAATTATGATTTGTCAAACAAAAACAAATGAGAAAAAAAAGAAAACTAATAAAGAGTACCTGAATTCTATTTTCCAGTGTACTCACTACAATTTAAGTAAAGTCAGAGGGAAAAAACACAACAATGGAGACTTGTTAGCAATTAGGACAAGAATGATAGTTACAAGGAGAAACAAGTACAACAACTGAACAGCCAGAAGATTAACAGAGTGAACTACAGAAAGACAGCAAGAAGGGCCCTCCTGGGATCACACTCATCCCTGGGGTTCTAGAATGTTGTGCACACGAACTAGGCTGCATCCAATGGGGAGAAATTGTATCAGGATTTGTGACAAACCTAAAAGCATTCCCTAAGCCAAATACAAACGCATCAATCAATAAAACTCAGGGGGCTACAGTACAACCTCTGATCAAAAACTGGCTGAAAAATAAGTTACTCTGGCCCGGGGCAATTCCTCAAAAGTCAAACTTCAAAGTAAAATCACATTCATACCTAATGGTCAAAAGACTGTGCATAAGCTCAATTGTACACCCTCTAAGAAATAACTGGAAAATAACCTCTGATATCCTTGGAAAATAGTCTCTAAACAACAAACACCTCCTACATTTGTTTCAGCAGGGCCATCTGAGGTTGTATACTATTGGAAAAACAGACTTCAGAAAATCAGTCTGGCGAAGTGATTAAACAAATAAATGACCAAACAAACAACAGTAAGACACACAGGGAGAAGAAAGAATCATTATCCAGAGGGGCTATATTACCTGAAATAGGTATTCAACAAAAAAAATTTAAAAATAAAGAACACACACAGGAAAAAGGAGCAGTAAGAAAAACTGCCTTTGAGAGTGCCCAGATGTTGGACTTAGGAGACAAAGACCTCAAACAAATGGAAAATCTGGAGTTTAAATTTTATTTAAAAGACTCAAAAGCTGATTTAATTGGGAGAAGAAAAAAATTAGCAAACTTAAGAAGAGATCAATAGAGATTATATAACCTAACAGACAGTTTTGTCCTTAGATTATAAAACCTAAAGAACAGCCTGAAAAAAATGTGAGACACCATTAAATGCACATATGTATCAATAACCAGAAGAAGAGAAAGAGAGACAGAAACTACATTTGAAAATCTAGTGCTGAAAACTTCCAAAATTTGATTTTAAAAAAATTATACATCCAAAAATCTCAACAAACTCAAAATAAGATGAAAACAAAGAGATTCACACTAAAAATGATGAAAGCAGCTAGGATTGGTAACTCACATCTGTAATCCCAACACTTTGAGAGGCTGAGGCAGGAGGATCGCTTGAGCCCAGGAGTTCAACACCAGCCTGGGCAACATAGCAAAGCCTCACCTCTACTTAAAAAAAAAAAAAAAAAAAAAAAATTAGCCAGGCGTGATGGTGCAAGCCTGTACTCCCAGCTACTCAGGAAGCTGAGGTGAGAGGACGGCTTGAGTCCAGGAGATCAACAACTGAACTGAGCCTTTATAGTGCCACCGCACTCCAGCATAGGCAAATGAGCAAGAACCTGTCTCAAGAAAAAAAAAAAAAGAAGCCAGAAATAAAGAGAAAACTCTTAAAACAGAACGAGAAAAATGACCTGCCACATATAAGATAAATACAATAAAATTAACACCTGAGATCCAATCAGGAACTACGGAGGCCAGAAGGCAATGGAATAACATATTCAAAATACCAAAAAAAAAGAAGAAAAAAAACCCTGTAAATCAAGAATCCTATAACTAGCAAAACTGTCTTTCAAAAATAAAGGCAAAATATAAACATTTTAAAATAAAAATTTAGAGATTTTCTTGCTCCAGATGTGACAAAAAAGAAATACTAAAGGAAATTATTTTAGCTAAAATCAAGTGACACCAAACAGCAATTGCAATCTACATGAAAAACAAACAGCTCTGATAGAGACCATGTAGGAAGTAAGAGAGTGTGACTAGGCATTTCTTCTTCATTCTTCTCTTATCTATTTAATTTAAATAGCTGAATTAAACAATGTCTACAAATTATATTGCCAAGACTGTAACATATACAAATGTGACAATAATACAATTAAACAGGATTGGGACAAAGCTATAATAAAGAATTAACACCTGGCCAGGGGTGGTTCACGCCTGTAATCCCAGCACTTTGGGAGGACAAGGTGGGCGGATCACCTGGGGTCAGGAGTTCAAGACCAGCCTGACTAACATGGAGAAACCCTGTCTCTACTAAAAATACAAAATTACCTGGGCGTGGTGACGCATGCCTGTAATCCCAGCTACTCAGGAGGTTGAAGTGTGAGAATTGCTTGAACCCAGGAGGCGGAGGTTGTGGTGAGGCGAGATCGTGCCATTCCACTCCAGCCTGGGCAACAAGAGCAAAACTCCACCTCAAAAAAAATAAAAATAAAAAAAAAGCATAGATTACATAAAACAATAAGTTTAACAACATATTGTTGAGTTTTTAACATTTATAATGTTTATTATAATAATAGCAAAAGGGGGAAGAGGGCAATGGAGCTTTACAGGAGAAAACTGCTTTCTGCAAGTCTTTATCTTTTTGCTGGTAAAAAGTCCTGCCTCAGTGTTGATGGCTTCTGACTCACTGAGGTGGTGGTTGTGGCACTTTCACTATCTTTCAAGTAGAGACAAGGTCTTGCTATGTTGCCCTGGGTGGTCTCAAACTCCTGGCGTCAAGCAATCCTACTGTCTCCGAAAGGCCTGGGATTAAAAGGTGTGAACTACCACACCCAGCCATTTTTTAAAATAACAATAAAGTTGGCTATATCAGTTGACTCTTCCTTTCATAAAACATTGCTCTGTAGTATGCGCTGCTGTTTGACAGCATTTTACCTACAGTAAAACTTTCTTCAAAATTGGGGCCTAATCTCTCAAACCTTGCTGCCACTTTATCAACTAAGTATAGGGCATATTCTACATCCTTTGTTGTCATTTCAACAATGTTTACACCATCTTCACAGGAAATAGATTCTATCTCAAGGAAGTACTTTCTTTGTTCATCTATGAGAAGATATTCATTCAAGTTTGACCATGAGATTGCAGCAATTCAGTCACATCTTCAGGCTCCACTTCTAATTCTAGCTCTCTTGCTATTGGCCACCACATCTGCAGCCTCCATCAAAGTCTTGATGGAGGACAGAATCAACTTCTTTCAAACTCCGGTTCATGTTGATATTTTGACTTCCTCCCACAAAACACCAATGTTCTTAATGGTACCCAGAATGGTTAATTCTTTCCAGAAAGTTTTCAATGTACTTTGCCCAGATCCATCAGAGGAATCACCCTCTATATAACAGCCATAGCCTTTCGAAAGGTGTTTCTTAAAGCAGACTTCTACGTCAAATTGACTCCTGGATCCACAGACTGCAGGATGGATGTTGCTAGCAGGCACGAAAAGAACATTTTCTTGTACATCTTCATCAGAACTCTTAGGTGACTATGTACCTTGTCAAACGGTTACTAATTGGCCTACATTCAATATTGTTGTGTCTTAGGGAACAAGGAGGCCTGAGGAGAGTAGAGAGAGATGAGGGAACAGCCAGCTGGTACAGCAGTCAGAACACATACAACATTTATTAACTTCACCTCACAGTAACATCAAAGGTCATGGATCATACATAACCATAACAGATATAATAATGAAAATGTGTGTATTATGAGAATTAACAAAAAGGGACAAAGAGTCACTAAGTGAGCACATGCTGTTGGAAAAATGAAACCGATAGACTTGCTTGCTCAAGGGTTGCCACAAACCTTCAATTTGGTCAAAAAGAAAAAAACCATGCAATTCCTGTGAAGTACAATAAAAAGAAGCCCAATAAAATGAGATATGCTTAAGAAAAAAAAAGATATGCTTATACATCTTACTAAAATTAAATACAGTCTAGCAAGTTAAGATAAAGATAGTAAGCCCTACAACTACCACTAAGAAAATAACCCAAGAAAAATCGTTTTAAAAATCATAAAGGCCAGGCCAGTGAGCCAAACACCTGTAGTTCCCAGCACTTTGGGAGACTAAAGCAGGAGGATAGTTTGAGCCCAGGAGTTTGACACCAGCCGGGGCAACATACCCAGTCACTATAAACAATAAAAAACTTAGGCATGATGGCATATGGCTGTAGTCCCTGCTGCTTGCGAGGCTGAGAGGGGAGGATCACTTGAACCCGGGAGGTTGATGTTGCAGTGACCGTGACAGTGCCACTGCACTCCAAACAGGGTGACAGAGCAAGACCCTATCTCAAAAAATATATATAAAATAAAATAACAATGAAAAATAAAAGAAATGAAAATGGTATACTAGAAAGTATCTATAGATGGTATCCAACTTAAAATCATTCTACTTACAGTTTTTCAACTTTACCACCATGATGCAAACCCGATACACATTAGTACAATATTCTCTTGGGATGCTGGGCAGCGGCAGCAAGCCACAACTCCCAGTCAGCCACGCCATCATGAGACTAAACAACCAATGCTTGCTTGTCCAGTGAACCGTGTAGACAGATGATTTTTCCCAACTGTAGGCTATGTAAGTGTTCTAAGCATGTTTAAGGTAGACTAGGCTAAGCCAAGATGTTAAATAAATAAGGTATATTTCTTTTTTTTTTTTTAAAGAGATGGGGTCTCACTATGTTACCTAGGCTGCAGTGAAGTGGCTGTTCACAGGTGCAATAATCACACACTAACGCCTCAAACTCCTGGGCTCAAATAATACTCCTGCTTCATAAGAATGTAAGCTCATCATAACTCAAGAAGCATCTGTACTTAAGATTAAAAAGGTAGAAATAATAAAAAACAAAAAACAGGAACTAAGTAGTCATAACGGAAAAAAAAAAAAAATGGGCAGGCTGCCAATCCAGGACCAAGGGGTAAGGCCATGTCAATGCGCCTAGAGAACAGAGTATCAAGCCACAGAGAACTATTTTCAAGTCTCAGAACTGAATGGAATTTGTCCTGCAGACTTACAAACCTGCTTTAAACCCCTTTTTTCCTTCCAATTTATCTCTTTTGGAATGGGAATGCTTCTCCACCTGTCCCACCATTGCATCTCAGAAACAGATAACTTGTTTTCTATGTATCACAGCTTTAGAAACAGAAGTTATTATTATTTTTTTTTTAGACAGAGTCTCACTCTTGCCACCCAGGCTAGAGTGCAATGGCACAGTCTCGGCTCACAGCAACCTCTGCCTCCCAGCTTCAAGCAACTCTCCTGCCTCAGCCACCCGAGTAGCCGGGACTACAGGTGTGTGCCACTACACCTGGCTAATTTTTGCATTTTTAGTAGAGACAGGGTTTCACTGTGTTAGCCAGGCTGGTCTTGAACTCCTGACCTCAGGTCATCTGCCCGCCCAAAGTGCTGAGATTACAGGCATGAGCCACCAGAGATGCCCAGCAGAGATAGAAATTTTGCTTCAGGATTAACCAAAGTCTTAATCCATCGCCAATTCCAATGATTCAGAAGATGAGATTTGGGACTTTCTGAGTTTATTATATTCAGGTAAGATGTGAGACTTACTTACAGAGTTTACGTAAAAATGGATTAACACTTTTGGGGGCTACTGGGATACAGCACATCTATTTTGTATGTGGAAAGAACATAAATTTTGGGGGGTCCAGAAGGCAGACTGCTATGGGTTGAACTGTGGTCCCCAAGAAATGTATGTGAAGTCCTTTACCCCCAGTGCCTTAGAGAGTAACCTTATTTGGAAAAAGGATCATTGCAAATGTAATTAGGATGAGGTCACATGATGGAGTCGGGCATGCCCCTAATCCAATATGACTGATCTCCTAATAAGAAGATAGCCATATGGAGACACAGACAAAGGAAGAATGGAATGTGAAGATAGAAGCAGAGATTGGGGTGATTAAAAAAAACAACAACAACAAAAACTGTCAACCATTGACACCCATCACTAGAAGCTAGAAGCAAGGAACAGATTTCCCTTAAGAGTTCTCAAAAGGATCCATCCAGCTGATATCTTGATTTCAGACCTGTAGCCTCTTTAATTGTAAGAAGAAATTTCTGCTGCTTCAAGTCACCCAGTTTGTGATATTTTGTTACAGCAGCCCTACTACAGGGGATGTATGAAAAATTGGCTATGAGCTGGTCATGTGTTAGAATTGGGTGATGAATATACGCAGGGTGTTTGTTATATTATTGCTAACTGTTTTATATATTTGACAATTTCAGAAATAAATTCTTAATAAAAGAATGTTATAATAAGTAGATTAAGTATTAAAGCTTTAAAAGCAGAAGCAAACAAATTAGAAAACATTTGAATAAAATTGGAAATAAGCCCCAAAGCTGTTCTTTATATCAGGCATAAAAGAAATTGCTCAAGGCCAGCACAGTGGCTCACATCTGTAATTCCAGCACTTTCAGAGGCCAAGGTGGGCAAATCACCTGATATCAGGAATTTGAGACCAGCCTGGCCAACACGGTGAAACCCTGCCTCTACTAAAAATTTGGGAAAAAAAATTAGCTGAGCGCGATGGTGGACACCTATAATCCCAGCTACTCGGGAGGCTGAGACAGGAGAATGGTTTGAACTTGGGAGGAGGAGGTTGCAGTGAGCCAAGATCGCACCACTGCACTCCAGCCTGGGAAACAGAGTGAGATTCCATCTCAAAAAAAAGAAAAATAAATTTTTGGTTAAGAGTTTAGACAGGCTGGGCGCGGTGGCACACGCCTGTAATCCCAGCACTTTGGGAGGCCGAGGCGGGTGGATCACCAGGTCAGGAGATCGAGACCATCCTGGCTAACAAGGTGAAACCCTGTCTCTACTAAAAATACAAAAAAAATTAGCTGGGCGTGGTGGAGGGCACCTGAAGTCCCAGTTACTCGGGAGGCTGAGGCAGAATGGTGTGAACCCTGGGAGGTGGCGCTTGCAGTGAGCCGAGATTGCGCCACTGCACTCCAGCCTGGGCGACAAAGCAAGACACCGTCTCAAAAAAAAAAAAAAAAAAAGAGAGTTTAGATAAAGGAAAAAACTCCATTTAAATGTTTATGTGAAGAAAACCATAATGGATTACATGGCACAACAACAGTTTCAAAAAATTAAAACCAATTTGAAAACATTAATTATCACAGTTATTTATATTCCCTTAAAAATGATCTATATGCCCCTAGTGTCACATAAGATAAGTTAATCTAGGAGTCTACTTCACTCAGACTTTTTGCAACTAACATGCATTCCTCTGTTTCTTCATCAATGTGGGGAAGAGATGGTACATACAAAAGATTCTTGACATAACCCTATAAGAAGATTATCACATGGTGTGTTATCTGGGAATTTAAATAGTCACAATTCCAGGATATGTCAATGCTATCAACTTTCAAAAAAAAAATAAATTTGACCTATAATGGGGGGGCCAGTTGGGGGTAGGGGAGAAAGAAGCAAACTGTGTATCCTGGAACTCTGTAGCTGGAAAAATTACCAGCAGCAGCAGCCTGATCAAAACTGCAACTTGTTGCCCACCTGAACAACCCATCTCTCTTTTCTAGAAATTAGCATCTATGCTCAATTTCTAATAATGGAATGGTGCCTAGGTACTCATGTTTGTCTAGGTGAAAATAGCTTCTAAATCCAGGTGCTTATACCAGAATTGCTCTCCTGGAAATTTAGGACTGACACATTGAGTCAGTTACCTGTAGGGTAACCTGTAGAATCACAGATTTCTCAAATTTGACCTGTCTTATTTTGATACCATGTTGCCCAGCAATGTAACCTTCCCTGAAGTATCAGTTTTTGTAAAATCTCCCAATCAATTTCTTATCAGATACTAAATACCTATCATCCAGAGTACTCCAGAAGCCAAATAAATATTAAAAACAAAAACAAAAACAAAAAACAGAGATGGGGCCAGGCATAGTGGCTGACTGTAATCCCAGCATTTTGGGAGGCTGAGGTGGAAGAATAACTTGAGGCCAGGAGTTCACGACCAGCCTGGGCTATATATAGCAAGACGCTGTCCCTCTACCAATTCTACCAATATTTTTTTTAAAAACTAGGTGTGGTGGTGGCACCTGTACTCCTAGTTACTCAGGAGACTGAGGTGGGAGGACTGATTGCTTGAGGCCAGCAGTTTGAGGCTATCGTGAGACATAACTGTCCACTGCACTCCACCCTGGGGTGACGGAGTAAGACTCTGTCTCTAAATAAATAAATATTACAGAAAGAAAAGCACTGAGATAGGCAATGTTTGTGAGTGAGATTATAGATTTTAATCTCATGAACAATTTTAAGCTAGCTACTACACACTGCCATTTCCAAAAGTTTAGATTGGAATGCTTGCTGCCTTTGGTAGCTAAGAGAAAAGAAACAACAATGAGGGATATTATAGTGCCATTCTTCCACAGTCCTTATCAAATAAATAGGCCTTTGAGTCTTGGAACTGTTGCGAGTAAGAAAGCAAATAATATATCAAGTTGACAAGCACAAAAGACACAAAGAGGCCAGGCATGGTGGCTCACGCTTGTAATTCCAACACTTTGGGAGGCCAAGGCAGGGAGGTTGTTTGAATCCAAGAGTTCAAGACCAGCCTAGGCAACACAGTGAGATCCCATCTCTAAAAAAAAAAAAAAAAGTAGCCAGACATGATGGTGCATGCCTGTAGTCCCAGCTACTCAGGAGGCTGAGGTGGGAGGATTGCTTGAGGCTGGGAAGTAGAAGCTACAGTGAGCTGTAATTGCACCACTGCACTCCAGGCTGGGCAACAGTGAGATCATGTTGGAAAAAAAAGAAGAGGGGATGTGGAGGGGAGGAGAGACCACAAGAAACAGATGTAATGAATAATAGTTTACTATTCCTGAGAAAAAGAGAATACCAAGTATAAGAGAATGTGTAACTAGGGTTGGGGAGAGAGGGCTAGAGAGAGAGAAGATACAAAGACAACAGAGAGAAGTCAAATAGAAAATTTCAAAATGAGAATCAGCTGATATATCAAAAAGAGCAAAAGAATTTTTTTACAGACAGAACTGCAAGATTTTGCTTTTCAAAATGATTCAATTCTCCAAAAAAGAAAAATTAATTTAAGCACTCATCTAAGTAACTAGTATAAAGTGCCAAGCAAAAATAAACATTTATTAGATATAGACAAATGCAAATATATTCAATGCTTTCATACAAATATGAATATCAGGGGCCTTATTATCATCTCGTTAATACATGCCAGTGAACAATTTGTAGACACAAGACTTGTTTTACAGACAGGGTAATATGTTCCATGAACACAAGCCAGGAATTTAAAACTTAGTGTCTATCTCTTCATTCCAAGAAATGTTTCAATTAACTCACTGTGTGTGTGTGTGTGTGTGTGTGTTTGTGTGTGTGTGTGTGTGTTCTCTCAGGTGATGGTGATGTGCCTAGCACTTATATTCTTGAAATGGAAAACCCATTCTGATATTTCTTCCTCCCTCTTCTCCGTCACATTAAACTGATCACCAGGCTGGTCAGCTGAAGCTCTTACATATTACTGAATGTCTCTGTCCCATTGTTCCTACTATTCAGATCCTCATTAGTACCTCTGGGACACTGTCAGAGTCTAAATAGATTCTAGGTCTCTTGTCTCTTCTATCTTCCATCTCCCAATCCTCCTTCCCCCGATCCCTTAGAATGACAGACCTAAGCAAATCCTTTCTGAACATAAAAACCCTTCAACAGGGATAAACTTTAGGCTCCTTAACATGATGCATGAGGTGCTTTAACATCTGACCCTTGACAGTCTCTCTCAGCATTCTGCCTAGCGCATTCAGGGTCTTCATAATACCACCCTTTCTCCCTGCCACCATCCCAAATCCCTCCCCCTGCTCACCGCTGTCCTTCTTATTTCCCACGTCAAAGCTTCTGCTCCTTCAATCTGTAAAATTAACAGCCACTCATGTGCTCCTTCCTTTCTCCTCTCTTCACAGCCAGCACCTGGAGGTTTCTTACTCTTAGGAAAAACTGCGACCTTTTCTAAGATACCTCCTCCCTCTTTCCTCAGTCCTGTTAAAGGTTAGGTGGACATTCGCTGTTCCTCGAAAATCCTTGCACATATTACTGTTTAGCAATCACTGATTTATGTACATCTATCCACCATACAGACCCGGTACATACAAGAGGACATTCCATAAATGAGGACAAGATGAATGGGCAGATAGATGAAATGTTCAGCTTCCCTATTTCCCTGAAACCTCATTTTTGGGAGTCCTAAAACCCACAAAGAATATTAAGTGCTTTCAAAAATATCTTTTACTTGGCCAGGTGCAGTGGTTTACACCTGTAATCCCAGCACTTTCGGAGGCTAAGGCCACTGGATCACTTGAGGTCAGGAGCTCGAGCCCAGCCTGGCCAACATGGCAAAACCCCGTCTCTACTAAAAACACTAAAATTAGCCGGGCATGGTGGTCCACGCCTATAATCCCAGCTACTCAGGAGGCTGAGGCATGACGAGAATCACTTAAACCTGGGAGGCAGAGAGGGTGCACTGGGCCAAGATCACACCACTGCACTCCAACCTGAGTGATGGAGTGAGAATCTGCCTCAAAAAAAAAAAAAAAAAAAAATTAGCTGGGTGTGGTAGTGTATGCCAGTAATCCCAGCTACTCGAGGGGCTGCGGGAGGAGAATCGCTTGAACCTGGGAGGCGGAGGTTGCAGTAAGCCGAGATCTCAGCACTGCACTCCAGCCTGGGCGACAGAACAAGACTCCATCTCAAAAAAAAAAAAAAAAAAAAAAAAAAGTCCTGGCCAGTGCGGTGGCTTACACCTGCAATCCCAGCACTTTGGGAGGCCAAGGTGGGCGTATCACGAGGTCAGGAGATCGACACCATCCTGGCCTGCAGTCCCAGCTACTTGGGAGGTTGAGGCAGGAGAATGGCTTGAACTCGGGAGGTGGAAGTTGCAGTGAGCCAAGATCGTGCCACTTCCACTCCAGCCTGGGCCACAGAGCGAGACTCTGTCTCAAAAAAAAAAAAAAAAAAAAAAAAAAATCTTTTACACAGACACTAAATATACTGATAAAAACTTAACTGCTATCCACTACTATTACTTTTGGAAAAAAATAAGGGGGAGACAGGTTAGCAATTTCTAAGACTTCCATTAGGTTTACTCTTACAATTAGATGACATCATGTTTTTTGATGTTTTTGTTTGTTTCTTTGGCCTATGATCATCCTTCCTATACTTATAAACACTCTTTACTTCAGGGCCATCCAATAAAGAAGGACAATTAAAAATATATATATACACATATAATATACTCATCATCTGCTAACTACTCTCTATGGAAACTGTAGCTTTCTAAAATGAATGCTTCCTTGACTCTGAATACAAACTTCTACCCCAAAAAAGTTCACACATCTCTTTGTTGCCACAATCTTCACATTTCTGAACTTATTAAAAGGTAATTTTAACAAAATATGTCAGTGAAATCATGAGTTAATGCATGTAACAGAAGAAAATATTAGCAGTCGAAATATAAAAATAGGATCCAATGATTTAAATTTTACAAAAACTGGCCACTGGCCAGGCGTGCTGGCTCATGACTGTAATCCCAGCACTTTGAGAGGCTGAGGTAGGAGGATTCCTTGAGACCAAGAGTTAGAGACCACCCTGGGCAACATAGGGAGATCCTGTCTCTATAAAAAATAAATAGACCAGGCACACTGGCTCACACCTGTAATCTCAGAACTTTGGGAGGCAGCCAAGATGGGCAGATCACTTGAGGCCAGGAGTTCAAGCCCAGCCTGACCAATGTGGCAAAAACCTGCCTCTACTAAAAATACAAAAAAACTAGCTGGGAGTGGTGATGCATGCCTGTAATCCCAGCTACTTGGGAGGCTGAGGCACGAGAATTGCTTAAACCCAGGAGGTAGAGGTTGCAGTGAGCCAAGAGTGAACCACTGCACTCCAGCCTGGGTGACAGAGCAAGACTCTGTCTCAAAAAAAACAACAAAACAAACAGACAAATAAATAAAAGGAAGTTAAGCTATGAGGACACAAAGGGATCAGAATGATACACAATGAACTTTGGGGACTTGGGGGAATGGATGGGAATGGGGTGAGAGATAGAAGACTACACATTGGGCACAGTGTAAACTGCTTGGGTGATGGGTACACCAAAATCTCAGAAATCACCACTAAAAAACTTAGTCATGTAACCAAATACCATGTGTTCCCCAAAAACCTATTAAAATAAATAAATAAATATTTTTAAACCTGGCCATTATATATTTAACGACATGTAAAAAACTTAGCAGGTCAATACAGTGAATTCTCTGCTATTTAGATATACAATAAAGATATTCTAGCGAATTTTTTTCCTAGTACTCACAAAATTTCATCTTTTTCTAAATTCCACAATGTTCTAGCCACATAGGATTATTTTTTATTCTCTGAACATGCCTACCACTTCTTCCCTTTGCACCTGCTACCCTAAGGTTACGTCGCTTTCTCTGTCTGGAATTTTTATTTGATCCTTTTCTGCACAGGTCAAATGCCTAATTATTCTGCAAAGCCCTAGAAATTCTTTGTACGCCTTACTCAATTCCTGAGACAAGAATAATCCCTCCTTTCGTTATTTACCCATAATACTCCATTCAGCCTTATTAGTATGTAATATATATTTTAATTTTCATACACGTATTTACTTGTCTTCCTACTTGAGGAGGGGAAACCCCCTATTTTATTTAACCTTGAATTCGTGGTGTCTAACACAATGCTTGATACAAAGTAGGTCCATAGTAAATGCCCAGTAAATAAATGTTCCCAAACTTATCCTTTATGACCTACCATCCAGTAAGGACTGATGTCTCCAAACCATTTTCCAATCATTCCTGTCATTTCAGAATTGCATGCCCCATTATTAGGCATAAACAATACATATGAACAAAATCTTTTCATTAACTTTTTTTATTTTTTTGAGACAGGGTCTCACTTTGTTACCTAGGCTGGAGTACAGTCACACAATCATAGCTCACTAAAGCCTTGACCTCTCAGGCTCAAGTGATCCTCCCACTTCAGCCTCTCGAGTAGTTGGGAGGGACGACAGGCGAGCACCACCACGTCCGGCTAATTGTTTTTCTTTTTTGCAGAGGTGGGGTCTCAGAATGTTATCCAGGCTGGTCTGGTACTCCCGGGCTCAAGCAATCCTCCTACTTCAACCTCCCAAAGTACTGAAATTATAGGTGTGATCCACCATACCCAGTCCATTAACTTTTTTTCTTTTTTGTTTTTTGTTTCTTTGCTTACTGTTCTTTCTTGAGACAGGGTCTTGCTCTGTTGCCCAGGCAGGGTTACAGGGGCACAATCACGGTTCACTGCAGCCTCGACCTCCTGGGCTCAAGGGATCCTCCCACAGCAACCTCTTGAGTAGATGGGACTACAGACGCGTGTGCCTCCCCACACCTGGCTAAATTTTTTCTTTTTTGTAGAGACGGGGTCTCACTTGTTGTCCAGGCTGGTCTCAAACTTCTGGGCTCAGGCGATACTCCTGCCTGGGCATCCCAAAGTGCTAGGACTAAAGGCATGACTGAGCCTATTCTAACACTAAGTAGAACAAAACAAATCATCAACAACAAAAATCCGACAAACATAAAGCGATCGCATATAAGAAAAGCAATAAAAAGGAAAGAAATAGAAGAAAAAAAGTAAACTTGATAAACAGATACACCATGTTTCTGGAAGGAAAGATTCAATATTGTAAAAATATATTCATCCCTAAAACAGTATTTCACGGTAACTCTAATATAGTCTAAATTGTGCTTTTATTAGTCCTAATGTTCATCTAGAAAAATAAATACATGACAGTATTTGTCTTACCATGTATATAAAGCCACAATAATTTAAAATAGCGTGTGTGGTGCCAGGATAAAAATAGACACACCAGTGGAACACATAAAAAGTCCAGAAACATACTGAAGTATTCAATAATTTAGTAATGATTCAAATAATATTTCAAATCACAATGGAAAACATAGATTATTCAGCAATAGTGTCGAAAAAGCTGACTAACCAGGTGGGAAGGGAAAGTTGGGCACGTATCTTACCATATTCTAAAACTAATTCTAGGCTAATAAAATGTTTATATCTAAATAATTCCTTCTTTGGTCTACCTTCACTCCTTTTCTACTTGAACATTTTAGTCTTAAAGCCATGAGATGGGGCTGGGCCCATATAGTGGCTCATGCCTGTAATCCTAGCACCTTGGGAAGCCAGAGCAGACAGATCACTTGAGCTCAGGAGTTCAAGATCAGCCTGGGCAACATGATGAAACCTCAACTCTGCAAAAAAATACAAAAAACTTAGCCAGGTGTGATGGGTGCGCCTGTAGTCCCACATACTTAGAGGGCTAAAGTGGAAGGACTGCTTGAGCCCAAGAGGTCAAGGCTGCAGTGAGCCAAAACTGCACCACTGCACTCCAGCCTGGGTGACAAAGTGAGACCCTGTCTCAAAAAAAAAAAAAAAAAAAAAAAAGCCATGAGGTGGGTTCAAGCATAGTAATTATCCCTGCTGGGGAAGAGGGGGCAGTCCAATACAAGTATAAGAGCATGAGTAAAGTTGGCTCCCCTAAGGGGTTGCGGATAGGGGTGGGGACAATCTCAGAGCAAGGTGAAAAGATCAACCAAAGTGGAAGTAGTGAACTGAAGCTGAATATCAAATCCCAAGAGGGGTGAAAAGGACTGGCATGCAGGAAAGCAGCAGCAACCCTGAACTGGGTTAGAATAGCATCTGTGTTAGGTGGAGCAGCAACAGAAGGTATGTCAAAGCAGCAGAGATGATCAAATAAGTAAACTATTAAACATATTAAGAGTCAGGTTTCTGTCTGAGAATCATAAATATGGGGGAAAAAATTAAAATGAACCCTGTTTTGCTGGGCTAGATTTGGAGAAGTTACCATGAGCATATGGAGTTCAATATATAGAGATGGATACAGTAATAGAGATTTGTGTGTGTATGTATATTCACATAATGAATCAAAAGTATTGTGACCTCACAGCTTGTTCTTTTTGTTTTTTGAGATTGGAGTCTCATTCTGTCGCCCAGGCTGGAGTGCAGTGGCACAATCTTGGCTTACTGCAACCTCCGCTTCCCAGGTTCAAGCAATTCTCCTGTCTCAGCCTCCTGAGTAGCTGGGATTACAGGCATCCACTACCATGCCCAGCTAATTTTTTTTTTCTTTTTTTTGAGACGGAGTCTCACTCTGTCGCCCAGGCTGAGGTGCAGTGGTGTGATCTCAGCTCACTGCAACCTCCACTTCCCAGGTTCAAGCAATTCTCCTGCCTCAGCCTCCTGAGTAGTGGGATTACAGGCGCCCGCTACTACACCCGGCTAATTTTTGTATTTTTTAGTAGAGACGGGGTTTCGCCATCTTGGTCAGGCTGGTCTTGAACTCCTGACCTCGTGATCCACCCGCCTGGGTCTCCCAAAGTGCTGGGATTAGAGGCGTGAGCCAGCAGGCCCAGCCATTTTTTTTTTTTTTTTTTTTTTTTTTTTGAGACAGACTCTCACTCCGTTATTCAGGCTGGAGTGAAGTGGTGTGATCTTAGCTCACTGTACCCTCTCTGTCTCCAGGACTCAAGTGCTTCTTGTCATGCCTCAGCCTCCCAAGCAGCTGGGATTACAGGCGTGCACCACCATGCCCAGCTAATCTTTGTATTTTTAGTAGAGACGGGGTTTCATTGGCTAGGCTGGTTTCAAACTCTGGACCTCAAGTCATCCCGCTGGCTTCGGCCTCCCAAAGTGCTAGGATTACAGGCATGAGCCATCACACCTGGCCCACAGTTTTCTACATAGATATGGAAACAATAGATGTGAATTTATAGAAATATGTATCTCCGTAGGAACACACACACACGCAAACACACATTTCCTAGCCACGCTGACTGAGAGTAGCAATAACCCACACCTAGCACCCACTTTGGCTTCTAAATATTATTCTCACATAAAAGAAATCAAGGTTACTCAGAGAAATGGTGATTTCAGAACTACAGCAGGAATAATACAAGATGAGCCTAGATTATACTGTTGTGTCAGAAGTAGAGAAATGCTTCTCTGAAATGATAGGTCAAAAGACACAGAAGCCAGCTTAAAGAGGTCCCACCAGGCAAACCTGAGACAGTATGAACATCAAAATAAATGACATTAGTGGAATATGACCCATTAAAATAAAATAGCATAAGTCCATACTAATACAAATAATCAGGAAGTAAAGAAAGCTTCACCTTACAGTGGAATGTCAACTGATGAATGTAAAAGAAAGGGTGAAATTAGAAAACCACTGCTTGCCATCAATCCTAGTCATAAATTAGGTCAAGAAACATCAATGAATGCTAAAATTAGTGAGGAAAAGGCACAAGGAACAAGATGTTTATATATGAAGTACTTCCCCCACAAAATCCATACTGACTATAAAGAGAAAAAAGATTAATCTCACTGTGGAGAAAACTGACAGACACACCTTAACCAAGTGATCAAGGAAAAACTGAAATTATGTACCACCTGATAGGATGCAAAGAAAAGAACCCAGAATCACATATGTGATACTCCTGCTAAAAACATAACTATTTAATCATGATGAAATATCAGGCAAATCCAAATAGGGGGTCATTCTACAAAATAACTGGCCTGTAATATTCAGAAGTATCAAAGTTATGAAACTCAGGGAAAGACTGAGTTACTATTTGAGATTTAAAAAGACCAAAGAGGCCCGGGCGGGGTGGCTCACGCCTGTAATCCCAACACTTTCGGAAGCTGAGGCAGGCAGATCACTTGAGGCCAGGAGTTCAAGAGCAGACTGGCCAACATGGCAAGAGCCTGTCTTTACTAAAAGCACAAAAAAATTAGCTGGATGTGGTGGTGTACACCTGTAATCCCAGCTACTCAGGAGGCTGAGGCACAAGAATCACTTGAACCCAGGAGAGACTGTGCTACTGCACTCCAGCCTGGGTGACAGAGCGCGACTCTGCACAAAAATAAAAATAAAAATAAATAAAATGACCAAAGAGTCAAAATGCAGTTTGTGATTCTTTTGATATAAAGAATATGCCTACAAAAATATGAATGGGCTCCAAAGATCAGAGAGTAAAAATGTATCGCTGTTAATTTCCTTATTTTGATGGCATATTGTATATTCCCAAGAGAGTATCCTTCTTTATGGGAAACTCTGAAGTATTCAGGGGTGACAGCATATTATATTGGTAAGTTACTCTCAAATGGTTTAGGGAAGGAAGAGTTCTTTTGTCCTATTCCTGCAACCTGTTTGTAAGTTTTAATGCTTTTAAAATTAAAAAGAAAAACAAGGTTTTTAAAAATGAACTTCCAAAGCACTAAAAAAAAAAAAAAGTGCATTAATATAAAGATTTTCTTTGCACAGCATCAAAGGCAGAAACAATAAAGAGCATTTGCGTAAATTACCTCAAAAATGTAAACTTCTGCATTAGAAAAAATTAACCTGC
This sequence comes from Pongo pygmaeus, assembly GCF_028885625.2. Classification (NCBI taxonomy): domain Eukaryota; kingdom Metazoa; phylum Chordata; class Mammalia; order Primates; family Hominidae; genus Pongo; species Pongo pygmaeus. The sequence continues at coordinate 21,739,107 of NC_072381.2, read as the reverse complement.
TAGAATCCCAACAACAAAAGCTATGAAGACATAATAAAATTAAAAACCAAATGTTAAATTATGGGAAAAAACACACACAGCAAATATATAAGACAAAATAATATGATCTCTAACATAAAACACTTTGTAAAAAAAATTATAATATTAAAATAAACAGATATGGGAGGTCAATTAACATACATGAATAATCTTCAAAAAAAAAAAAAACTTTAAAATAATTAACCTTACCAGTACTCAAACTCTTTCAAACATTTTAATATTTTTTTTTACTAGAAAGAAGAGCAAAGTTTTTTAAGGGTAACACAGTGTACCTAACATAATATAGGGTTATGAGCAATCTCACATATAGCTAATACAGTGTAACTTCCAGAGGACAATTTCACACAATGTATTTATTGAAGCTTCCAAAATGTTCACACACTTTTACACAGATGCTAGCAGTGTATACTAAATGCCAGACACCAAACTAGGCCCTTCAACTACAAAGGGTTGCTTAATTAAATTTACAGTTTGTTGAATCTCATGATATTTTGTATTACAGACTAAGTATCTATTAAAAATACAGCAGAAACACAATTTATTGACTCACAAAAGATGCTGTGTAAGTTTCAAAAGCAAACAAAAAATATAAGCAAAAACGATTCAACTTTTTTGTAAGCATATACTATATGCAAAAATACACAGAAAAAAACCTGGATGAGCCTGAATAAGATTATGAATGATTTTTGTCTTGTATTTATTTACTTGCCTGTATTTTCAAGTTTTTAAAATAAATATTAATTACAAAATAAAAAGTTTTTTTACACAAAAACATTTAAAATCTTAAAGCTGGCTGCAATTTCTTCCACGGATGGAATGTGTACCTTCAATTAAATAGTAAAACTATATTTAAAGGCACATTGGGTAATGGTAAAACCTAAAATGCACAGGAGAATAAAACAATAATATATATGTACTAAATGAAGAAAAATATACAGGAAAAAAGCAAACTTTTTTTTAAGGCCAACAATAAAAACCATATCTTGGGGTACCAATAACTTTGGGAGGAGGAGACAAGTAACATTCTAATATAGGACTGTTCTTCAAAAAAGAATGTATGATACATTGTAATGAATATTACACAAAATAATAATTCAAATTTAACAGACTCTTGATACTTGAAAGCGCAAAAGAGGTAATTCATAAAGCACCAATCTGTAAGGATTAAAATATCCTGTAAATCGTAGAATACTAAATACCTAGGTTACTATAAAAGGTAACACAGTTTTGCTTGCTTTGTACTCCTGTGACCTTAGTAACATATTAATAACATTTTAATGACTATAGTTTGGCATAGTAATTTTTTTACCAAATCTCCCTGAATTTGATGGAGACCTGTGATTTTAAAAATACAAAAACTTCCTTTCTACTTCCCAGTAGTGATATTCAAACAGTAATAAAATAACATCCACTGTACCTTATTATAACGATCATGCGGAACAGACTGTAAAACAATTGGTTCCATTGTGGAAACATTGGCAAATTGTACCTCTGGAATATACAGGGCACAAACCACATGGGCCCAACCTAAAAGTAAATGAATAAATGTCATCTTTTCAGTTTTATCAAAAGCAAATTAACATCATTAACTTCTTTAACAGATCCCTTAAATGTCTATTGAAACAAATGCACGACAAGGACATTAACAAATTCTCATTGCTGTCTTACTTCCATTGCTTGAGAATACTCAAACCACTACCAAAAAAAAGCATTCTTAATCATTTCCCCAGTTATGATGTACAGTTACATAAATAAAGGGAAACATTTATAAATTCAGATGTTGGCACTAACACTTTATACAGGTAGACTAAATATTCAGATCAACACTACTTCTGAGAACCACTATAAAAGGAGTTTTTAAAAGTTTAATACTTATGATAAAATTTAATTATCTTAATCATTTTAAATGTCAACATGAAATTATCTTAGTGTCAATATTTTTAATATTAGTAATAACAATCATTTCACTATTTTAATTTGAAATGTGTTAAATTTCATATTAAATTTTTTTTTTTTTGAGATGGAGTTTCGCTCTTGTTGCCCAGGCTGGAGTGCAATGGCGCGATCTCGGCTCACCGCAACCTCCGCCTCCCAGGTTCAAGCAATTCTCCTGCCTCAGCCTCCCAACTGAAGGTATTAAAGAGCCGATATGATAGTGAGGAGTTTCTGGGCTAAAACCGGAAAAGAATGAAAGTCCTAGGTAGTTTTTGGCCACTTTTGCCCAGGGAACATTTGCCTATTTCAGAGAAAGCGGTGGTGAGGATGAAGGGTCCTTTTTATTTTATTTTATTTTATTTTTTGAGACAGAGTTTCGCCCTTGTTGCCCAGGCTGGAGAGCAATGGCGCGATCTCGTCTCACCGCAACCTCCGCCTCCCGGGTTCAAGCAATTCTCTTGTCTCAGCCTCCCCAGTAGCTGGGATTACAGGCATGCACCACCACAACCGGCTAATTTTGTATTTTTAGTAGGGGTGGGGCATCTCCATGTTGGTGAGGCTGGTCTTGAACTCCCGACCTCAGGTGATCCGCCCACCTCAGCCTCCCTAAGTGATGGGATTACAGGCGTGAGCACCACGCTCAGCCTGAAGGGTACTTTTGACAAACTCAGAGGCCTAACAGTACAGGCATGTACATTCACAACCAACCAACAGAAAAAGGGAACAAGTAAACCCCTCTCCTTTCAGATGCAACACTGAAGGGCAAACCAGAGGTAAGAATACACAAAAGGTACATAGACCCTCAAAGAGACTACACCAGGCCTCTGACCATCTCAAACTGAAATTTGACGAAGGTAATCCTAAATTACAACCCCCAAGGCACCAAGCAGATGCAAATATACATCTATCCTCTCTAAAAGAAAACAGTATCATCTTGACTACAAACAATTTCTACCCTTTTTTTTTTTTTTAAGACAAAGCCTTGGTCTGTCGCCCAGGCTGGACTGCACTGGCATGATTTCGGCTCACTACAACTTCCTCCTTCCAGTTCAAGCAATTCTCCTGCCTCAGCCTCCCAAGTAGCTGGGATTATGGGTGCCCACCACCACACGGGGCTAATTTTTGTATTTTTAGTAGAGACAGTGTTTCACTATGTTGACCAGGCTGGTCTCGAACTCCTGACCTCAAGTGATCTGCCAGTCTCAGCCTCCCAAAGTGGTGGGAATACAGACATGAGCTACCACACCCAGCCTAAAATTTCTTCATTACATATAATTTCCAGCACAATAAGTACCAAAGACATGACAGACAAGACAATATGAATGAAAATAAGGAGAAACAAGAAAATCAAAACAGATCAGCATTTTGGAGTTATCAGATAAAGATTTTAAAATAAGTATGCTTACTATGATCAAGTACACACAAGACAAAATTCTAAATTGACGCAAATAACTGAAAACTATAATAATAAATTAAAATTCCAGAAGTAAAGAGGAAATTTAGAAATCAGCCAGGCACAGTGGCTCACACCTGTAAGCCCAGCACATTGGAAGGTTGAGGCGGATCGCTTGAGATCAGGAGTTCAAGACCACCCTAGGCAATAAAGTGAGACCCCATCTCTACAAAAAAAAAATAATGAGTCAGGTGTGGCGGCATGCACCTATAGTCCGAGCTACTCAGGAGGTTGAGGTGGGAGGACTGCTTGAGCCCAAGAGTTTGAGGCTGCTGTGAACTATAATTGTGCCACTGCAATCCAGCCTGGGTGATAGAGACCCTATCTCAAGAAAAAAAAAAAAAAAATCAATGGGTGGGATTAACAACGGTTTAGACATGGATGAAAAGAGAATTAGTAGGAACAAAACAGGTCAGAAGAAATCCAGAATCTTAGCACAAAAGTAAGAAATACAAAAAATGGAATAAGACACATGAAAAATGTAATAGGCAGGCAGATCTAACACACATGTAATCAGAGTCTCAGAGAAAATATGAGAGAGAAAATGGCATGAAAGCATTATCTGAATTGATAATACCTAAAAATTTTCCAGAACAGAAGACCCAAAGCCACTGACTGAAGAACCACTATAAATCAGAGTAAATAAAGATATACATCAAGGGACAATAAAACTACAGAAAACTAAGGGAAAGAAATGAAAATCTTAAAGACAAAAGGCAAGTTATCAAACGAAAAACTAGATAACTAAATAAAGCCAGAAAACATTTTTTAAAAGATTTCCATTAAAGGGAACACCAAACAATTTTCCTTGAGTAATAGGAAAATGATTCCAGAAGGAAGCTCAGAATTGAAGAAAAATATAAAGAGTGATAAACATGTAGGTACATTTAATATATAATGAACATATAAAACAATAATGCCTTCACACTCATTTACAACACAAATGACCACTTACATTAAATATTAAAACACTGGTAGGGTTTGTGAATGTATGTAGCTTTCCTATAAACTATAACAAAGACTGGAAAAAGAACAAGTAAAAGAAGTCTATATGGTTTCATTCTACATTTCGTGTTAAGTGGTACACACAGGCCAGGTGCAGTGGCTCACACGTGTAATCCCAACACTTTAGATAGCTAAGGCGGGCAGATCACTTGAGGTCAGGAGTTTCAGACCAGCCTGGCCAATACAGTGAAACCATGTCTCTACTAAAAATACAAAAATTAGCTGAGTGTTGTGGTGTGTGCCTGTAGTCCCAGCTACTCAGGAGGCTGAGGCAGGAGGACTGCTTGAACCTGGGAGGTGGAGGTTGCAGTGAGCCGAGACAGTACCACTGCAGTCCAGCCAGGGCAACACAGCGAGACTCCATTTCAAAAACAAAAAAAAAAAAAGTGGTACACTCAGTACACTGAATTTACTGATAAGAAAATTATAATCCCTACAGCAACCACTATATAGATAAATATAAATACTTGTGTATATATATAGGAAGAGATATGGCCAAAAAGGCAATTTAAGGCAATTTGATATAATTAAATTTAAATGCAATACTAATTAGCTGCATTGTTAAACTGATTAAAATACAGCACTAAAAAAAAATCACAAAAAGAACAGAAGAGAACTAAGAAATAAGAGGGAAAAATCAATGTTACGAACAAACAGCAGAAGACTTCTACTTCTGTCCAAGATAGACTAAGAGAGTCAAGAGAAAGTCACAAGGGAAACTGGAAAATGTATTAAATGGAATGGCAACAAATATGAAATTTATCAAAACTTGAGACATAGGCTGGGGGCAATGGTTCATGCCTACTAATCGCTGGAGCTCAGGAGTTCGAGACCAGCCTGGGCAACATGGTGAAACCCTGTCTCTACAACAAATACAAAAACATCAGTAGGATAAGGTGGCATGCACCTGTAGTCCCAGCTACTCAGGGGCTAAGGTAGGAGGATCGCTTGAACCCAGGAGGTCAAGGCTTCAGTGAGCCAAGATCACATCACTGCCCTCCAGCCTGGGTGACAAACTGAGACCCTGTCTCAAAACAACAACAACAGCAAAAAAAAACCAACAAAAACAAAAAAACACAACTTGTGGGATTCAATAACAGCAATAGAGAGGAACTTACAGCATATACATTTTCATTAGAAAAGAATATCTAAAATAAAAGACCTAAGGTTCCACCTTTATAAGTTAGAAAACAAGAGGAAAATACAGCACATAGTAAGTACTAGGAAGGAAATAAGAGCAGAAGTTTAACAAAATAGAAAACAGGGAGATGGCATAAAAAATTAACAAAGCCCAAAACTTTCTTTAAAAAGGTCAATAAAACTGAACAATTCTATTTGGACTGGTCAAAAAAATAAAAATAAAAACAAAGAAAAAACCAGAACACAAGTCACCAACATCAAGAATAACAATGGGGTAATTACTACCATTGCTAGCAAAATTAACAAAATAATAATAAAATACTATTGGCAGCCGAGTGTGGTGGCTCGTGCCTGTAATCCCAGCACTCTGGGAGGCCAAGGCGGGTGGATCACCTGAGGTCAGGAGTTCAAGACCAGACTGGCCAACATGGTGAGATCCCGTCTCTACTAAAAATACAAAAACTAGTTGGGCATGGTGGTGCCTGCCTGTAATCCCAGCTACTTGGGAGGCTGAGGCAGAGAATCACTTGAACCTGGGAGGTGAAGTCTGCAGTGAGCCGAGATCATGCCACTGCATTCCAGCTTGGGTGACAGAGCAAGACTCCATCTCCAAAAAAAAAAAAAAATACTATTGGTAATGTTAGTCCAACAATTTCAGCAACTTATACAAAGTAGTTAAATTTCTTGGAAAAATAGAGCGCACCAAAATTGACTTAAGTATATAAAAATAGGTCAGACCCAAGGGCTCAAGCCTGTAATCCCAACACTTTGGGAGGATGAGGCAGGAAGATAGCTTGAGCCCATATGTTCGAGACCACCCTCGGCAACAAAGCGAGACCGCGTGTCTCTACAAAAAATACAAAAAGAAAAAAATATTAGCCAGGCATGGTGTGCCTGTGGTCCCACCTATTCAGCAGGCTGAGGCAGAAAGATCACTTGAATCCAGGAGTTTGAAGCTGCAGTGAGCTATGACTGCCATCACTGCTCTCCAGCCTGGGCAACAAAGTGATACACTGTTAAAAAAGACAGAGAGAGAGAGAGAGAGAGAGAGAGAGAGAGAGAGAGAGACAGACAGAGAAAGGGGAAGGGGAAGGGAAAGGGAATGGAAAGGGGGAAAAGGAATGTCTCTATAATTTCGCCAAAAAACGAATTTATCAAAAATTTTCCCAGAAAAGTTTCAGTTTCTCACGAAGTTCTATATAGAATTCAAAGAAAAATAACACCAAATTTACAAAAACTGTTTCATTTTAAGTGACTAGCATAATCCTCAACAAACACCTGACAAAACCACTATAATTCTTAAAGAAACACAGAATGAAAGTACATGACAAAAACAAAATATATGTCAGGAGATGGACAAGTGAATTTACAATATCCTAAAAGTTTCAGAGGATTCAGAAAGAGGAAAAAAGCACACAGTAATGTTAACTTTTTTAAGCTAATAGGGTAGAATGGAACGAGTGAAACAAACCAGAATAGGCGATATTTAATAAGATGGAAGATTTACACCAGGTGCAGTGGCTCATTCCTGTAATTCCAACACTCTCAAAGCTGAGGCAGGAAGATCACTTGAGCCCGGGACTACAAAGCTACAGTGAGCTAGGATCCTGCTACTTGCACTTCAGCCTGAACAACAGAATGAAAACCTGTCACTTAAAAAAAAAAAAAAAAAACTTTGGAATAGTGAAGGCCTTTCTAAATAATAACTCAAAATACAGACATCATGAAAGATTAATAAATTGAACAAAATTAAAATCAGAAACTCATGCATGGTAAAAAAAATTTTTTTTAAAAGCACAATATAAACAAAGACTAACCAGATGGGCAAAATTAGTCCAACTCATATCAAAACAGCATAATAATATATGAGGGGCTCCTTATGAACACTCCAATAAATCAAACTAAAAAGATCAACAACTGTGGCTGGGCATGGTGGCTCACACCTGTAGTCCCATCACTTTGGGAGGCCAAGGTGGGTGGATCCCATCTCTACTAAAAATAAAAAAATCAGCTGGGCATGATGGCGTGTGCCTATAATCCCAGCTATTCCAGTGAGTGAGGCAGGAGAGTCCCTTGAATGGGGGAGGCAGAGGCTGCGGTGAGCCAAGATCAAGCCACTGCACTACTCCAGCCTACGTGACAGAGGGAGACCCTGTCTCAACAAAAAAAAAAAAAAAAAAAGAAAAAGATCAACAACCAAGTTAAAAAACAGATCACAGAAGAGAAAAAACAAATTGCTCTTCAAACTATAAAAAGATGTGAACTTCACTAATATTAAGAGAAATGCAAAACTACTGCTTGGATATACAAACTTTTACCTGTTAGATTACCAAAGGTATGAAGAACAGCTTTTTTATTCATATATTGGTAAAACTGGGAACATATATTGGTAAAACTACAGGGCAAATAATTTGGGACTATCTATCAAAATTAACTGCAAAACTCCTTTGACTCAATGTTTCCACCTATGGAAATTAATAATCCTATAGATATACTTGTATACAAGCAAAATGACATACATACAAAAGTTAGTCATCAAAGTAGAAGATCAGAAAGTGCATCAAGAACTGATTGGATATTAGATAACATGGTTAAAAAGAAAAAAAAAGCTCTATACTGAAAACAAGATAAATTGTTCATGCCGGGTGCGGTGACTCACACCTGTAATCTCAACATTTCGGAAGGCCGAGGCAGTAGGATCATTTGAGGTCAGGAGTTCAAGACCAGCCTGGCCAACATCGTGAAACCCCATCTCTACTAAAAATATAAAAATTAGCCGGGCGTGGTGGCACATACCTGTAATCCCAGCAACTTGGGAGGCTGAGGCAGGAGAATCGCTTGAGCCCGGAAGGTGGAGGTTGCAGTGAGCTGAGACTGCACCACTGCACTCCAGCCTGGGCAAATGAGCAAAGCTTCAAAAAAGAGAAAATCGAAGAAAAAAGAAAAGAAAAGTCTCAAAAAAAACAGATAAATTGTTCAGTGAAATAAATTAAGATGCAGAAGAGTATATAATATTAACCCATTTGTATAAAGATGGAGGGAGTAAATAAGTCTTTGTCTATTCACATTTGAATATGCAAAATAAACCTAGAAAGATATGCAAGAAAGTAATTATTACATAGTAGCAGGAAAGCTATTGATAAACTGGGCAGATGGGGAAGAGGAATAACAGGAAGAGTTTTCAACATATTTTTAAATTCTGTACAATCTGACTGTATAACATAGTCTGAAGATTAAATTGTAAAATATATATAGCTAGCCAAAATCATTCTATTTTTCCCTTTTATTTACTCACACCACTACTCTAGCCTATGCCAAAACTACTTTAGAGGTGGCTACCCAAAATGGAGAAGAGTATAGTAATAGCAGCTTAACCTTTTTTCAGCTGCTTCATCACATATGCCATGGTCTAATAAACTTATGTCTACACATTTCAGAATAGTACTGAGCTGTAGAAAAATATGATTTCTCTGACAACGATAACTGAAAGTGGACAAGAAAATGAGTAATATACAAGGGTTCATAGGAAAGCATACCAAAATGTGATACAGAAGTCAGCTTTTTTTTTTTTTGACACAGGGTCTCACTCTCACCCATCCCAGGGACTGAAGTACAGTGGCGTGATCATGGCTCATTGCAGCCTCAACCTCCCAGACTCAAGCCATCCTCCTGCTCAGTTTCCCAAGTAGCTGGAACTGCAGGCATGTGCCACCATGTGTAACTAAGTCTTTTTATTTTTATTTTTTATATTTACTTTTGCAGAGACCAAGGTCTCCCTATGTTGCCCAGGATGGTCTCAGACTCCTATGCTCCAGTGAGCCTCCTACCTTGGCCTCTCAAAGAGCTGGGATTACAGGTGTCAGGCAGCACACCCAGCCTAAAAGTCAACATTTCTTTATATTCAAGCAACAAAGATCCTCAGAGTTAAATAAAATTAACATTCACTAGAAACATCATCTGTCTAGAGATACACAAAACAGAAAAAAAGAATCTAAAACAACAGATTTTAGGTCTAACAACAACAACAAAAAATGTGGCTCATTTTTCAAAAAAAAAATTCCTAACATAAGAAACTATACCCATTTTAAAAAATACTTTTTTTTTTTTTTGGAGACAGTCTCCTTCTGTCACACAGGCTAATGGGCAATGGTACAATCTCAGCTCACTGCAACCTCCGCCCCCCAAGTTCAAGAGATTCTCCTGCCTCAGACTCCCAAGTAGCTGGGACTACAGGCAGGCACCACCACACCCGGCTAATTTTTCTATTTTTAGTAGAAACCAGGTTTCACTATGTTGGCCAGGCTGGTCTCGAACTCCTGACCTCAGGTGATCCACCTCCCTCAGCCTCCCAAAGTGCTGGGATTACAGGTGTGAGCCACCTCGCCCAGCCAAAAACATAAGAATTTAAATTAGAAGTATGTATTTAATAGATCATACTGCATAAAATACCCAATGCTTAAGTTTGTCCACAAAGGAGAAAAATTGTGGGTCAATATAATAAGGATTCATAAATTATAGCCACTACTGTTAAAAATGAGTAGAAAACGCTGTTTAATTTGATGAAATAAAATAAACTACCAAATATTTGAAAATACTCCACTGTCCCAGTTTTCAATAAAATTTTTTTCAAGAAATCTCTGCACTTACCCCCATTATCTGTTCTTTTTAAAGCTCCATCCTTATGGGGACAAAGTTCACATCTCTATAAAAAAAAAGAAACAGGTAATGAAATAATTCAGATTACCAAAAATGTAGTATCTTCCCTGCAACTTCAAAACTACTGAAAATGTGAGAGCAGCATTTGTCCTAGTTGCCCCCAAAGAATATTTCAGAACATTCTTCACAAACAGTTGTTCTCGATGACAGGTGATCTTCTTCAGAGGACAAGTAATTTTTTTAAAGTACATTTTAACTTTTAAACTCCTGCCACGAGCCAGGCACGGTGGCTCATGCCTGTAAATCTTAGAACTTTGGGAGGCTGAGGCGGGCGGATTACCTGAGGTCGGGAGTTCGAGAGCAGCCTGACCAACATGCAGAAACCCCGTCTCTACTAAAAATAAAAAATTAGCCAGGCGTGGCGGTGCATGCCTGTAATCCCAGCTACTGGGGAGGCTGAGACAGGAGAATTGCTTGAATCCGGGCGGTGGAGGTTGCGGTGAGCCAAGATCACGCCATTGCACTCCAGTCTGGGCAACAAAAACGAAACTCCAACTAAAAGAAACATAACAAAACAAAACAAAACAAAACTCCTGCCACAATTTTTTAAATCTTACATTAATAAAAACACAAAGATGCTGGGATTATTTACCTGGGGAGCGGGAGAAAAAACAAAAAGGTCCTCTCAACACAGGAATGGGGAAAGGCTTTTAACATCTGCCTGTTACCTGTTTACTTCCTGTCTTACGGTCAGCTAGGATGACTGCCGTCAAGTAGGTCTGGTTTCTCTTAAAGAGCCAAACTCTAGAATTTAGAGTTTTAATTTAAGTGGCAAGAAATGATCTCATGCATGCTGATTTCCCTTCTGAAAGGAATTCGGCTAATCAGCTATTATTATTCAAACACAATAGTACTCAAAATTTATTGTGGATCCCTCTCCTTCCCGTGCTCAGAATTTAAAACCAAAAATAAATGTAGAGCCAGTACTACCACTTCTTATGAAACACAGTAAGTTTCAATGGCATTGTCTTACTATGAAGAATATGTTCCTGAAAGTCTCACTTGAGTATTATTTATATCCCACTTTCTTTCCAAAAGAGGTTTTGCAGCATACAATATACTAATATAGGCCTGGCACAGTGAATCACACCTGTAATCCCAGCACTTTGGGAGGCTGAGGTAGGTAGATCGCTTGAGCCCAGGGGTTTGAGACCAGCCTGGGCAACACGGCAAAATCCCACCTCTACAAAAAACAAAAACAAAAAAACACAAAAATTAGCTGGGTGTGGTGGTGGCGCACCTGTAGTACCAGCTGCTCAGCAGGCTGAGGCAGGCAGATCAATTGAGCCCAGAAGGTCAAGGCTGCAGTAAGCCATGATTGCACCACTGCACTCCAGCCTGGGTTACAGAGTAGACCCTATCTCAAAAAAACAAAAATAAAAAAAAATGTGTATATACATAGACATACACACACACACACACACACATACATACACACACACGTATATATATGTATGTATACATACATATGTGTGTATATCTATACACATATTATATATATACACACATACACACATACTCTATATATACACACACACTATATATACACATCCTACATATAAATATATATACACTTACATATATAAATTACAACAAAAAATTGGAGTAGAAAATTAAGTTGAAATAGTATTAAAAGTACAGAAAGCATAAGCCATAAAAGCCTACTGAGGCCAGCTGCAGTGCCTCACACATATAATTGTAGCACTTTGGGAGGCCAAAACAGAAGGACCACTTGAGGTCAGGAGTTCGAGACCAGCCTAAGCAACAAAGTGAGACCTCATCTCTACAAAAAATAATTTTTAAAAAAATAGACCCTATTGGCTGGGCACGGTGGCTCACGCCTATAATCCCAGCACTTTGGGAGGCCAAGGCGGGTGGATCACGAGGTCAAGAGATCGATACCATCCTGGGCAACATGGTGAAACCCCGTCTCTACTAAAAATACAAAAAATTAGCTGCATGTGGTGGCGTGTGCCTGTAGTCCCAGCTACTTGGGAGGCTGAGGCAGGAGAATCACTTGAAACTGGAAGGCGGAGGTTGCAGTGAGCAGAGATCATGTCACTGCACTCCAGCCTGGACAACAAGAGCAAAACTCCATCTCAAAAAAAAAAAAAAAAAAAAAAAAGGCCGGGCGCAGTGGCTCACGCCTGTAATCCCAGCACTTTCGGAGGCTGAGGCAGGTGGATCACGAGGTCAGGAGATCGAGACCATCCTGGCTAACATGGTGAAACCCTGTCTCTACTAAAAATACAAAAAATTAGCCAGGCGTGGTGGCAGGCCCCTGTAGTCCCAGCTACTTGGGAGGCTGAGGCAGGAGAATGGTGTGAACCCAGGAGGTGGAGCTTGCAGTGAGCCGAGATCGCGTCACTGCACTCCAGCCTGGGCGACAAAGCCAGACTCCATCTCAAAAAAAAAAAAAAAAAAAAAAATTGAGCCTATTGATAAAGTTTGGATATTTGTGCCTCCAAATCTCATGTAAAAATGTAATCCCAATGTTGAAGGTGGAGCCTAGCAAAAGGTGTTTGGGTAATGGGGGCAGATCCCTCGTGAATGTCTTGGTGTTTTCCCTGTGGTAATGAGTGAGTTTCTTGCTGTTGTTAGTTCACATGAGATCTGATTGGTAAAAAGGGCCTGCCATCTTGCTCCCTTCTCTCACCATGTGACACTCCTGGTCCCCATTCCCACTGCCCCATGAGTAAAAGTTTCCTCAGCCCAAAGATGTTGGTGGTATGCTTGTACACAGCCTACAGAACTGTGAACCAAATAAACCTCTTTTCTTTATATTAATAATCTTATCCAGTTTCAGGTATTCCTTTAACCTAAAACAGGCTAATACAGCTATATTTCTTGCCTTTCAGTATTTCACTCTCCTGATTTTCCTATTATCTCTTTGGCAGCACCTTTCTGATCACCCTATCAAACCTTTAAAAGGTGAAGTTCCTCAGGGCTCTGGCCTAAGATGTCATCTTATTTCACGTGAAACACTAGGCAATCTTATTCACTGTCCAAATTTCCACTACCAACTAAATTATAAAAATATAACAGTGACTCCCAAATTTTATCTATTTGTATCTGTCCCCAGGTTCAGGTATAAAACTCTATATGCTACATAAACACTTTATTTTATTTTATTTTGAGATGGAGTCTTGCTCTGTTGCCCAGGCTAGAGTGCAGTGGCTCGACCTCGGCTCACTGCAACCTCCAGCTCCAGAGTTCAAGCAATTCTCCTACCTCAGCCTCCCAAGGAGCTGCAATTACAGGTGTGTGCCACCACGTCCAGCTAACTTTTTCTATTTTTAGTAGAAACAGGGTTTCGTCATGTTGCCCAGGTTGGTCTCAAACTCCTGGCCTCAAGTGATCCACTCACCTCAGCCTCCTAAAGTGCTAGGATTACAGTGAGCCACCGCACCCAGCCTACATCGACACTTGAAACGCCCCACAATTTATGACAAAACCTGCTCTTCCTGCTCTTTCCATATATTGGTAATGATATTTTCAATGACACATTGCTCATGCAAGACACCTAGTATACATCATCTTTGACCACTTCATACCTCACTCCCTAATCTCACTTTTAATCCATAACTGTATTGTGCCCTTCCTCTTCCTAAATACTGGTGAGATCTGCCTCTCTCTCTCCATCTCCACTATTACCCTACTTAAAGCAAGCATCACCTTTCATCAGGACCACTTCAGTCACCTCCTAAATGCAGTAGTCCCCCAGTTATCCATGGGAGAAACATTCTAAGAACCCCAGTGGATGTCTGAAATGACAAATGGTACCAAGCACTTGATTCTGTTTTTTGCTATACATACATACCTATAAAAAAGTTCAATTTATAAATTAGGCACAGTAACAGATTAACAACAACAATAAAATAGAACAGGCCAGGTGTAGTGGCTCACACCTATAATCCCAGGACTTTAGGAGGCTGAGGCGGGCAGATCACCTGAGGTCAGGAGTTCGAGACCAGCCTGGCCAACATGGTGAAACCCTATCTCTACTAAAAACACAAAAAAATCAGCTGAATGTGGTGGCACATGCCTGCAGTCCCAGCTAAGCAGGAGGCTAAGGCACAAAAATCTATTGAACCTAGGAGATTGCAGTGAGCCAAGATCATGCCACTGCACTCCAGCCTGGGTGACAGAGAAAGAGACTCCACCTCAGAAAATTTTTAAAAATTAAAAAAAAAAATTATAACAATCTACTATAAGAAAAGCTATATGAATGTGGTCTCTCTCAAAATACAGTCTGCATAACAACAACCACATATAAAATGGTGGTCCCATGAGATTAAATGGAACTAAAAAATTCCTATTGCCTAGTGACGTAATGATGTAATAGCCAGAGTAACATGATAGAGCAATTTTTAAAATAAATTTAGTGTACATTAAGTGTACAATGTTCATAAAGTCTACAGTAGTTGTAGCAGTCCATTCTCTCACTGCTATAAAGCACTACCCAAGACTGGGCAATTTATAAAGAAAAGAGGCTTAATTGACTCACAGTTCCACATGGCTGAGGAGGCCTCGTGAAACTTTCAATCATCATGGGAGGGGAAGCAAGCATGTCTTACATGGCAGCAAGCAAGAGAAAGAGAATGTGTACACAGGAAAAAACTGCCACTTTCAAAACCATCAGATCGCAAGGGAATTCACTCACTATCATGAGAACAGGATGGGGGAAACTGCCCCCATAATCCAGTCACCTCCCTCCTTCAACACATAGGGATTACAATTCGAGATGAGATTTGGGTGGGGATACACAGCCAAACCCTATCAGTAGTGTACAAAAATGTCCCAGGCTTTCACATTCACTCACCACTTACTCACTGACTCACCCAGAGCAACTTCTAGTCCTGTAAGCTTCATTCATGGTAAAGCCCTATACAAGTGCATTTTTTTTTTAATCTTTCATACCATTAATTTAGCTGTACCTTTTCTATGTTTAAAAACACAAATACGGCTGGGCGCAGTGGCTCAGGCCTGTAATCCCAGCACTTTGGGAGGCCGAGGCGGGCAGATCACGAGGTCAGGAGATCGAGACCATCCTGGCTAACACGGTGAAACTCCGTCTCTACTAAAAATACAAAAAAAATTAGCCAGGCATGGTGGCAGGCGCCTGTAGTCCCCACTACTCAGGAGGCTGAGGCAGGAGAATGGCGTGAACCCGGGAGACAGAGGTTGCAGTGAGCCAAGATCATGCCACTGAACTCCAGCCTGGGTGACAGAGCAAGACTCCATCTCAAAAAATAAATAAATAAATAAATACACAAAATATATTAATAGGACTGTGATAAGGATGGTAAGATTATGAGTGATTTCTTTCCTCTATTCCAAACTATACCATTTCCGTTATATTGTAAAGTCTTATGGAAAAATGTCACTAAATGCTAATTAAATCTGCCCACTGAAGATAAACCTATAATAAATAAAACAGGATGTCTCAGAAACAACAACAAAAAAGAAACTATAAGCTGAGCGTGGTAGCACCAGTCTGCAGTCCCAAATACTCAGAAGGCTGAGGCAGGAGGATCACTTGTGCCTGGGAGTTTGAGGCTGCAGTAATATAATAGCACCACTGCACTCCAGCCTGGGCAAAAGAGCAAGACTTGATCTCAAATAAAATAAAAAAAAAAAAAAGAATTTTTTAAATACTAAAAATACAACATGCGAAGTAAAAATTTCACTAGGCAAGCTTCACAACAACAAATCTCAGATGACAAAAGAGTCAGCGAACTTGAAGCTACATCAATAGAATCTAATCTGAGGCCAGGCATGGTGGCTCACACCTGTAATCCTAGCACTTTGGGAGGCCGAGGTGGGCAGGTCACCTGAGCTCAGGAGTTCGAGACCAGCCTGACCAACATGGAGAAACCCCGTCTCAACTAAAAAATACAAAATTAGCCAGGTGTGGTGGCACACACCTGTAGTCCCAGCTACTCAGGAGGCTGAGGCAGGAGAATCACTTGAACTCAGGAGGCAGAGGTTGTGTTGAGCCGAGATCGCGCCATTGCACTCCAGTCTGGGCAACAAGAGCGAAACTCCATCTCAAAAAAACAAACAAAAAAAGGAATCTAATCTGAAAGAGGAAAGAGGTTAAAAAAAAAACAGGGCTTCAGGGACCTACAAGACAGTACCAAAAGGTCTCACATGCATAACCAAAGGCCTTAAAAAGAAGAAAAGAGAAAGAATATGAGGCAGGAAAGAAAATTTTGAAGAAATGATGGCTGAAAATTTCTTCAATTTGAAAAAAGACACATTCACAGATTCAAGAATCTCAGCAAACCTCAAATAGTCAAACGCCTTGCTAAACAGCAAACACAGAGGGAAAAATCTTGAAGCACCAAAAGAAAATGTCACATTACACAGAGGGCAGAGGGAACAGTGACTGGATAAATGGTAGATTTCTCATCATAAAATATGGAAGCCAAAAGAAAGTAAACTAAAATACTTAAATTGCTAAGAGAT